>NC_090936.1:503446638-503753086 GCF_040938575.1 Ambystoma mexicanum | reverse complement strand
ATAAAACCTATGCACAGATAGCCTTTCACGGTTGTTCATGTAGCAATTCAAAAAGCTTGCTCAAGATCCTATGCAAGGTTAAACTAAGTGCAATACTATGGGCCTCATTACGACCCAGGCGGTAAGGGGTTTACGGCAGCGTAAACAGCGCCGACCCTTACCGCCTGATTCCGAGGTCCCTTAGCGCCATGGAGGATTTAACACCAAAATCCATGGCGCTAAGGGACCTTGGCCCTCATTAGGACCCTGGCGCTAAGGGGTTTGCGCCAGCGTTAGCTGCGCCGACCCCTTACCGCCAACTACGAGTTCCCATAGCGCCATGGTCATTTTTCCGCCCGCTTTTTGCGGGCGTAAAAATCCATGGCGCTATGGGACCTCGGTGTTAATTACGCCACCGTAGTGTACGGTGGCGTAATTAACACCTTCCCCACTCCCATTGAGCCCTATGGGGCCGAAATGGGAATGGGGAAGGGTAAATGGGTCAATGGGGACTTACCGCCCCGCCGACCTCGGAATGGGGCGGTAAGTCCGCCATCCGCCATGGCGTAAAGGGACTTTGCGCCATGGCGGAAAAGTCCGCCGATGGCGGAAAAAATCCGCCAGGGTCGTAATGAGGGCCCTTGTTGTTAATTACGCCACCGTAATTTACGGTGGCGTAATTAACGCCTTCCCCACTCCCATTATGCCCTATGGGGCAAAAATGGGAATGGGGAAGGGTAAATGGGGATTGGGGACTTACCGCCCCGCCAACCTCGGAATGGGGCGGAAAGTCCGCCAACCACCATGGCGTAAACGTAGTTTACGCCATGGTGGTAAAGGTACGACCCAGGCGGTAACTTACCGCCTGGGTCATAATGAGGCCCTATGACCTTCCCTCAATCGGGACCACAATGACAGATCTGCATGTGCATAGTGAGTATGCATATAAGAACCTTTTTCTTTTACTTTAAAGGTTTTATTTTATTAAATATCACAGTACAAATCAACAGTCAAAGCGATAATAAGGTAACAATGACATGATAAATACATTAGAAATGTAAGTATAGTCTATAATATATAGTAAGAACCCGTTGTGGTAATGTAACAGTGATACATAAGAGCCTTTTAATGTTTTCATTTCTTCTGTATTAGAGCACAACCTACAACCGCCTGCGCACTGGGTTAGGGCTATTCTGGGGCCGTTGCAATCTACAGTGGGTAATTGTTTCAATTTGAACCTCAAGTAGATTGATCTATTGCTGAAGATGATCTCTTTTCCTTATGAGGGTAGCATAGTCTTTGTTCCGTTTATGGGTGTTCAATAGTCCTCTGCCAATCCGTTTCGGATAATATATTGTTCGTCCTCAAAGGATTGTATACCGTTGCCTTTGGTTCAAGGTCTGTTTGGCAGTGATAGCTCAGGGGCAACGTTCTTGCGACACAGAGCACACAGGTTCGAACCCCGGGTCTGTGCTTAGAAACCTCTGAGTATTAAGCGCTTTATAAATAACATATCATATCGCACATATTGTAATTTAATCTGTTGATAGAAAAAACAGAGTGAGCATTTAAAGTCTCCCTTAAGGCTACGTACAAGGATTTCTGTGGAGGAGCTAACAATATTCTCATTTGTTGGTTAGTGAAGCAGCAAGCAAAGAAAGCTTGCTGTTCCTTCATGGAGAAGATATACTGGGCACGATGGCCGGATTGGTGAACATGCACACAGGTGCTAGAGGAGCTGTAGTTGTTTTTTTTTTCTTTTCTTGCTGCTATGCTAATGAGCAAGAGAGGCACAGTGCATAATAGGAGCCTGCTGCGTGCCATGCCATCAGAAGTAAGTGCTTTATAAAAGCTAGAAGAAGGCGTGCCCATTCGGTTCTGCATTTGCTGGCAGGCTGGCGTATGCATGGCAGACTTTATAATCACGCATGTAGGTACGCAGAATTTGCAAGGGCAATAGTTCCCGACTGATGATGCTTAACGAAATACCGCCTAACCATTACCAAGGAGCACCCTTTTGTTTCTTAAGCTATGCCACTTTAATCAGGCGTTAAGGACTGCCGACATTTTCTCATCCCACTTAGGGCCCTGATGGGAACTGTCCTTTGCACCAGGTGCTGGGACTGGAGTTGGCCTCCTTTCCTACGCAGGGTGGCCAGCGCCGAGATAATCACCCTGCCGGGTCGATAGGAATTATAGGACATATCACAGCAGAATCTGTGTACCAGCTGTCAGCTGAACCGTTTCATCTAAATCGCATGCCGCCATCCTGCCGCCCGCTCGCGAGGCTGCCACCCACAGGCCGCCATTTGCTCGGCTTCGAATGCTCCATTTCCCATCACAAAGCCATTTCCTCCGCCTCCCCGATGATGCGCTCAAAAGCGAATCCACTGCAGGCTGGGATCACAGGGTCCGTGGGGGCCTGGGTGCGGCGGGGGACGTCAGGGGGTTGGTGTTGCAGACAAAGCACCAAATATCAAGAAAATGCTTTTAAAGAGCGTCCATCTGCTGCCGAGCACATTGCATCAATGTAATAGTTCCCACAGTTCCTCAAGTGGGTGGGTGGGATGGAGGTCATCCCGGCTGCTGCGCTCAATGGCAAACGGAGGAGAACTCATGCCAACCTCTCCCGTAATGGAGGAGGCCATGTTCCAGGCACAGTCGGCCTCAGCCTAACCGGAAGGAGACACAGCTGCAGTGCTCTGTATGCAATGCCCTGGAGTGCACCGACTCAAGCTAGTAACCTTCCATTCAGTACATGTGTACCAGGAGAAAACAAAGACAGTAACATGCAGGACTAAAGTCTAGGCACATCCAAATATATATAGTAATTCATGGATTACTTGTGCAGAAAAAAACAGGATTTTAAGAAAAGGGGTAAGAGCCCCTGAGGCCTGCCCACACCCTCCACTACACCGGGGGATACAGGTTGAATTTACTGGGCACCTGCCCATGGATTGCCCTCTCTCTCTCTCTCTCTCCTTCCGCATCGCTCCACGCCTCCTCCCACCTGCCGAGACCTCCCCTGCAGCCTGATTGGTGCTTTTCCCTCAGGGCCTAGTGCCATGTCCCGGCTGTTGCCCAGCACTCGATCCCTGCCGGAGACCAGGTAAGAGCCCCTGAGGTCTGCCCCCACCCTCCACTACACCGGGGGATGCAGTTTGAATTTACTGGGCCCCCGCTTGTGCATTGCCCTCTCTCGCTCTCTCCCTCTCCTTCTGCATCGCTCCCCACCTCCTCCAACCTCCCGAGACCTCCCCTGCAGCCTGATTGGTGCTTTTCCCTCAGGGCCTGTGAAAACAAAGAAATTGATATGAGGCTGGGAAGCCCAAAGGAAACACACCAACACAGGTTACAAAGGACATACAAAGTGCTTTATTTAAAAGCTACAACAGTTACCAAAAAGTCAATTGACAAACGGATAGCTATTCGGCTCTCAGAGTAACGTAACAAACTTCAACGAAGGTTGGATGCATTAGTAGAGAGACCGTACATTGGAATACTTGGGCTTTATATACTCTTTATCCAGCCCTGGCCAACCCCCTCGCGGGTTAACGATTCTTAGGACCAGGCCTAGGGTTCCTTGCCAGGTCAATCCTATAATTTATGCTTTTTGATCAGTTTCGCTGATATAGTTGTACATTTACACATAGGTCAGGGATACGACAAGTGGCCTGCAGGCATATTACTTATTCATGTGTGCGGAGGTCACAACGGCCAGAATCTCACTCAGAATGTCATTCGGCCTCCATTTTGATGTTCAGGGTGACTTCCACATTACAAGAGAACCTAAAATGGTGGCCAAATCCAAGATGGCGACTTACACAATTTTTCATTAAGGTCAAGACCTTGCCGCGGAGTCTTTTTACATGGTATTTTAGACAACTTGGCGTAGGCCAACACACATTCAAATACTGCGATAGGAGGCATAATATCTTTTCAATTCCAACAGGCCTAGTGCCGTGTCCCAGCTGCTGCCCAGCACTTGATCCATGCCGTAGACCAGGTAAGAGCCCCTGTGGCCTGCCCCCACCCTCCACTACACCAGGGGATATAGGTTGACAGGGGATATAGGTTGAATTTACTGGGCCCCTGCTCGTGGATTACTCTCTCTCTCTCTCTCTCCCTCTCCTTCTGCATCGCTCCCCGCCTCCTCCCACCTACCGAGACCTCCCCTGCAGCCTTATTGGTGCTTTTCCCTGAGGGCTTAGTGCCGTGTCCCGGCTGCTGGCCAGCACTCGATCCCTGCCAGAGACCAGGAAAAAGCCCGTGAGTCCTGCCCCCACCATCCACTACACCGGGGGATATAGGTTGAATTTACTGGCTCCGCCTTCATCACTGGACTTCCCAGGGCAGGCCTCTGCCCGTGCAGCCCTGTGGCTAAGGGCACAAGGCCAAGGGCAGCTCCAACAGAGGCAACTCCAGGAAGTGTCTGCAGGAGGAGCCAGCGGCCAGCCGTCAACCATCAACTACAAGGACCAGTAAGGTAGGAGTGGCCTGGGTTTGGAGTAGATCCAACACTCTCCCCTAAAATCCTAGACACTTAACAAACCAATATAAAACAGTGTTATTAGCTCCCATTGCCTCTCTCTCTCCCACACCCTGAAGAAATACAGTACTCTTCTGACCCGCTGGCCGTGGACCCCTCACCCATTAAAAAGGTCTCTCAAATTTAGCAGGGGTTCTGTTTCCAAATGTGTATTGTATGATATTCAGATCGCATTGATAGGCCTCTCCCACTACACAGGTCTCCCAAATTTAGCAGGGGTTCTGTCCCCAAATTGCATTGCTTGATATCCAAATTGCATTGATAGGCCTCTCTCCCTCTATACAGGTCCCCCAAATTTAGCAGGGGATCTGTTGCCAAATTGTATTGTATGATATTCAGCCAGCATTCATATGCCTCTCTTCCAATATACAGGTCTCCCATATTTATTAGGGGTTCTGTTCCCAAACTATAATGTATGATATTCAGATTGTATTGATAGGCCTCTCTCCCAATATACAGGTCTCCCAAATTTAGCAGGGGTTTTGTTCCCAAATTGAAGTGTGTGAAATTTACAATGCACTGATAGGCCTCTCTCCCACTATACAGGTCTCCCAAATTCAGCAGGCGTTCTACTCCCAAATTGCATTGGATGTTATTCAGATTGCACTGATAGGCCTCTCTCCCACTATACATGTCTCTCCTAGTTAACAGGAGTTCTGCTCCCAAATTGTACTGTATGATATTCAGATTGCATTGATAGGCCTCTCTCCCACTATACAGGTCTCCCAAATTTAGCAGGGGTTTTGTTTCCAAATTGTATTGTATGATATTCAGATTGCATTAATAGGCCTCTCTCCCACTATTCGGGTCTCTCAAATTTAGCAGCGGTTCTGTACCCAAGTTGTATTGTATGATATCCATATTGCATTGACAGGCCCCTCCCCCTCTATACAGGTCTCCCAAATTTAGCAGGGGTTCTGCTCACAAACTGCATTGCGTGTTATTCAGATTGCACTGATAGGCCTCTCTCCCACTATACAGGTCTCCCAAATTTAGCAGGGCTTCTGCTCCCAAATTGCATTGTGTGAGATCTAGATCGCATTGATAGGCCTCTCTCCCACTATACAGGTCTCCCAAATTTAGCAGGGGTTCTGTTCCCAAATTACATTGTGTGATATTCAGATTACAATAATAGGCCTCTCTCCCACTATACAGGTCTCCCAAATTTAGCAGAGCTTCTGCTCCCAAATTGCATTGTCTGATATTCATATTGCAATAATAGGCCTCTCTCCTACTATACAGGTCTCCCAAATTTAGCAGGGCTTCTGCTCCTAAATTGTATTGTATGATATCCAGATTGCATTGAAAGGCCTCTCTCCCACTATACAGGTCTCCCAAATTTAGCAGGAGCTCCGTTCCCAAATTTTATTGTATGACATTCAGATTGCATTGATAGGCCTCTCACCCACTATACAGGTCTCCCAAATCTAGCAGGGGTTCTGTTCCCAATCTGTATTGTGTGATATTCAGATTGCATTAATAGGCCTCTCTCCCACTATTCAGGTCTCTCAAATTTAGCAGCAGTTCAGTCCCAAATTGTATTGTATGATATTCAGATTGCACTGATAGGCCTCTCTCCCTATACAGGTCTCCCAAATTTAGCGGGGGTTCTGTTGCCAGGTTGTATTGTGTGATGTTCAGATTGCATTGATAGGCCTCTCTCCCACTATACAGGTCCACCAAATTTAGCAGAGGGTCTGTTCCGAAATTGCATTGGATGATATCCAGATTGCATTGATCAACCTACCACCAACCTACGATGCAACCTTCGTAGACGCCTTCACAGAAGCAATCACCGTCTTAGCCATCAAACACAATCACCTAGTAGTTCTCGGAGACTTCAAAATCTGGTTCGAAGGAGAAACCACGACCATACAAAAATCGCTAACCAGCCAACTAGCAGCAATGAACCTACAACAACTAGTCAAAGGAGCCATCCATTCGGCTGGGTATACACTTGACGCAATCTTCGCGAACAAACTACACCTTAGCACGGCACCCCCAATACAAATACCCTGGAGCGACCACCTTATCATCCCCTTCGTAATCAAAATGTCCACCCCAACAAACAGTCAACCGGACAAAACAACCAACACCATGAAAAGAAATTGGAGAACCATCAAAAACTCCAACCTGAGTGAACTCCTGGAGCTAAGCAAACGACACCCAACATTCATGGACGAAGATGACCTGGACAAAAAAGTAACCCTGCTGCACTCCTGTATTACGACAACTATAGACAACATCGCCAAAGAAAAACCCTTCACTTCTTCCCATAAACGGGCAATGGCAAAATGGTTCATCCCACTACTTAGCACCATGAAAAGAAAAAAACGAAGACTAGAACATGATTGGAGAAAACAAAACGACGCAGCGAACAAACTGAAATTCCTACAACACAACCGGGCATACAAAAAGGAAATACAAAAAGCAAAGAGGAAACCCTACGACAACCGAATCTTCGAAGCACAAAGCACCCAAAAAGAACTCTTCAAAATCATAAACGAAATCAAAAACCCCGCGGGATGTAACAACACACCAACTCCGTTCTTGAAACTTTGCAATGACCTGGCAGACCACTTCAAAAACAAAATCACCAACATCCAACAAACCATACAAAGCAGACTGTCTGATCAGACCACAACCCCTACCTACACCCAGGAGGAATACCCTAACAAACTACGAAGCTTTCCTGAAATATCAGTGGAGACATTTGTCAAACTGGTGAATGAAAGCAATAACTCAGGGTTCCGTGAGGACCCCTGCCACCAGACATATACAAATCAATTCTTAAACAAGGAACGCCCATGGAATTTCACAGGAACGTCCTCAAGCATTCCATCGCAACTGGGAAAGTGCCACAAGCCTTCAGAACTGCACACATCAGGCCACTACTGAAAGATACAGTGGGAAATGTAGAGGACATCTCCAACTACAGACCCATCTCCAACATCCCGTATACAGCCAAGCTGCTCTAAACGTACATATACAAAACAACCCAAGAGTTTATAGAAGAGCACGGCCTACTAGACCAGGCACAAGTTGTCTTCAGACCACTGAGAGGAACCGAATCAGCTCTACTCTCAATATGGGATGATCTAAAAATCAATGCAGACTCGGACAACAGCACTGCCTTGATACTCCTAGACCTATCAGCAGCATTTGACACAGTCAACCATGACACCTTCATAATGAGATTAGAAGGACTCGGAATAACAGACACCGCACTACTATGGATCAAATCTTTCCTAACAAACGGAACGGAAACCGTATGGATGAAACCCTTTAAAACCAGCCCGAGAGATTCTGTAACGCTCACCTGATTCTCGCAGAGGCGCCGGTCTTGACTGGGCGACTACCGTATCTTCAAAGGTGATGTGTAGCACCCGGTTGGCTCTTTGGGCTGGACCTCTGTGCACTGTATGCCTGACGTGTAGAGTAAGATGTCTGCAGATAGAAAATATGGGGTTAATGAACTGGGGTTATTGGGGTGTCCCTATCTCTTTCCTCTTCTCCTCTCCTGTAGACCCCCAAAGGTTAACGCTCTCACCTTAGGTAAGTGAATGCCGAGCTCTCCATCTGCCTCGGGGCAGGGTGCTGTAACCAGTTTCTTCACTGGATAGGTAGCGCAGGCCTCTTGACTTCAGAGGACTGCTGTCCGTCGTTTACTGCACGAACGGTAAGTTTCGAGTCATTCAAATGTCTTTAAAGTCTTTAGTAATGATGTCTCTTGTTTTGCAGGGTTCCGGCGATGGCGGATGACGGGCTGAAGTGAGTTGAAGATGGAGCCCGTGTGATGAATAGAAGCGCCTGGAAGCACGTAAGTAAGCGCTTGTTGCCTGCTTCACTATGCGCTCTAACTGTCTTTTTTATTTTGCAGGTACGAGTTCGGAGCGGCTGCAGGGTGCCGGAATACCCACTGGATTAGATGTGGAAAGGAGTAATGGCACGTGAGTATTAAAGTTCCCCAATGTCTTTAAACGCACCTTGTTTTGTCTTTCAGATGCGGGATGCAGCGCCGAAGGCCTCCGGAGCGTACGAAGAGTAGGTAAGCCTTTGCCTTTCAGATGCCGGAATGCTAACCTGTTCTTTCTTGTCTTTATAGGTGTTGCTGAAGACTGGATTCAGGATGGTAAGCCTTTTTCCTTAGGCCCAGGACCGGATGCAGAAGACACGATGAGCGTTCTGCTGCAGAGGTTGCAGAATAACGCAAAGCAAGATTCATCCACCGGGTGTGGTTTAAATAGCCTCCTGTAGTGCTTAGGTGTCTCCTTCCACAGCCACGCCTAAGTAAGAAAAGAGTTCCTGGTAAGAAAAGAGTTCCTGCCTTCCAGAAGAGTTCCAGTGTTCTGAATCTAGGGAGTGGCTCCAGCCCCACCCAACAGGAAAAGTAGTTCCAAACAGAAGAGGATCAGAGGCTCAACTGGCAGGCAAGTAAGCAGCATGGTCTGCTGAAGGTAAGTCCACCCAAGCATTATGAGCCCGGCGCTTCCAGCGCTGGGACTGGGCATATTTATGAGCCTGGTGCCACTGGCGCCAGGACTGGGTCCAAAAGGTCCCAATTGGGACTGGTTGGCACTCGGAACCTGGGTTATGGATCTGCTTCCAAGGGAGTTGGGAAAACCCTGACCTTTTGGAAGCAGAGATCATGACAGTACCCCCCCTCAAGGCCCCTCCCAAACCGGGCTTCTCCGGGGGTTTTGGCTTGTCAGGAAATGTTCGGTGAAATCTTTTGATTAGGCGAGGAGCGTGGACATATTCAGCAGGTTCCCAGGATCTCTCTTGGGGGCCGTAGCCTTTCCAGTCAATTAGGTAGAATAGTTTAGATTTGGAGATCTTGGAGTCCAGAATGCTTTTGACTTCAAACTCGAGTTCTCCATCCACTAGGATAGGTTTTGGAGATTTGGTTAGTCGGGTTTGAGGTTGCACGGGTTTTAATAGAGAGACGTGGAAGACCGGATGTATCTTCATGTGCGGGGGCAAGTCCAACTTGACCGCTACTGGGTTTACTATGGTAGTGATGGAATAGGGACCAAGGTATCTTGGGTTGAATGTGCGTGGCCCTTTTAGAGATAGATATTTGGTGGATAACCAGACTTGATCCCCTACTTGATAGTGAGGGGCTTCCTTCCGATGTTGATCTGCTCCTTTCTTGTATTGTTCTTTAGCCCTTTGAAGGTGAGAAACAGCTTCCTTAAAGGCTTGGGTGATTGTAGAATGCAGGTAGTCTACTGCTGGTGTTTCAAGATCTTGGAGGGGATCCAACTCCGAGGTTCGAGGGTGACTGCCGTACAAAAGAAAAAACGGGGTTTTCCCAGTTCCCGAATGGACAGAGTTATTGTAGGCATACTCGGCTATCCAAAGGATATCTTTCCAAGTTTTTTCAGTTTGTTGCAGCATGTAGCGTAAATACTGTTCCAGAGTTTGATTGGTCCTCTCGGTTTGTCCGTCGGTCTGAGGGTGGTGACTGGTCGATAGTCTCACATCAATTTGAGCCGACCGACAGCAACTTCGCCAAAAATGAGAAATAAATTGACTACCTCGATCCGAAATTAGAACCGAAGGAAAACCGTGCAGTCGGACGATGTTTTCGAGAAATTCTCGGGCCAGAGTTGCTGCTGTTGGCGAGCCTTTGAGCGGAATGAAATGCGCCATCTTGGAGAATAAGTCCACGATTACTAGAATCGTATTGTATCCGGAGCATGGAGGTAGATCGGTGATGAAGTCCATAGAAAGCGTATGCCAAGGGCGAGGTGGGATGTCAATAGGGCGTAAGAGGCCTGCTGGTCTTTCCTTTTGACTCTTGTTTTGGGCGCATACTCCACAGGACATTATAAAGTCTCTGATATCTTTTTTCCAAGACGGCCACCAGAAGTAGCGCTTGATCTTTTCTGAGGTCTTGGCCATACCGGGATGTCCTTCCATTAAAGAATCGTGATAACAAGAGATTACTTTTTTCTGTAAATCTGTGCTGGGTAGGTATAATCGTTCTTGGAAATACAATAAGTTGTCCTTTACTGCAAAGTCCTTTCCCTGCAGATGCCAATTCTGTATGTCTCCTGGAGTTACAAGTTGCCGGGCTTTATCCTTAACTTCCTCTATGGATTCTGTGGCGATTACACCCAGAATTCTTTGTTCGGGAATGATTGGTACAGGTTTAGGGTTGACCAAGTGTTCTTCCACTCCCATCCGAGAAAGGGCATCGGCTTTACCGTTCTTTGTACCAGGTCGATAGGTAATTATGAAGTCAAACTCGGCAAAGAATAATGCCCAACGGAGTTGTCTAGAGGATTGGGCTTTTGCGGTCTTCAAATATTGCAGGTTTCGGTGATCCGTAATCACAGTAACGGTGTGTCGGGCCCCCAGCAGATAATGCCGCCAAGCCTTAAAGGCAGACTTGATAGCCAGAAGTTCCTTGTCAGTAATCGTGTAATTGATTTCAGGAGGCGAGAATTTGCGGGACCAAAATGCCACGGGATGCAACTGATTGGTTACCGGGTCCTTTTGTGATAGAACTGCCCCCATGGCAAGGCTTGAAGCATCAGTTTCCACGATGTAGGGGAGTTCGGGGCGAGGGTGTTTTAAGATTGGTGCAGAGATAAATTTAGTCTTCAAATCCTGGAAAGCTTGTTCCGCCTCGGTAGACCATTCAAAACGTTTGTATTTCTTTAACAAGGCAGTGATGGGCTGGACTATTCGAGAGAATTCGGGGATAAACCTGCGGTAAAAGTTAGCGAAGCCTAACATGCTTTGCACACCTTTTACGGAGGATGGTGATGGCCATTTGAGAACTGCATCGACCTTCTTTGAATCCATACGCACTCCGCCAGGTGATAATATGAATCCCAAGAATTCAACTTCAGTCACGTTGAAAACACATTTTTCCAACTTAGCGAAAAGTTTGTGTTGACGCAATCTTTCGAGGACCATTTTCACGTGTTTCCGATGTTCAGATTCCGATGAAGAATAAACGAGGATGTCGTCAATGTAAACAACAACACATACATCTATGAGCTCTCTGAGGACATCGTTCATAAAATATTGAAAGGCGGCCGGGGCATTGCAAAGTCCGAAGGGCATGACCTGATATTCAAATAGCCCATACTTGGTGCGGAAGGCCGTCTTCCATTCATCACCCTCTTTTACTCGTACCAAGTGGTAAGCTCCTCTAAGATCCAGCTTTGTATATATGCATGCTTTTCTGACTTGGTCCAGGAGTTCAGGGATCAAAGGTAACGGATATCTATTCTTAACGGTGATCTGGTTCAGGGAGCGATAATCGATACAAGTTCTAAGGTCTCCTTCCTTTTTTGGAACGAAGAACAAAGCTGAAGAAGCAGGGGACTTGGAAGGACGAATATACCCATTTGCCAGGTATTGATCCAGGTATTGTCGAAGGTGAAGGTTCTCAGGCTCGGTGAGGGCATAAATTCTACTACAAGGAGGAGTAGATCCAGGTATCAGGTCTATCTGGCAGTCATAAGACCTATGAGGAGGTAGAGAGTTAGCCTGATCCTTCCGGAAAACATCTTGGTATTCTAGGTATTCGGGAGGTAACTGGGGAGTCTCTGAAAAAATTGCGGCCAGTGCAACACCAGGTGGAGGGTGACAAGTAGAGACACATTCTGGAAACTGGACCGTTCTTGCTCGCCAATCGATCAGAGGATTGTGTTTCTCTAACCAAGGTATTCCTAGAATAATCTGAAACTGAGGGGCCTTGATCACATCGAACACGATCTTCTCATGGTGTCCATCTTGACTTACTAGCGTCACCTCTTGAGTGGTATGCGTTACTGGCCCGGAGGCTATCTCCGTACCATCCACCGTATTAATGACGTCCTTTACAGCCTTGGGACAAAGAGTTAGATTCATCCTCAAAACCATTTCATGATCCACATAATTGCCGATGGCACCGCTGTCGACGTAAGCTTCAATTGCATGTAATCGATCCGGATTATCAGGGCTAATGAGGACCATAGGTATCACGAAATGCGAGGTCACGGAACTGGTTTTCACGCTCGGCAAGAGGACCTCTATTCTTGTCGGGCGAGGTCGTTTCCCTGCTCAGAGTTTGTAACTTTGGTAACTGCAGCTCCTACTGCCTTCTTGGCAGGTTTCACCGGACAGTCTCAAAGAAAGTGCCCTGAGTTTCCGCAATATAGGCATAATTGCAACTGTTTCCTCCTTTCCCGCTCCCTTTGTGTTAGAGGACCTTTCAGACCCCCTATTTGCATGGGTTCCCCGGAGTCTACTCCTTTGGAAGGAGTTGGCGGTTTGGAAAATACTCGAGCATCAAACTTGGAACGATCGGCCTTCCTGTTCTGCAGCCTGTGATCTATTTGAACGACCAAGTCTATATAATCCGAACAGTCTTGTGGGGGATTCACTACTTGGGCTAAAACGTCTTTGAGCTCTCCACGTAGACCTCTATAAAACAGCGTAATCCTTTTGTCCTCAGGCCATTGAGTTTCCACTATTAGTCTATTGAAAGATGCAATATAAGCCAAAAGGTCTTGATTACCCTGTCGCAACGAAAGAAGCTCATTGTCCAAGGCCTGCCCCTGTGAATGTCTTGCGAGCAGTTTCTCCATACTAAGCTGAAAGGCTTGAAAATCATGGAGAACCGGATCATCTTGATTAACTAGAGGGATCAACCAGTCTGCCGCATTGCCACTAAGGTACGAAAGTACAAAAGCTACTTTTGCTTGATCAGTTGGAAAGGCTGCTGGCCGGCATAAGAAGTGCAACCGGCACTGATTGATAAATACTGCAAACCTCTTTGGGTCACCAGAAAATCGTTCGGGCGGAGCCAGAGGTACATTCCCAGGTAGGTTGATCTGCACTGGATTCATAGAGGATGTTGAAGGAAGATTTGCCCCTGATGCGGGTAACGGGGTCTGCCCGGCTTGTGACTGTAGCACTTGTCTAGCAAGATTGTCTGTTCTCTCCTTGGAAATAATTAGTTCCCTTCTTAGAGCATTCGTTTCCTGACGAGCTGCATGCACTTCTGCCCTTAGTTCCCCAAGTAACCGGGCTAGGGGGTCAGTATCCGAGGTTTCCATAGCGCCTGGGCGAGAGTTTTGCGGTAGGCTTTGCGTTCTGTAACGCTCACCTGATTCTCGCAGAGGCGCCGGTCTTGACTGGGCGACTACCGTATCTTCAAAGTTGATGTGTAGCACCCGGTTGGCTCTTTGGGCTGGACCTCTGTGCACTGTATGCCTGACGTGTAGAGTAAGATGTCTGCAGATAGAAAATATGGGGTTAATGAACTGGGGTTATTGGGGTGTCCCTATCTCTTTCCTCTTCTCCTCTCCTGTAGACCCCCAAAGGTTAACGCTCTCACCTTAGGTAAGTGAATGCCGAGCTCTCCATCTGCCTCGGGGCAGGGTGCTGTAACCAGTTTCTTCACTGGATAGGTAGCGCAGGCCTCTTGACTTCAGAGGACTGCTGTCCGTCGTTTACTGCACGAACGGTAAGTTTCGAGTCATTCAAATGTCTTTAAAGTCTTTAGTAATGATGTCTCTTGTTTTGCAGGGTTCCGGCGATGGCGGATGACGGGCTGAAGTGAGTTGAAGATGGAGCCCGTGTGATGAATAGAAGCGCCTGGAAGCACGTAAGTAAGCGCTTGTTGCCTGCTTCACTATGCGCTCTAACTGTCTTTTTATTTTGCAGGTACGAGTTCGGAGCGGCTGCAGGGTGCCGGAATACCCACTGGATTAGATGTGGAAAGGAGTAATGGCACGTGAGTATTAAAGTTCCCCAATGTCTTTAAACGCACCTTGTTTTGTCTTTCAGATGCGGGATGCAGCGCCGAAGGCCTCCGGAGCGTACGAAGAGTAGGTAAGCCTTTGCCTTTCAGATGCCGGAATGCAGTGTGAAGACCTCCGGAGCGCACGAAGAGTAGGTAAGCCTTTGCCTTTCAGATGCTGGAATGCTAACCTGTTCTTTCTTGTCTTTATAGGTGTTGCTGAAGACTGGATTCAGGATGATAAGCCTTTGCCTTTCAGATGCCGGAATGCTAACCTGTTCTTTCTTGTCTTTATAGGTGTTGCTGAAGACTGGATTCAGGATGGTAAGCCTTTTTCCTTAGGCCCAGGACCGGATGCAGAAGACACGATGAGCGTTCTGCTGCAGAGGTTGCAGAATAACGCAAAGCAAGATTCATCCACCGGGTGTGGTTTAAATAGCCTCCTGTAGTGCTTAGGTGTCTCCTTCCACAGCCACGCCTAAGTAAGAAAAGAGTTCCTGGTAAGAAAAGAGTTCCTGCCTTCCAGAAGAGTTCCAGTGTTCTGAATCTAGGGAGTGGCTCCAGCCCCACCCAACAGGAAAAGTAGTTCCAAACAGAAGAGGATCAGAGGCTCAACTGGCAGGCAAGTAAGCAGCATGGTCTGCTGAAGGTAAGTCCACCCAAGCATTATGAGCCCGGCGCTTCCAGCGCTGGGACTGGGCATATTTATGAGCCTGGTGCCACTGGCGCCAGGACTGGGTCCAAAAGGTCCCAATTGGGACTGGTTGGCACTCGGAACCTGGGTTATGGATCTGCTTCCAAGGGAGTTGGGAAAACCCTGACCTTTTGGAAGCAGAGATCATGACAGATTCCACCTGTGGATTACCACAAGGATCATCCTTCTCCCCGCTACTATTCACCATCTATCTGTATCTACTCATCAGAATCATCAAAAGCCACGGCCTCACCTGCTACAACTATGCTGACGACACACAAATAATCTTCAAAATACAAGACAACCCGGAAATAAACTCAACGCTAGAAAACTGCCTCCGCGATATATTCTTCTGGATGAACTCCAACTCCCTCAAAATCAACCTAGGCAAAACTGAAATAATGATAGTCACAAAAAATGGAGGTGAAAACCAATTCATCCCTTGGCCAAGGGAATTCGGGGCAACCCCACCACCATCGCTGATTGTAAAAAACCCGGGGGTCCTGATGGACAATAATCTCACGCTAGAGCCACAAGTAAACGCTCTCCTCAAGAAATGCTTCTTCCTTCTGCGAGCGGCAAAGATGATCCTACCTTTCCTATCGTTCGCCAACAAAACAACCACCATCATCACCCTCGTCATGTCCAAAGTAGACTACGCCAATAGCCTAAACCTAGGCATGCCTGACCGACTCTTAAAAAAAATACAACGCATTCAAAATGCTGCAGCCAGGCTACTCCTGAAACTACCCCGCAGGGTACACACTGCACCAGTGCTGAAAACACTACACTGGCTACCAATAAAACAACTAATAAAATTCAAAACAATGTGCATTACGCACAGAGCAGTACACAACGAAGGCGCTGAGTTCCTAAGAGACAAACTGTGCCTACATCATCCAACAAGAACGCTGAGATCAAGCATGGACATCCGCCTGGAACCGAAACCCTACAACAAAAGAAAACTTGGAGGATCCTCCTTCTCTCACCAAGCCCCAAAAACCTGGAATGACCTTCCAAAATACATACATAACACAAGAAACCACCTATTATTCAGGAAATTACCCAAGACCTGGCTCTTCACGTCATAACTAGAAAGACCGGCCAAAGGGGCATACACACAACTAAAACTTCAATGAACATAGAGAGACCCTGATACACACCGATCAATCAATGGGAAAAAGCCAAGCTAAATATTCCATGACATTCTAAACGACTGAACGGGAGATAGCCGCAATACGTCCAAAGACCGTAAACATAGCAAGACAAAGACAGAAACACTAGGAGGAATCATCAAGAGGACCACGACCTAAATTATAACCATCCCCAACAGCGCTAAGGACAAAACATAGCGAGGGAAAGGGAGCACTGCACCACGAGCCCCAATCCAGTGGTTGATAAACAGATTGTTTATCACTACACACTGTCCACCAATACACAGCAGAAAGCACAAAGCCCCATCACACAAAAAAACGACAACTAAACAGCAGCACCAAAGATGTTCACCCCACAGAAACAAAGAACCAACGGAAAGACAGACAGGACAGAAGGAAACAAACAACTGAATACACAAGCTCACCAAGACGGATGCACTAGGACGCCACATCAACACCACTCTGACCATGAACTGTCCAAAGCCTCGACCGACCAGTGTCACACTACATAACCTGAGAATAGGTATTACCTACACAGTCCCACACCAGAAGGTTCCGACCCACCTACCAATCGAAACAATACTCACTATGATATAGCTGGAATAGCGCAGCACCAAAAAAGCGATTCAGCCCACGAGGAACCAGCAACAACCCAACCCACAGACATAGAACTCTAACAGAACCATAAATATCTGAACCAGGATACAGACCCCACTAACCCAACCCTCAATCCTCTGCATACTTAACCCTTACAAAGCTACACAACCATATCTCTCCCAGCAATCTGCACGCACTTTACCACACCGCACCAGATGACAGCTCTCTGCATACAGGATTGAGTTAACCTCTGTGGCTTTACAAAAGGTTTTGGTTTCAATTATGCCTTGTTTAATATAGATGTGTAAGTCAAGAAAATCTATACACGCGTCATCACATTGTCCCTTTAGCGTAATACCAAACACATTCTTGTTCAGATATTGTGTGTACAGCTCAAAATCTTAGACCCATGCTAAATAATTAGTATGTCGTCAATATAACGCTTCCACATCATCACATTTTGCACAAAAAAAACAATGTTTGTTAGGGCTTGTGTCTGCTCATATTGTGCCATAAAAAGATATGCAAGGGACATATTTTGGCCAAATTGCCACTCTGTGTGTTTGGACATAATAGCCATTTAAGAACAGGAAAACATTTCTGTCAAGTGTAAATTTAAGAAAGATCTTAAGCATTTCAACATGTGATCTATACGATGCAGAGGAGTCTCGATAAGTATAGTCAATCGTTCTAATTGCCAAGTCATGATTGATCGAGGTCTACAGGGCCGTTACATCCAAGGTAGCCAAACAATATCATTCTTGCCATTGAATATTAGACAGTAGTTGGAGGACCTGTGAAATATTACATTTTGTGACATACTGTACTAATCTAGCTAACAAAATAAAACTGTGTGCAGCACCCGAACATCCAGCACAGGATATAGGGGTTGGAGAGTACGTTATGACTATTAAATGGTGGAACCCATGACGCATATGCTCTAGCATGCACTCCACTCAGAATTCTGAGATAATTAAGAGAAGGATGGTAGGCATTGGCTGACTTCTGTAACGCAAAGGCACTAGGGCCTAACAGTCCTATTACCTAACTTAATGTTAGTGATGTAATTCATGAACTACAACAATTTATTTCCTAGAAAATGGATCAAGCAAATGTCTTGAAACTGTTAGTGTACTACTAACTGAAGGGCTCACGCGATACTGTTCAATAGACTAAAAACTCTGTAATAATTTCCTTTTAAAAGGAGTGATCCGCACCCAGCGGGAACAGGGATCTCACCTATTGACACAAAGCAAGGTGTGACCATGACAACAAGTGCATGTTGTCATGTATGTTTAGGATTACAAAGGAACTATGAATCCGGCAAATCACTTGAAACTGATACTATGCTATAAACAGAAGAAGCTAGAGCACACAGGGTGGTAAGGAAAGAGGGGAAGGGCCTCAGCGGCAGTTTAGACTTCCATTCAGTAATTTTGTGCCTCAAGGTAACAAATTGCTTACAATAGTAACAGTGATTACTAATATGGACATAGCGCAATGCATCACTATTTACCTCACACGACACACTATCATAAAGAATGCATGCAATGGCGCCGGCGTGCTGGAGTTATCGCGGCCCACGGGATCTATCCCATCAAATGGCTACTGTATTCAAGGTAAGCAGGACAGGGAGCTTATTGAACAGATTTAGAGACTGAGCACATGACTTTGGGCGGATTTTGAACTACAGGGCTAGATTTCACCGGTCTTTTTTGACTACACTAGTACCCGTATATGCAACTGTAAATAAGAATGCACCAACTTTAGTAATTTTAATAGGTACACTATGGAGGAACCATACCCATATACTAAACTTTATTTCACAGGATACTTATCCATGCGTAACACTTACAACAAATACGCTAAACAGCGCAGCTGAAGAGCCGACCTTAAGACTGCATATATTGGGTAAGTGTTTATTAACTAGGGACTACAGGTAACCAAAGATACAAGCAAGTCACTATCACTAAAACAAATGTGTTTTTATCGATAGGCATAGAAATCAGTAATTTATAGGTAAGGAAGGCCAGCTGTATCATATTAATGATTTATTGTTCAATCATACACTCATGAGGTGGTAACAATGCAATGACTTTAAACGGACAATAGACCACTATACAACTGTCACGGGTTATAGGGTGCCGCTGATCACTTCAGCACTGATGCAAGGTTACATGCAATTATGCTATAAAAAGTATAATCATAAGGAATACCTAAAGATTTCAAAGAACAATATATGCAAAAATACTAAACCTTTATTACCTGATGTGTAAAAGAACTGATATGTTTCTTTGTGTACTTTTTCCTATGCCCTGACTAACGGCACAATTTTGGTATGTTACATTTTTATTATTTTACTTGATTGTTATGTTTACGTCTAAATTGTATGGGGCACACACTATCTGTATTCTAGTGATTGCAATTTAAAATGTTTGGAACATACTTTCACATGTATTCAGCCTTGAGAACGACCTAGGCTCGAAACATGTGTCGGCTGAACATCACAACAAACCAGCGAACACTTGAATTTATTTTGAAGAATTTTGCGATTAGGTTTATTGGAAGCTATATTGGGCAGTGCACGGCTCTGCAGTACTAGCCCAGTGTATAAACCTGTATGACTTTGGGGTGGTCGGGGTACTACCACCCAGTGCTGTAACGCAGCCAGCCTTTTGAATAGACTAAAGGGCAACAGAACTCCCGCTAATACGGATACACCCCACCTAGCTCGAACTTCCTCGGTATTAAGGCTGCAACACAGAGCAGGTTAATTGTGTCCGTGACAATAGCAGGACCTTTTCTCACATTTGGATTTTTGGATTAGATCCTGAGGCAAGTATATGTTTATCTGAGTGACATAGGTTGTGTTCTTTCTTCCACTAGTAATTCGATAAGGTTTTACATATCCCCATATATGCTCTTTTCTAGCGTGCTGTATTTTAAGCACAACTTATTTGAAAGACGTCACATTCAAGATTCTTTCATCGTGAACTGAGGTTACAGACATGTGAATGCTTGGGAACTATGGTACGTTTATTTGCCATCCGTAGATGAACATGACGTTTGTTGTAAAGCAGGAAAGACGATTGTTTTTTTTCTGGTGCTCCTTTTGGTGTCCTCAGCTGCGGCCCGTTGGAGTGACGTTTGAAGTGGAATCATGTGTGTTGGAGAGGCCCAGATTAGTGAGTTGCGTTCTTTAATTTGACGCTTACACTTTAGCATAACAGTGGGTCTAGGTAGATTTTATTCCCCGAGTGCTCGCGTCTTGAAGAGCCGCAGGAGTAGTTGTTGTCCACAGGAGTTGGGATTCACTTACATCGATTTAATTGTTTGAGTAAGTGACACATAATTTGAATATTTGGCGGTTTCATGTAGTGACACCACCTGTATTTTTCCAGAAATTGTTCATCCGGTCATAAGGAAAACATTATCTGCACTGGGCATGCCTGTATGTTGAAACCAGCGAGGAGGAGACTGTTTTAGCATCTTCTGAAGAGCTCAGTTTAAAAGACAACTGTCTGTCTGTTTTGTTGTCTCGGCTACTAGACTGTCTTTCTTGTTTCTCTCCTTAACACTGCTTGATTTTTTATTTTTGTTTTTTTGTATTGATTACCTTTGTGTACATACGGTTTCCTTTGAGATGTTTTGGTCATATTGTGCTTTTGAATTGTGTCTATTTCACATCAAATTTTCAGCCCATTGCACTTTATACATGTGAACTTATGAAGTATGTTCCATTTATAACATTCCTGATTGTATTCATTGTTCCAAATAAATTGTACATAGTAGATGGTGTCTATCTATTTATGATCTTTTTTACATTATTAGATAGCTGTTTAGTCCAGTGTCATATGGAAACGCGTTGAAAGCGTATTTGTATTGTTGCCGCCCTGATACGCCCCCTACCTGTGTTCCATTTATTCCCTTCCCCGGAATGAAGGCTCATTGGCATTGTCTACCTCTTGTTTGTTGTAGACTTTCACTTCAGCAGTGTTTCTCCTCTGGGTGAGAAATAAAAAGTGGCAATCACGATTTTGGTCAGCAAAGATAAACCATTGTTCAAGCAAGATGTTCTTGTGTAACCAAAAGGGAGGTTCCTCCTTGTCGAGAGGATTTGGTTTGGTCGTTTGGTTACCCTTCTTTAAGGCTTTGCACCCAATGGCACACCACATTTTTCTTTGAGTTCCTTCTACTAGAGGAGACATTTGTATCAGGTGTCACAGCGTGTGCCGAATGGAACACATGGCGAGACAGACGCGATGGTGATAACGGATTAGTCCATTAATCAGAACAAGACTAACACAGTGTAGGAGGCCAGTTTAACGAAAAAAAAAGTAGTGCAGGATTGGGATTAAATAGAGAAGGAATCTAAATTGATTTTTTCTGCATGTACCTCTTCCCGAGTCACAATCAGGCAGAGGCTATTGAGATCAATTAGAAAATTCCACCTGTAAACATATTTGCAGGGTTTTCTATACTTTTTCACGAGGTGGACTGGCAAAATGAAAGAGCAAAATCAACTCTGCCTCACATTTACTCTTCCTTTCTCCACACTGGCTCTTGGATGTGTAAAAGTGCATGTAGCGGACCCCACAGCATGTAAGTGCTAACATTGGTGTTCCCCTGCATGCAATTCACAATTCATGCGATATGAGGGTGAACGTTTAATACAGAGTCTGTCACATGTGTGTTTACATTGTCCTGATCCTGTGGGGATGTCCAGACAATGACCCTGGTCTTTGCCTTCATGGTTGTGGGTTTCGTGGGGTTCCTAAATTCCTTGTGGATGGAGTATGCTGTTACCGACCTCTGTGGCCAACACATCTTAAGTGGAAGAAGTTCAAAAAGCTCCTCCAGAGGATGGAAGTGGTAGCCCCTTCGTTGCTTGTGTTTGGGTGGGCTAGATCTCAGAGGAGGATGCAGGAAGACCATTATTAGGGGGTCAGCATCCTGCACTGACACTCAAGTCCAGAGGTCTTCAAACCTTTCCATCCCCAGTCCGCCTTGCAGTAAAGTTTTCAAGTCAGCCCCACCCCCCCTCCATCCCCAGGGCATTGAGGTTGTTGGAAGCATAAACATGTTATCTACTAAATAAAGCGGCTACAATTTCTTCAAAATGCAGCTGCGAGATCCATCCTCTGGCCCCCTTTCGGCACTCACATGTCCCCCTTATTGAGGCAACTGCATTTGCTCCCCGTTGAGGCTCACATTATGTTTAAGTCCATGTGTATGGTTCATCAGGCCTTTTACTGTTTGGGAACAGAGTATTGGCAAGCTAAATGTGTGCATTACTCTCCTACCCGACCTCTACGTTCCCATTCAGCCCATCTTATAGCTGTCCTGCGGTTTAGGCTGGCCCACTCAGGGGGTCACGCCTTCTCCATTGTGGGCGCTAATGCCTGGAACGACCTTCCCATTGCTCTGGGGTGCACCGTTGATCACTTCACTTTTCGGCGAAAAACCCTATTATTCTAAAATTTGTATTCAGATTGAAACCTCCTTCATGCACTAACGCCATAATGCCGCTGGTGTGCGTGCGCTTTAACAAGTTCCAATAACATAACATAACGTAACATAACATAACATAACTGCCTCCTTCTCTATTTATCCCTTCTTCATTATATGTTCTCTCCCATCCTTAACTCTCTGCTGTTTTCCCTTCTTTCCTTAGTGCACCTGTTCTGCATCCCTTCTTCCTTTCTGGGCTTGACTGCCATTCTCTTGTTCTATCATTTTACCACTTGCAATATCCCTTTCCTTCTCATCTCCTCAAATTCAGTCACTTATTGCTCCACCTTAAACACTTCCCACTCCCCGTTCTACTTCCCCCTTTCAACTCTCCCATTCTGCTTTTCCTCCAGCTTTGGCTCTTATTTCTCTAGCCCTGCACCCATCTGGTCTGTTGGCTATCTAAATATGTCTCTTGGCTTCATATCATTCTTGATTTGTGTATTCTCTTTCTCTCCCTGCTGTGGTTTCTGCTCTCCCTCTCTCGGCTCTCTACCAATTCTCTCTTCTTTCCCTTGATTTCTGTTTCTTGAGTTCTCTCCTATTCTGCTTGTCTCTTTTCCTGATCTGTCCCTTCTCTTACTGTTCTGACTGTTCTATCTTATGCTCTAATTTCCACATTCATTTTTCTTTCAATCTTCTGCCTTCTCTCACCTCCTTTAAATTATCTCTCCATTCTCTCTCTCCCACTCTCCTCCTCTTTCACACAGACTCCCTCCTCCCCAAAACTGTATGGTTTCCTTTCCATTCTGGCAGTTTGTCTCCCTCCCTCTCTTAGTCTGTCTCTCCTGCCTCCTGTTCTTCTTCACTCCCTTCACTCCCACTCTGTCTCCTGCCCTTTCCACTTCAATTCTGTCAAACTCCCATTCCTATTTTGTCTAAACCTCACCCGCATATTTTTGTCTCCTCTTCTATCTCTGCCTCCTATTCTGTCACTCGTTCTGTCCCTTCCTCCTTTTCTGTTAGTGTTCACCCTCTCATCCATTAAAGTAGCTCCATGCTGAAAGACAGAATGCAAAGGCAGTGCTTGTCACAACACTGCCAAAGGGCCTCTGTTGTGGCAGACACTATCTTTGCATTCTGCCTTTCAATCAGGTGCTTCTTTCATGACATGACATGAACACAGCATGGAAAGTTCCATGCCGTATTTACTTCTTGAAAGTATCATTTTACTGAAAGGCATAATACAAAGTCAGCACTTGCCAAAGTTGATGTGTTGTGGCAAACAATGACTCTGCCATGTGCCTTTCAATCAATTGCTCCTTTAATGAAGTGAACACAGCATGGAAGCGTCCACATCAGGTTTACTTCTTGGAAGTAACACCTTTCTGAAAGGCAGTGTTTGCCACAACACAGTCGCTTAACAGCTGATCAGTGTTTGTTGTTGTGTTATATCAAACGCTGCCTTTGCATTCTACCTTTGTCAGGTCCTGCTGTGTTAACTTCTTGAAAGTTGAATCCCTCTGAAAGGCTGATTGCAAAGGCATGCTCTAATCTCTGGGACACCCCTTTTCCCCCTCACCTAGAATATCCTTCATAACCACCCCCAGCTCATACGTCCCATCACTGGCTTCTGCCCTGGACCATGCTGGCCCGCTGGAATATCTGTCACGTTTTCTTCTGGACCTGCTTGCAAACCTCCCACTTCCTTAGATCTCATGGTTCTGAATCCCGCTTAATCTCTTTTCTCCAGACATCAGCTGATATGGGCTTTAAACCTTCCTCCAACCTCCTCATTCTCTCTATCTCTGGAGATGAGTAGGCTATCCCCAGCCTCCCCATAACTCTCCTCCACCTGAGGGTGACACTAGTATGTTCTGCCCCCCCACCTCCCTCCTGGTGATATCGCTCTAAGTCTCTATCCGACTGTCCATTCTTCTCTAATGGTTTGCCTACCCCTGCCCCCAACCCTTCTCCTGCTCAGCAGGGGCTGGTAACTCTTTTTTCCCTCAAACATACTCTCCCCTGATGAGACTTATCTTCGGCTCCACTCTCCTACAGACTTTCCATCCAACCTCCAGCTCTCCTCTCAGTAATCCTCTCTCTCTACCACCTTTCCTCACTCCTTTTCCTCCACCTCCTACTCAAACACCCCACACTGCCAGACTAAACTTGCAACATTGTACAGCAGAGTACTCTCCTCTGATGGCACATATTGTAATGGAGGTCTCCTATGCCATAATGGTTGTGCCTGTGTGTGATATGTGTCCGAGTTGGGGGCCATGTGATTTGCAAGCAGGTTGGCTTGAGGTTCCAAGACGGTCCCATGATTGGAGTCTCCCTCTGTTTCACTGGGACTCAAGGTGTTAATGTCTTTGGGGGTCTGAGGCCCACCACACTGCTACTGTGTGATTCTGCCAATGGGAAACCTCTCACTAAGCAGGGGAGTCATGTTGTTACATGTAACTCTCCTTCACCGCAGGGGGTTATGTATGTTTGCAACCTCTGATTCTGAGAGATTGCTGTGTGTTTAGCTTGTTGTTTGCATGCTTGATAGTAAATAACTGCTGGAACTTGATGATCTATGTGCACGTGAGTCATTTTATGAAATGATTCCCTATGGCCTGCACTACATGAGAGAAGGTATTGCTCTGCTCACAGGGAATTGTGAAATATTGGGCCTCGTTACGAGGTTGGAAGTAGCCTTGCCGGTCTGACTGGCAAGGCTACCTCCAAACTCACATCCGGGTCCGGCACCCACGAAAGGGCAATTACCAGGCTATTGTGGCCCAGCCGGACCCAGTAATCCCCTTTCGTGGGTGCTGGGCCTGGTACATCCCCATATAGGCCTCAATGGGAATGGGGAGGGTGGTAGCACTGGTATTGTTAATAACGGTACTGGTGCTACCATCATGTTCTGCTCATGGATGCCGGTACAGCCACCAGGTCAGACCTGGTGGTTACAAGGGTACTCGCAAGCATAATTCCTAGTATGGCAGTATGGAAGCAATGGTGCCAGTAGCGATACCGGCGCCGTTGTTGCCTTACTGCCATACTTGTATTGAGGCGTTGATTCTTTACTGGGAGAGGCTTCTTCAGCTCCTGCACTCGAGTTCTGTATCTCACTCAGGAGCCTGGATGAGTCTCTGAAATCATTACCTTAATGGAATGATTTATTCTAGGAATGTTATCCAGCCCCTGTTCCTTATCCTAGTTAATATTAGGCACAGTGAGGGGAGTGTCAGGGTTCCACAATGTTCCTCTTTTACATTCCTTTTAATCAGGAATGGGAGGGTGTGAGTGCATGTTCCAGTATCTGTCTCCATTGGATGCACCCCCTATTATGTCACCGTGGGTAGTTGGGCATTCCGGCCAGTTTCCCTGTGGGGCTTCTGCCCACATGTAGGGTTGTAGAAAGTTTGAAAGGTGTCTCCTCCTTTTGTGTGTGAATTCAGGTGGGGTGGTTTGCAGAACCCATGTTTACCTTATGGTGCTGCATCCAACAGCTTCGTTCAGCCCCTGCACCTCTAACTGCCCCATCTTTTAAGCACAAGGTTAGACAGGGGACTTCATCACGCAGGGCACACTTTTATTTGCAGCCTTGGACGCCACTACTGATAAGATTTTGGGCCCCTCTCACTGCAACCTTAACACTGCTGCTGTTTTCGCTAGAATCTTTAGGGAATTGATAAGAATTGAGACACGCCAATTTTTCAATCCCGGGGAAAGGGACTACTCTTGTTTCTATTTTTGTACATGCTAGACAAACTCGAATCACCAAAGTTTTGGGTGATTTTTCAAGGATGCACCTGGGATGGGATGGGAACCTGGGGACATTTGGTTGGAGCCCCTATTCCGTCTCAAGATGTTTTCATAGAGGCAGAAGGTTGTTGATGGAGGAGGCTTATTATATTTAGGGAAGGCTTCATATGTTGGATTGTGCTGTTGTTGGAAAAAGTGTAGGGAGAGATACTGAGTGACTGGGACCCCATCGGAAAGTGAGATTTAGGGTTGTTCTTCTTTTCTAGTACTATGTCACACATTCATTAATGTGTAGTGTGTGAACAACAAAAGTTCCATCACCAGAAATTTGGGGAGTGATATATCTGACAGTGTTCGCATCTCAAAGCGAGTAGACAAGACCAGTGCTATCAAGGGACAACTGGGAGAAAGAAGTGAGTGGTACCTGGAAACCCTGAGAGAAGCTTGTGGAAGAAGCACACTCGCCTAATTTAGCTGTGAGAGAGCAGCAGAGAATTTGGCAAGTGGGTTTCACAACGGTCAGGGGTTAAAATATTTCAATAAATGAGTGCAAGTGACTGGTTGATGCATGGTAGCCCAAACCAACCAAGAGATGTTTGGGGGGTTCCTCCTGACACATGAATAATGGGTTTAAATGATGCATTTCAGAACACATTTTCTGTGACAAATTGGATAAAAAATATATATACTTTACACCCACTCTACCCCTTTCCCCTTGCACTTACCTCCTTGTCATGCACTTGCACGGTAGGATTGTCACAAGGCCAATATAACCGTTATTCTACTGTTTTGATTCCCATGCCCCCCCGCCCCCCTCCATCTTTCTTATGGCACCTGGAAACACAGGTGTATAGGCGCCATACAAATGACCAATAAATACATAAATAGGCTTTGTAGTGTAGCACATGAACAAATCAAGTAGCTTGCATGTCAGCAACAGTACACAGGAGTACTTTCAATGTATGTTCAGGATGGCTAGGCCTACAATATACATAACCCATTACCACTGTAAAACACTTTTATGTTTGCTTTGACCAATATTACCAGCATCCCTACTGTAATAAGACATGTTTATGCTGCCTGTGGCAAAAATGTGCACAACGATTAGCACATTCTTGTGCTGGCTTTGCCCTACAATGTAAGCACACACTTGTGTTGGCTTTGCCGATAATGGCAGCATTGCACCTATAAGAACCCACTTATCAGCCCATCCATTTTATTGTAATTTCACCATCCCACAAAAGGGGCTATGTTCTCAAAACATGTTTTGGTGCAAGTAATGAAATTCACTAGCACATCTCATCACTCGTGCCAAAAAAAGGATCAACCCAACACACAAAGGATATCTCATCGGGCACATATTATACGTTCACTTTCAGATGGCCTTTTTTACCTCTTTAAGCAAATCAGGGGGCATTTCTGTGAATTTAATAGCACATTACGAATTCACAAATAGGATGCACTTTTAAATGTGCAGAAAACTAAGGCAACCACATGCGCCTGCTTGGAATAGCCGCAGAGGGGTGCACATTAAATGACAGGGTCTTTCATGACCCTGTCATACAATTATTTTTTAAGTGTAACAGCAGCGATATGAACAGATTCTGTCTTATTTGCATTTCTGGTCCTCAAAATGGATTGAAAAATTCTTTTTTGAGGGATCATATTTTACAATGACTGGCCCTTTAAGGACACTTCAAAGTGAAATGCGCGGGGATCCTGTTGAACATTAGTCATGGGATTGTGCTCATAGGTGACCATTATTCTCAAAGGTAACCTGTGCATTTCCAGGGGGCTAAACTGTAGCGCAAATGACACGACAGACGCTGGAACTCAAACGTCAAGAGTGGTATAGTATGGAGACGCTTCTATTGCCACCTATCAATCTTATTCCTCTACCTAAGGTTCCACTTAGCTTTTGTCAGCGCTCATTTCAGCAGAATCAAAACATTACTCCTCTGCTACAATGTTGTGTCACTATTCATTTGCCCAAGATCACCAACCTTGAGTTCTAATGGGAATTCTAGGATGAGAAAGATTAGGTTGGCTCCAAATAGGACTAGTTAAGCAATTTTCTGTTCTGGATTACCACTGCATGAAGGAACCATCTGCTCACCTCCAAATCTCTGGTCTGGAGGGCCTTAACTTCAAAATGTCTTTGATGTGGCAATGCCTATCAGCAAAGTCAACAGACCTGAGCGTGGCTCGGCCTTTCCTGTACTTAACGTGGGCCTTGAATATGGACCCCGTGCCTATTCACTGACCCCTAATCACTCGCACCATGGAACTCTGCAAGGAAAGCAAAGGGAAATCGATTAGAATAAGAACATTAAATGCAAACACCCCAAAAAATAGACTACTACCCATACTTATGTATATAATAATACACCCACACAGTGTTTCAGTTTAAAACCGTATCTGCAGTAAAGTCGCCAGAGCACATCAATGAACGTGATTGGTGCTGCTTTCCCTACCATGTACCACAAATTTAAGTTGCTGCCTCCGATTCAGACCACAAACCCTGGGGCGGGATGCTTCTGTGCTGTGCACACAGACGGTCGGCATCCCCCCGTTTCGTCAATCTTGAGTCCGTAGTTCCTGCAAGAAAAAATGCCCTTACAACTCCACACCTACTCAATTGGAAAACATCTCCAATTCCCAGGAGAATCTCTACCTCGAGAATAATTATAAAAGCACAATTATAATCATCACTATACGTTATCCTTTCTGTCACGGATCGGGAGTAGTGATGCCTTAGATGCCCATCACCTGCCGAGAGACAAAGGGATTCACCCTCCTCGCCCTCGCTCTGAAGGGGCCCCTAGGGTCCCCCACATAGTGAAAACAAGGCAAATCACCATACACGAACTGATACGCCAGACACAAGGTTGTATTCCCAAAAGCTAGGGTTTATTGCAAAGCAAATAGTCTAAGCTGGCCAACTCGGTCTCACGCCCCGCGACGTGTGTCTCCAGACCTCGAGGGACGCAAGAGAGCAAATAACGTACATCAGTTACATATATACAAAATGGACATCTTACAATCAGTCATGACATGTTTAACGCCGCTCACTGTATAGTTTCTTTGAACTGGGTTTGATGATTGACAATTTCGACGAGTATGACACCTTCAAACATCTATTTTAGCAACAATATGAAACATTGCGAGTCTAGAGACATATTTCTTTGTTGAACAGAACACAGTGCTTCTGTTCTTGCAGGAAAGCTGCGTATGGGGGAAGAGTCGCATTCCAGGCCTTGCTATCTCCTATTTGCTATTCGTGTCCTGGGAGTCAGCATGCTCTGCTGGGCTTAGGAAAGGGGGGCCGTAAGAAAAGCATAATTCAAGCCTTTAGCTGTTTCTTTCTAGCTTTTCTACCATATTAACGAGACTAGCTGGCATCAGTGAAATGATTAAATGCCGTGTTGCTCTCCTCCAAGACTATATGCGGGAGGGGATTGGACATTCCTTTTGGTGGCTGCCTACGTTATGTTTCAACGAATAACTCCCGGCCTCGCAGCCTTGCTCTTTCGCTTTGAACAACAAAGTAATCAGTGAAGCAGAATAAGCAGAATAAGCAGAATAAGCACAATAAGCTTTTGGCTAAGCAGTTTTGACAAAAAGCAATGAGCAAACGTTAGAGAACAAAATGGTGATTCTAGTTACATCAAAAATGGCCGCACATTGGTCAAACTTATGAGTCTGTATTTCTGACATTCAGTACATGAGACGGTTGGTCTTCAGCCAATATGATACATTGCCATTAATCGTGTGGTATCTATTTTCCTAGACTGACAAACCCTCCTTTTGGCCGATTGCCAAACGCCTCATCCATACATTGCACCCTCCTCTGATGAAGTGTCTGATATATCTGAATTTGAATTTGAACCTGAATCTTGCATACTACTATATGCATCTTCATTCCCACCAATATTTATGGCCATGAATTCTTTTATCGTTTTCATTTCATGCATATCTTTATCATTTTGGCCATAGGTTTGTTTTTGGGTTGCCATATGCATACACTCTTCACTTATCTCAGTGCAAACTAGGGGCAGACAGTGTATGCAACAACAGCAAGTCATAAACATTCCGAGCACTATTACTAGTATTGCAACTAACTTCCATCTCCAAGCATGTAATATCCCCCAAAACCAGGACCCTGCCTCCCAATTCCCATTTATGGTATGGAGTTTGGAGCTTAGGACGTGTAACTTTTTTATCACTTCAAAAATCGTAGGGGAGGAGTCATTTACGAATACGCAGCACGCTGATCCCACGATTTTGCAAACTCCCCCACGATCAATCAGGATTACATCAAGAGCCATTCTATTCTGCAGCGTCATTAATCTAATTCCTTTTTCTTCCAGCGTCATGTTGCATAGTATATCAGTTGTTATGTTTATTGTACTCTCTAACATTCGGGATAGTTTCCTTATGTTATAGGAATTTATGGCTTGGGCCAAAAATGGTACGAAGGATTTTGCTAAGTCTTCTGTTCTTAAAGCACCTTCTGTGCATCTTCGTGGCCTGGATCTGGATAACCTGGCTACATCTGCTGTCTCTAAGAGGAACACTCCCAGGAACAGTAGACCCAAATAACATGTGCCTCCCCAGTTTCTGGGTAACCAGGGATACGCTTTTTCTATGCATATGAAATAAACAGGATCACCTACATACACTGGTTCTACTTCTCTTTTGAGAACTGCTGTATTCATACATTTAGTGAACGTTCCTACTGAATAGGAGCCCTTCTTCTTCAGGCTAAAAGGGACAGTTTGTGGGCTATAATTCACTGTATAGGAAGGGGGCATTGCATCTTTAATTTCTTCTGTTCTTACACGGAACGTGATTACTGATGTTTTGGATGGTGAAGACAATCTATCTCGTCGTGCAGGTTTTGGCGTAGGGTTTTGGATTATCATTTGTGCTTTATGGAATATAGAACAACCTACGGGTCTCATAATCATGTCCTCAAATTCAATTGCTTTATCTAGTTGACTCATATCACTCTTATTCCATTTCCCATAAAATAGTGCACTTAGTGATGCACTGCATGCAGAACTTAATGGTAATGGTTGCACATACCAACCTATTCCCTTTCCAGCATGATGTGGTAAATGGGAACATACCCACCAATTGTTTCTCTTTAAAATTGCATGTGTCATGTTCATTATAAGCAGTAATGTATTATTCCCTATCCTTCTCTGTGCCTCTCTTCCATTGGGGGCAAGGTGTAAGTAATTACATGAACCGGGCTTTCAGTAGTGGAAATATTAATTACTGGCAAGAGCATATTTAATGGATGCGTTACTTCCACGTACCATAGTAATAATGCCGTCATTATTGGTGCTAACATACTCATGACACAGATAATTATCGTCAGGATCAGCATACAGTTTTTTCGACAATGTGCTTTCTCTAATTTCTCAGTCTTTATACCTATTTTGTTAGCAGCGGTGCAGGAGGAGGCTAAGCTGGTTCTGTCATTCTCTCTCTCGCAGTCCTTCTTCTTCCGCAGTGATCGTCGTGAATATCTCTCCTTGTGGCACTCGTCCGAATGTCAATGAGTTCAATAAATGTCAACAGTTCATTCTGCCAGTTCTTAGAAGCCTGGATTGCTTACTCATTAGGCAAGATCATTATGCATTTGCATGTTTGCTTAAAAGAACTCCAGAGCAGTTCAATGAATACAGATTTGATCACTCCTTCTTTCGAAGCCGTAGATTGTACCGTCTAGCTCCTGGTACAGTGTGGTCAATAAACAGTGCCGGTGCACTCCCAGACTCAAACTCTGAGTCCTGTGGTGCAATAACAAGTGGCTGTGGGCGCTGCAGTGGTGATCCAGATTTCATTTCAGGCAGTGGCACAATGGCAGATGCTGGTGGGCACCAAAGTGGTACACGCTTTGTGTCGGCCCGCGGTGATGCAGATTCAGCTGGCCAACATTGGGGCACTTTTTGCCCTTTCTCCTTTATAGCAATCCTTCGAGGCTTTGCTTCAAGCTTCACTTCAGGTTTAGGCAGATCCTGTAGTAATGGACTGGCAACAGTTTCTTTCGATTCTGGAGCTGCTGTTTCTTTCTGGTTGTCTCGGTCAGGCAAGTCTTTGAGCAGCGATGGGATCTTTTTGGCGTGCGTGGCATGGATCCACACCTTCCTCCCATCCACTCGAATCGCCATTTGTGTTGCGAGCAGCACTTGATAGGGGCCATGCCATCTGGGTGCTAACGATGATTTTTGTTCGAAGTTTTTAAGTAGCTCCCAGTCTCCTGGCTCCAGCGCGTGCCCCGGACCAGTATACCTCACGGCTAAAGCCTCCTACACCTGCTGATGAATCAAATGCAATTTTTGTATTAAAAGGCCACAATAAGTACTAAGCACAAGATGCTCAACTTTGCAAAGCCGCTTAGGCTGAGGTGCGCACCAAACATTTGCCGGCCACCCCATGGCAATTTCGTACGGGGAGAGCCCAGTTCTTGCCTGTACTGATGTGTGCATGCACAATAACGCTAATGGTAATGCCTCCACCCAACTCAACTTGCTTCCTGCACATATCTTACTGATCTTAGACTTTAAGATTCCGTTGTGACATTCAATAAGACCGGCCGACATCGGATGTCTGGAACAATGGAATCGCTTATTGATCTGAAGACCTGCGCAAATCTGTAATATTACTGCGCCCACAAAGTTATCTGACCATATGACACGGGGCAGGCCAAAACGAGAAAAGTATTCCTTTAACATTACCTTTGCCGTGCTCATTGCAGTGCAGTCTTTTAAAGGATATGCGTCCACCCATCTGCTGAATGCACATATTACCACTAGGACATATTTCAAGTTTTGGCATCTCTCCATCTTTATGAAATCAAAATGGATTACCTCAAAAGGCATAGAGGGAGGGCCAAAACTTCCAGCTGGAGTCACTGTTCCCTTTCCTACATTGTCTTGTAAGCACGTGATGCAGTTCTGGACAAACCTTTCTGCATTCTTTTTTATGTTTACATTCTCCCATACCGTAGCTGGGTGCTGGATTATTTTTTGGCACAAATGTGGGTAGGGCTGTGAGCCTTTGTGACCATTGCAATTACATAGGAATTTAGCAACATCCAGTTTTTAGTTCCCTTGTCCACCCAACAACCCTCCAAATCTAATTCAGCAGAGCCCTCAGCCCACCCTTGTATTTCATCAGCAGTAGCTTCGGCCTGCATTTCTTTGACAGTGGCAATGACATCTTCTATCATGCAAGGCACTTCCGCAGACTGTACTGTCATCATTTTGGTCTTTAAATCAGTGGCAGTTTGTTTCGCAATCCTGTATGCAAATGTGTTTCCCTCTCCCACGTTACATGTCACTTTTTTATGCGCCTCGCATTTCACTATTGCTAGGTGCTTTGGAAACGTGAGTGCAGACAGCAATCGTACAATCAAAGGGCCATGTTGAATTCTGGCCCCATGTGATGTCAAGAAACCCCTCTCAGCCCAGAGTCAGCCAAAGTTATGAACCACGCCAACGGCGTACTGGCTATCAGTATATATGTTCACGTCGTTGAAATTCTCAGAAATCTCACAGGCTCTGGTCAAGGCTATCATTTCTGTGGCTTGTACCGAGTTGTAGGGGACTCTTTTGCTTTCTACAATGCTCTCTAGAGTAGTGATAGCGTAGGTGGCAGTTGATGTGCCATCAGGTAATTTAAAACAAGAGCCGTCACAAAATAACTCTCCATCTGGCTCTTTCTGTGGGGTGTCACTTAAATCAACTCTCCCCTTTGTTTCTTCCTCAGTAACCATTAAACAATCATGGGGTGGTGATTCGTTGTCACCAAGTTCTCTCATGGGTAATGGCAGTAATTCTGCAAGATTCAAGGCGCTACACCTCATAATTTGGATATGGGGCGCAAATAGGAAGATTTCATATCTAGTCAGTCTAGCAGAGGTGAGGTGTTGCGTCTGTGTTCTATTTAATAGAACGTCTATGGCATGTGGCACCATAAAAATAAAGTGTGCCCCAGTACCATCCCTTCCGTTTGTTTCACTGATGCAGCAGCCGCTGCAACAGCTCGCAAACATCGTGGCAGTGCGCGCGCTAGAGGGTCCAGCGCGGAAGAAAAATAGCCGCATGGGCTATTTCTTCCACGTTGTTCCTGTGTCAAAACAGCCAATGCACATCCTTCACATCCTTCACTTTCGCATACAAACAGTCTAAAAATCTTCTCATAATTTGGTTTGCCCAAAACTGGAGCAGAACATAATGCAGTTTTCAACAACTCAAATGCTCTCTGACATTCTTCATTCCACTGCAAATGCATCACAGCATCCTTTTTCGTCAATGCCACCATTGGCTTCACAATTAACGCAAAATTTCCAATCCACTGCCGGCAAAAAGAAGCCATGCCTATTATGGCTCTGACTCCTTTCTGTGTTTTTGGAATAGGCATACCAGAAATGCTCTCTACTCGCTCTGGCGTTAGTCTTCTCCCTTCTTTCGAAAGGAAGTAATCCAAATAAGCCACTTCTTCTCGACAATACTGACATTTTTTCAAGCTGGTTTTGTGGCCATGCGCTGCTAAGTGCGTTAATAGTAAAATGGTACTTTCTTTACAAATCTCCTCTGTGTCTGCAGCGACCAACAGATCGTCTATATATTGTAGCAATACACAACCTGTTGGTAGCTCTAGCATATCTAGTTGTTCCTTTAATGTCCTACTGTAAATACTAGGACTTTCTGTGTATCTTTGTGGAATGTGCGTGAATGTGAATGACCGTCCTCCTAAAGTGAACGTGAACAAGTATTCTGCCAATGCAGGTATCATTGTCAAAATCGTAGTGACGTCTGGCACTAAGAGAAATTGAGGGTCAACTACCTTGTTTAACGTGTGCAGATCAATTATGAAATGATAGAGTACCTCATTATCTCCTTTATTATATACCGGAAGAATGGGGCTGTTACATGTACTACCTGTAATTTCCTCAATTACTACCAATCTTATCAAATCTGAAACAATACTTTTCAATCCTTTCTCTCCGTCAGCTGAAATTTTATACTGTGGAATACGTGGCAATGTGACCCTTTCTTTCAAAATTATTTTTACTGGCTCTATCCCACATCATTGTCATTCATTGCCCATATACAGGTTGGCACCTTACTCAACTCTCCTGGCAAGGGTTTAGACAAGAATTGAGATACCGGTGCATTCTGTGGTCAAATTGTTAAATACACACCATTGGGAGTGCAATGAATAACTGCACCTAGTTTTTTCAATAAATTCAATTCCATGAGGTTTTCCCCACAATTTTCTGTTAAGAGAAACAGACAATGTTCAGTGAATGGACCTATCGTTACTGGAACTGATTGGGACACTGGATTAATTACCGGTGTACCTGCGAACCCTACAGAAATATTCTTTTTCCCTGACAGTGGTATATCTGGAATCAAGTGATGGGGCCTCATTACAACCCTGGCGGTAATTGAAAAACGATGCCGGTAAAGGATTACCGGCATCGCTTACCGCTAGGTCAGATCATGACCCGCGAAAGTGCAATTAGCGGCACCGTAATCAACAGTGCCGCTAACAGCACCAAGTGCGCGGGCACGCGACCCCCCATGCCGTAAATACCGGCACGGCGCAAAGTGGGGAATATCACGAGTCAAGCGGACATGCTCTTAACGCCCTCGCGAAGGCCGTAAAGTACCTTAGCGCCATAGTGCTAATACCGCCATCGCGGACCAAACGTAAATGGCCATGTGCAGTGCTCCCAGCTGCCACAGGTGCACACAATCAGCACAGGTGGAGGCAATACAGACTGGCCAAGTACAAAAAGAGCACACCCCACCCCTTCCCACAACCAGGCACGTTCCACAATGATTCCAATACGACTAGCAATGTTGGGGCTGGAGGACCTGATTGCAATGCAAGTGCTACAACAACAACAACAACAACAACAACAACAACAACAACAACAACAACAACAACTACAGGCAGCACAGAGGAGACGCAGGAAGAGAAGGATGGCAAGGCAGGGCCAGCAAGCCCCACCAGCACAGCTAGTGCCACCACTCAGGCAGCCCCCAATCCCACGCATCCGAGCCAGTCTATTCAACCTCACCGCTGAACAGATCCACACCTTGTACCGTTTGGACCAGGACACCATCACCACCATTGTGGACATGATATACGACGACATCGTCAGGATGATTGAAACACCCACCGCCATCCCCCCCTACTGAAGGTAGTGTCCGTGCTCCACTTCCTGGCCACAGGCACCTACCAGCACACAGTGGGGCACTTGCATGGCATTTCACAACCATTATTCTCACGTACGCTGATCCAAGTGCTCTATGCCCTCCTCAAGCACACAGACAACCACATTTCCTTACCACGGTCTGCCCAGGAGATTGCTAACACTAAAGTGGGTTTCCATGCACTAGCCGGCATGCCTGGGTGCATTGGTGCCATCGACTGCACCCATGTGGAATTGGTGGTCCCACATGCCATTGAGGTAGCGTACCACAACCATAAACTATTCCACTCAATCAACGTGCAAATGGTATGTGACTCAAACAAGATCATCACACATTGTTGTGCCCGATACCCCGGATCAACCCATGATTCAATGGTCCTGCGTAACTCCACAATACCACGCTACATGGAGCGACATGCAGGGCCAAGATCCTGGCTACTCAGTGAGTCTCATGTCATGGCCATTGAAATGTGAAGTGGGTAGGTGATTGACGTAACAATGCATAATTTATCTGGCTGAAAGGGGGGGGGGGAGATGCATACTTTACCTGGCTGAAAGGGGGGGGGATGAGATGCATACTTTACCTGGCTGAAAGGGGGGGTGAGATGCATACTTTACCTGGCTGAAAGGGGGGGGGGATGAGATGCATACTTTACCTGGCTGAAAGGGGGGGGGGGTGACATGCATACTTTACCTGGCTGAAAGGGGGGGTGAGATGCATACTTCACCTGGCTGAAAGGTGGGGGGGGAGAGATGCATACTTCACCTGGCAGCGACTACCAGAGACAATGGAGCTAGCACATACCCCAAAGCAGGCCAAACTTCAGCAGACACCTGAACACATAATGCCCCATGTAAGCAGCCCTACCATGTGATTGAAGGTGTCTCCCAACCATGACACATCCATCCGCAAGTGCACTGCATTGAATCGGACCCCATCCACCTCAACGAAATGCACCTACATGCAATGACTCCAGCCAAAAAACGGCACCCAACACCGTCAACTGAAAGGGCAGTCCCCAATAACTGCGCACAAAGGAGGCAAATGACGGTCATCAACCTCATTACACCACTACACAGACACCGAGGATCATCAAAATAGCATAACAACATTTGAAGTCCCCAGTGAGGTCAACATGAGGCTGACAGCAATGTTGCCATGATGTGAGCATTGATATCACTGTACACCTGCCAGGCTACCAAAAGAAACGCAATGGACTGACAGAGTGGATGGGCACACACAAGGCACTGGACCCCCCTGCATACACTGGCTGACGGCATGCAAAACTGTCCATGAGAGGAATACACATATACTGGTCTCATAGTGTGACTCCAATAGTGCATGTAAATGTAGTACACAGTGAGAGATGAATGCATGCCATGTAGCCAAGTCATTAATGGAATCTGATGTCATGACTGGCACATACATTGTTGCCCACATACAGGTGATGCGGGCTATCCCTTGAAGAGGTGGCTCCTTACCCCAGTCCGGAACCCACAGAACCAGCACGAGGAGGACTTTAATCGTGCACATACACAAACCCGTGTGGTGATTGAGCAGACATTTGGCCTATTGAAGGCACGGTTTCGCTGCCTCAGCAGGTCTGGTGGGTCACTCCTATCCCGCCATGAAAAGGTGGAAAAGATGGTCATGGCATGTGTAATGCTACACAATATGTGCATCAGACGAAATGTGCCCCTGCCCCCTGACGCTGAACTGCAACCACCTGACGATGAGGAGGGTGCAGATGGGGTCGCACCTCATGGAGGAGGCGATGCACAGGAGGGACGTGAAGTGCGTCAAAATATTATCAACCAATGCTTCTAGCACACACGGCTGGTGTGTGTCACATGGAGACGGCACTTGGGGCACTGTGTGTGTCTGTGACATGCACACTGTGGACTGTACACCAATAAAGCACACATACGCAATGAACAATGTCCACACATTTGATTAGTGCAAAAGTGAAAAGTGTATTGTAAAAGTGAATTTGTGTAACACGCCCACTCCCCCCTCCTCCCTCCCCCCTGAACTCCCCAACACACCCACTCCCCCCTCCCCCCTCCACCCTGAACTCCCCAACACACCTGCTCCCCCCTCACTCCTCCACCCTGAACTCCCCAACACACCCACTCCCCCCTCCCCCCAGAACTCCCCAACACACCCTGTGATTAAGTGGCTAATGTATTTTTACACTGGGCAGCCACTATTGGCAGCCCCCTCTCCCGGCCCCCGGGGCACCCCTGCCTGTACTAAGCAGGTTCCTGCCCGATCGGCGGACGGGGCTGCTTGGGGTCGAACTGGCAGCGGAGGATGTGCCTGGCTGATCATTGGGACGCATTTCCCGAATAGAGTGAGCTAGCTCAGAGAGCACGTGCCGCACGGCGGCAAGTTCGCCACAGATGTCCTTTGTGTAGGACTGCATTTCAGCCCTCAGGGTCTCGGTGCTTTCCATTGCTGCCCTCAGGGTCCCGGTGCTTTGCTCCATTGCTGCCCTCAGGGTCTCTGTGCTTTGCTCCATTGCTGCCCTCAGGGTCTCAGTGCATTGCTCCATTGATGCCCTTGCACCCCCACATTCTGCAACATGGTCAGTCAGGAGTGTGGAGAGTTGGTGCTGGCGTGTAATTATCTCCTCCAACGACTGTTGGTTCTTCTGAGCCATGGATATTGCCAGTGCTGTTTCCATGGGGCTGCTCCCCTCCTGCAGATTTTGAACAGGGGATGGGGGGGATCGCCAATCCTCATCATCTAATAGCCCCTGTGTGGCATCCTCATGCGGGCTGCTTTGGGACAGGTAGTGGGAATGAGGGTGTGCTGTGGGGGGTCCCACATCTATCTCCTCTTCATTCCCTGCATTGCTGTCGGAGAAAGCTGCAATGGCAGCAGTTTCACCCATAGTGCTGCTTCCTGCAGAACCTGTCCCTTCTGTGGGCACCATTTGGGGGATGTCTGCTGCTGCTGCTACCGTGCTGCCTGCTGGGGTGCCTGTCAGTGGCCTGTCCTGTGTTTTTGCAACAGATTTTGTGTGCTTGGGGTTTTGGTCGCTACAGCAGAGGTGGTGGGTTTTTGTACTGGCACTGTGGTGCTGGCCCTCTTTGCAGGTGTGGTGGTAGGGGTGTCTTCGTCGTCGAGGTCGGAATTTGAGCCTGTGGTGGAGCAAATGAGGGAGAGTGTTATTAATAATTTGGCATTTATATAGCGCTACGAACCCTCAGGTATCTGAGCGCTGCTTATTATTACCCACGGTGTGTGGTGCTCATTTATAGACCTCGGAAGGATGAAACGCTGAGTTTGGCGCGGCCGGGATTCGAACCTGCGTTCGCAGGCTCTGCACGGATGTCAAAGCGAGCGCTCTACTCGCTGTGCCACTTGACCGGCTATTATTGATGGGTCTGCGGACATTGAACGGTCATCGTGATGACTGACAGCATTTTGGATACTAGATGCGGCACATTTGAGGCAGGGGCATACAGGTTGTCTCCCTTTTGTGTGGAAGTAGGATGGAGGTATGTGGGTGCCTGCAGTTAGGGTGTGCATCCTGCATGTGTACAGGGTGGAGGTCGGATGTGGCTGTAGGCAGTCTCCTGCTAATGTGTTGCATTTACACTATGGGGCAACATTGTGATTCACATGAATGGACTTCTGTGACTTTTGCATGGCTTGATTTGAGGCACCTACCGGCATCGCCTGAAGTCGGTGCTCCTCTCTCCATTCCTCCTACCCCTTCAATGCTCTCCATGCCGATTGTAGAGGCGCAGATTTGCTCCCAGGGCTGGAGTTTTATTGGGGACTTCGATCCTCCCCCGGTTGCCATGCCCATGTTCCGGTTTGCTGATAGGATGCTCCTGACGCGGAGGCGGAGATCATCCCACTGCTTACGGCACTGTCTCGCGTTGCGGGGTACGGTTCCCACAGCACTAACCCGCTATGCAACTAGGGACCATATGGCCTTCTTCTTTACAATTGCTGGTCTGGTCATTTGTGTTGAAAAGACCACAGCGGCATTCTCCTGGAGGGTCTCAGCCAACATATTCAGCTCCTCCCTGGTGAAACAGTCTTGCCGTTGGCGGTCACAGGATTTCGTCACAACTTTTGGCATTTTCTGGCAGGAAATAGGTAGCCAATGGTTTTTGCCGGGTCTCAGGGTCGGAAGTCCACTGGTTGCGGAGGATGCCAATGGATTGTGTTTTTAAAGATGGCCGCCTTGCTCTTTCCCGTTCCGCCGCGATGACGCTACTTCCGGTTCCGCTTATTTACAGTCACCGCTAATTGCAGTGACCGCTAATTGCGGTGACCGCTAAGATCGGTGGTCAGGGTGGCGGTAGTGCACCTTGCGCGGCATACGATGCCGGTACGTGCCGTTTTGGGGGCATTAACGCCATGGCGCAGTTTACGTTACTGGCATGGCGCAATGCTCGTGCCCGATGGGTCATAATGTCCCGCTTTTTACGGCTTTGACCCAGCACGGAAACGTTAATTACGCCATGCCGGTATGTAGAATACTTACCGCCAGGGTTGCAATGAGGCCCATGGTCTATTGAACACTTTTACGCTCCTGTATCTACAAGAAAACGGTGCTCTTTATCCCCGACTCTCATCTCTACATAGGGTCCTTTCTGATTCACGGGAATAGACACTGGTTCCGACCCCTGTCTTGGGCTGTCTTATTGAGGGAATAACACATCGTCTGATGTGTAATCACTGCTATTACTGTAATATGCATTTTGTTGTGTATCAAAAATGTTCCCATCCCTTCCTCTAGCTCCCCCATTCTGGGTATTCCCATATTGTTGGTTACCCTGGCCCTGATTCTGGTTGATAGTGTTCTGATGGTAAGCTTGATTCTGACCTCCCTGGTTACTTTGGTGCTGCTGCATATTATTCCTATTCGGCCCATTTGCTCCTGGGTGCCCCCGGTGCTGTCTTCTCTGACCACCCCCATTTCTATTTTGCAAATATGGGCATTGCGCTCTCCAGTGTCCTTCCTCTTTGCAATATGCACACTGATTCTGCCCCAACGGCCCTCCATGCATATTTGAATTACTCCTTCCTTGTGCGATCCCTCTCCCTCTATTGTGTCCCGCTACTTGCTGAAGTAGCACTCTTGTCTTCAATAAGCATGTTCTGAAATCCTCTCCCACCTGTTTTAACAATAATAATTCATCAACAATCGCCTTTTGTGTCTTTCCTTTCCCAACCTCCTTGCTTCTATACCCCGGTGTGGTAAACATTTCAGCATATTCATTATCAAGTTCATTTTTAAGCGCAAAAAGTCCATATACATGTTCCCTTATTTCTTCATCTCTTTCTCTACAACGTGCTAATGCATTTAAATCTAACAATCGTTATGGCTTTAATTTCCCAGTTTCCATCTTCCTACTAAATATTCACCCATGCATTCCAACACTACCTGTCTTTCATTGCTTCTTCGGAATCATACATCGAGTCCAATGCTGCCGTCCCATTGTTCCCATCTATATAAATCTCTGCTTTTACTTGCAACTCCCACTTTCTCTCCTTGCTGATCGCACTACGGGTCACTCTTGTGCATCCACTTTGTGCAGTCCCATCTCTCGCCTCCGTAGTTTCGAGTTCAATCACGGGTGGGACGGACGGGACTGTGTCTGTTTCTAGGGCGGGAGGTGCGGATGGGATAACAGGAACGGGAAGTGACTGTTGCATTACTGGCTGGCTAATAGGAGGTGCTAAGTGTGCAGTCTGCGGCTGTGCTAGGATTTGAACAATTGGGAGGGGCGGCGGGGTTTGAGCAACAGGACGGGGCTGGACAGTGGTTCCTGATGCGCTTGCTTTACTTTCTGGTCTTGGACCCCGCTTTGTATCGGTCAACATTTTTTCTATTAAATCATCTGCTATATGCAATTCTCGTTGTGGGTATATTCTTTCTATGTTCAACTGTTCGCGTCTACCTGTCCTTCTCAGACTCTCAGCCCACTCCTCCTCCTCCTTTTCTTTTGCTATTGCAGTTTTTTGATTTATGCCTGCGCGCATGTTTCTCTCTACTTCTCCAACGAAGCATAGCTTCCCTTCTCCAGTCCCTAAGGATATCAAATGCTGCGGGACGTGCTTTCTTTCTTATCAATACCTTTTCCAAGTTATCTATTCTCTCAATCTCAAAACTCCCATTGATCGGCCACTGAAAATCGTCTTGATTTCTGTTGTGCTTATGCCAAGTATCACAGAACATTATTGCACCCACACCATACTTCACATACATCTCATACACCGGCGTTCCCCCAGGTGGCGCAACTTGGCCAATTTCCAAACATTGTCTACCACAGCGGAAAAACCCTGCTAGGGTGGAAAATACCCCAGGCATGTTTTAACCTTACCCTCGGCTAATCAACCTTACACTGGGCGTTTGATTTTGGAAAGTCAACTCTCAACCAATATCAGGGCTATTTCGATTGGGGGTACGACTCACCAGATTAAGTCAAAGTGTCTTCCAAGACACAATTCGTCCGTATACTGACGCAACCAATGACGTCATGTCTATGTATCTTGGCTCTGCCTCGTTTTGGGACCATCACCTCCTTGTTCTCTGGCCAGGCACGTCGATCAGGGATCAGATGTGTGCATATCTGCAAAGGAGTCTCTCATCACTTATACAGGGCGCCCGAACACCTTTTGATCCTGGCTCGATCGTCACGTCATCGCCGTTCTCTCCGCCTTTCTTATTTTACAACGTACACGATGGAACAAGTGGGGGACGGTCCCTATTCGGGCGCCATCTTGAAGGGGCCCCAGGGGACCCTCGCGTAGTGGAAACAAGGGAAATGACCATATACGAACTTATACGCCAGACACAAGGTTGTATTCCCAAAAGCTAGGGTTTATTGCAAAGCAAATAGTCTCAGTTGGCCAACTCGGTCTCACGCCCCATGATGTGTGTCTCCAGACCTCGAGGGACGCAAGAGAGCAAATAACGTACATCAGTTACATATATACAAAATGGACATCTTACAATCAGTCATGACATGTTTAACACCGCCCATTGTATAGTTTCTTTGAACTGGGTTTGATGATTGACAATTTCGACGAGTATGACACCTTCAAACATCTATTTTAGCAAAAATATGCAACATTGCGAGTCTAGAGACATATTTCTTTGTTGAACAGAACACGGTGCTTCTGTTCTTGCAGGCAAGCTGCGTATGGGGGAAGAGTTGCATTCCAGGTCTTACTATCTCCTATTGGATATTCGTGTCCTGGGAGTCAGCATGCTCTGCTGGTCTTAGGAAAGGGGGGCCATAAGAAAAGCATAATTCAAGCCTTTGTTTCTTTCTAGAATTTCTACCATATTAACGAGACTAGCTGGCATCAGTGAAATGATTAAATGCTGTGTTTCTCTCCTCCAAGGCTATATGCGGGAGGGGATTGGGCATTCCTCTCGGTGGCTGCCTACGTTTTGTTTCAACGAATAACTCCCGGCCTCGCAGCCTTGCTCTTTCGCTTTGAACAACAAAGTAATCAGTAATCATTGAAGCAGAATAAGCAGAGTAAGCAGAATAAGCTTTCGGCTAAGCAGTTTTTAACAAAAAGCAATGGGCAAATGTTAGAGAACAAAATGGCGATTCTAGTTACATCAAAAATGGCCGCACATTGGTCAAACCTATGAGTCTGTATTTCTGACATTCAGTACATGAGACAGTTGGTCTTCGGCCAATATGATACATTGCCATTAATCGTGTGGTATCTATTTTCCTAGACTGACAGCTCTTCCAGTAATCCAGACGCTACTCCACTGGGCGCCGGCTTTATTTAGCCGCTGAACTATCCTAGAGGCTGACTGCAAAATGTATGCAAAAGGCAACCTGCGCCTAGTTCAGCATTCCCCTGGTATCCAGGCACTCCATATTCAATCGGCAGAAATATTCCCGAATGCAAATTCTCTTCTCTGTCATCCTAACACGGGCCCAGGCTCTGTCCAGATACCGTGTCAGCACATATGGATGGGATTTCTGTCTCTTCTCCGGACTGTTCATCCTCTTAAACATGCTTCCAAGAGAACATGAAATATCAGCACTATTTTTAAACACGGTCCTTGAACACTTCGAAGGACCCTCTCCTGCTGTCAGCAATAACGAGTATGTCCCTCCCTCGTTCTAAAAATAAAAACATCAGAAATCCTCTGAAAGCTAAGTCTAGTTGAATAAATTGCCCTTGTTTTATGTTTAGCATTTAGTGTCCAAAGAAACAAAATACAACTGAAGGTTTTTTCTAAGCAATTTCAATAAAACATTTAACTAAATAAGCATGTTTTGCTATAAATAAGACAAGCATTGGCAAAGCCAACAGTTTTGGCCTTTTTGTCCCACTGGATAGGAAGATGCATGGTATATTTACCATTCAAAGATGGCCGGCTTATTTCCAGAGAGCTTCCTTAGAGACAGTCATCCAAGTTGGCTGCCTCCATGGTAGAGCTCACTCAAAATCAAAGAGTGCTGATATGGGCAAGAATGGGTTGGATTAGCCATAGAGATTACATTGCCTAGGGGCAGGGAATGGGAGGGATTGCAACTGTGCACTCCTCAAAAATCATCCCCATTGGAAAAGCATTACAGACCGTCATTCAAAGCCCATATTTGAAGCTCTTATGTTAGTGCCAATAGTTTCAGCTTTTAGGGTATCGCTTTCCATGGCACCTAATTGCCCAAACTAAAAATGGGAGCTCATGAGATTCTGTTAAAACATGAACCACCAAACAAGCTGTAGGGGTAGTGTGATGAATCTAGTGAGATCATCCCAAATATCCTGAGATGGGCCTACTCTCATATGGCCAGGGAAAGGCAGTGTCTACCTGATCCTGACCCTGGGGTTGGTATTATGCGGGAGGATCACATAGGATGGGACTTGTGTCAAGGGGAATGGGAGACCTCTTTACATGATTCCCTTAAAGTTCCTTAAGCCTTAATGGCTTATTGTGAAACTGATAATTTTGACATAAAAACAAATAAGAACATTGTGGACTTCAAGTCCCATACTGGCCATAGTACTGAAGCAAGGAAGAGGGACTGAGAGTTAATGAAGTATTATGAGCGGTCTAGTTGTTTGACTAGAAAGCACCTGAGCAAGACTTTTAAAAACTTAAAGGACTTTCAGATGAGAGAGCAGCAGCAGGAGGAAGCAGAATCTGAGGGTGTCATTTTGGTGGCAACCGGTCGCTTTGTAGGAACGTGGGCAGACATGGCCATACAGAGAATGGGCAGCGGGTAGCAGTGCTGAAGCAAGCCACTCCATGTGGTAGAGGAGCTCCCAACATGCCTTGAACTGCACTAGTATTGAATTTACACCAAAGATTGAATGGAGCTGCAAGAGCTACATTGAATTTCTGCACACACAGTGGCAGACCAAACAAAACTAGCAGAAGCAGAAGAACCCCCGAACAGATACACAGCAACACCAGCATGTCAGAAGTCATATCAGTGAGTTGGCCTGAAGCAGATGACCCTGGAGTGCTCGGAAGGAGATCGCTAGGTGAGAATGCTTATTTTGAATACTGAACAATTGAATTGATGCACACTTGGCAAGCCTACTGAGGGATTCCAAATAAGAGGACATTGTAACCAGCATTACCAAAGCCAAAGTGTCATGACCCAAAGGACGCGCCCCTTTTGGTCTTCCTGGTCCTTATCGCAACGGGCCTTGCATTCCCTGACACTCCTAACATGGCCGTCCAGCGTATCACGCCTTCCGCGGTCTATACCTTGGACGTAACATATTCTACTAATAGACCGCACCCCGGCGGCTCTGCGCGTCTCAATGCTATTGCCAAGTAGCGATCAGACTTGTGCTCTGTAGTTCGCAGTATTGCTTTCCGGGTTCCTAGCTTTTCTACTTCCATTCCTTGCCCCTTTCCCTTTTCCTCTTGTTTCCTGGACTCGTGCGTCATCGGCACGTCTTCTTCGTTTCCCGGATCCCCGGATTGCTGCATCCCGGAATCTTAAATGCACGCTCGAGTCGGAAGAGACTCGCTCAGCCTTATTCAAGTCCAGGTCTGTCCGCAAGAAGACACCGCCCATGGAGTCCAGCAAGGATCGGTCTCAGGTGAGAAGGGGGAACTCCGTGACAGTTTGAGACGCCTACCGACCGCACTCAAAGTCGACATGGAAGCGGCCGTTCAGGACCTGTTGCAAGGTATGCAAGAATTAACCACTGAGGTGCAGAATTTAAAGGCGGAAAACACTGCTTTCAAGCAATTAGTTCTATCCCATGATTCAGCCGCAAAAGAAAGTGTGTTACTGGGCAGCATTGTTGACAAATACAATGGGTCGGCAAAAACCCTTTGTGGATTCCTGGACTCGTGTTTGGTTCACTTTACATTTAAGCCCTATTACTTTTCCACTCCCAGGGCTAAGGTGGAGTTCATAATCTCTCACCTTTCCGGAAATGCTTAACCTGGGCTACACCCCTAGTTAACTCCGGCGACGCTCTCCTAGATGACTACGATGGTTTCATACAGGCCCTAAAGACCATGTTTGATCGCCCTGAGCAGGTCTTTAGTGCCCAGGAATGCCTCTTAGACTTTCAGCAGGGATCCCAGGATGTGCTTATGTATGTAACCCGCTTCAAGCAATTGGTCAAGGAAGCTGATTGGTCTCCAGAGGCAAGTTTTACCCTTTTCAGGAGAGGACTAAATGAGGAGATTAAAGATGAGTTAGCCAGAGTGGCCCGGCCAAACTCATTCCAGGCTCTTATGGACCTTGCCATGCAAATAGACTTTCGCATGCAGGAAAGGAAGGCAGAGAAGAAAAAATCTAGGGGAAACCCTCTGAAGGTGTCCTTTGAGAGTACCTCCAAATCTGACACAAACCCTGGATCAGTCACCGAACCAGAACCCATGCAGATAGGAGCCTTCCGTGGACCCATATCCCCGCAAGAAAGGATGAGAAGGATTAATACGGGGTTGTGCATGTATTGTGCCTCAGACAAACACTTGGTTATAGAATGCCCTCTGGCCTCTCCTCGGCGTTCGGGAAACGCCAACTCCCGATCCTAGATGGAGCAGGGCTTCGGGAGAGAGATGTTTGCTCCACATCAATTCCATCCTTGAACTCTCCTGGACAAAACAATCTAGTGATACTACAGGCCTTCCTATCAACCTCCGGGAATAAGACCTATCCTCTTTTGCCCTTGGTGGACTGCGGGGCTATGGGAATATTCACTGATCAAGATTGGGTTTTTTGTCACCACATCCCATACGAAACACAAAGCATCATGCAGCCGGTAGAAGCGATCGATGGAAGACCCCTCACTTCGGGGCCCATAAGCCTGCAGACCAAAGAGATCCAGCTTTCAATTAACCACCACCAAGAGCGGATTCGATTCGACATTATTAAGTCAACTCATTACCCCATGGTACTGGGAATGCCCTGGTTACAGAAACACAATCCGTATATCAATTGGACAGCAGGATCACTATTCCTTGGCTCAGAGTTTTGTATGTCTCACTGTCTAATCCTGGATCCCTCCTTGACCCCCTCCAAAGAACCACCAATAGACCATCAAGCACCTCCCATGGTTTCCAATATCGTGCAGGTTCCTAAGGCCTATCAGGGATTTGTTGATGTGTTCTCAACTGCCATAGTCCAGGCCTTACCCCCTCATAGGCCTGAAGACTGCGCCATAGACACAGATCCCTCAGTAGTGATTCCTTTTGGCAGGATGTTCATCCTTTCTGAACCTGAGAAAAAGGCCCTCCGAGAATACTTGGATACCAACCTTGAGAATGGCACCATAAAACCTTCAAAATCTCGAGCCGGAGCTTCTTTGTTCTTTGTTCCTAAGAAGGACACTAAGGAACTCAGACCCTGCCTCGAATATCGTGGATTAAATCAATGCACCCTCAAGGACCGGTACCCTTTACCCTTAAACTCGGATATCCTGGAAGCGGTCAGAGGCTCTGTGATTTTCACGAAACTGGACCTCCGGGCTGCCTATCATTTGATTTGTATCCGGGAAGGAGATGAATGGAAAACAGCATTCAGAACACCCTTTGGTCACTTTGAATATCTGGTCATGCCCTTTGGATTAGCTAATGCCCCAGCAGTCTTTCAACGTTTTATGGACAGAGTGTTCTCTGACATGCTATTCCTCATTGTCATCGTCTACCTGGACGACATTTTGATTTACTCCAAGGACCTCCTAAAGCATGAAGAGCACGTAAAGGCAGTACTACAACGACTCAGTGAACATAAACTCTTGGCCAAACCCGAGAAATGTCTGTTTCACGTTGCTTCTGTTCATTACCTAGGATTTATGCTTACTCCAGAGGGAATTGGCTTGGACCCTTCAAAGGTAAAGGCTATATTATCCTGGCCTGCTCCCACGTCCGTGAAACAAGTTCAATCCTTCTTGGGGCTTGCCAATTTCTACCGGAAGTTTATATCCACCTTCTCTGAGATTGTTCAACCGATTGTTGCTCTCCTGAAGAAAGACACCCCCTTTGTCTGGTCTATTCCGCAAGATAAGGCATTCCAACTCTTGAAGACAAGATTTACTCAAGCTCCCATTCTGGCCCAACCCAACATTGATCGACCATTCCTTGTGGAAACGGATGCCTCTAACTACGCCATTGGAGCGGTGTTGAACCAAGAATTTGAGGATAAACTAGAACACCCCATTGCTTACCTTTCACGAACCCTGACTCCCAGTGAGACACACTACTCCGTCCTGGAAAAATAACTTTTAGCCATCCGCCAAGCCTTCACTGAGTGGCAACATCTACTCCTGGGAGTAAGATATCCAGTCCAGGTCCGCACGGACCACCGAAATCTTCAAATTCTACAGTCATTAGAGTGTCGGAACAGTCGTCAGGCTTGTTGGGCCTTCTTCTTTGCCCAGTACCAGTTCCACATCACTCATGTTCCTGGATCATAAAACTTGATTGCTGACGCCTTATCTCGACAGCCTGACTATGAAACTACCGAAGATAAGGCCTATCCTCAGATGTTTCCCTCACACGATTTTTGTAGTCCAAGCAGTCAACCTCCTGGAAGAAATCTGAGTACAAACCCAATCCTCTGAACTCTGGAAGAATATTTCAAGAAAGAATCAATGGAACCTGAGAGTCAAGGAAGGATATTTGTTCAAGGACAATGCTCTGCTCATTCCTACACAAAAATTACAACAAAGAATAATAAACCTCTGTCATGATACCCTTCACTCCGGACATCGTGGCATCACCAACACCCTCTACCTCACACAAAGACAATTTTGGTGGCCTAAAATGAAGACTGACATACAACTATACGTCCGAGCCTGTGCAATCTGTAGTCAGAATAAACATGACAACAAGAGGCCGACGGGTCTTCTGCTACAACCCGCACTGCCAACAAGGCCATGGGAATTTATCGCTACAGACTTCATTGTTGAATTACCGTCTTCCAGAGGGTATACCACCATCATGGTCACCATTGACTTATTCACTCATATGGCTCATTTCACACCCCTCAATAAGCTACCATCCTCATCTGAACTGGCTGGAATCTTCCTGGAGCACATATTCCGCCTTCATGGACTTCCTTCCAAGATAATTTCCGATCGAAGACCTCAATACGTCTCACAATTCTGGAAACACCTCTGTCAAATATTAGGAATCCAACGCACTCTTTCATCAGGTTATCACCCTCAAACCAACGGGGCCACAGAATGTGCTAATCAGACTCTGGAACAATATCTTCGATGTTTTGCTACTAAGGTTCAGGATGACTGGTCGCTCCTGATACCTGTCGCTGAATTCGCCTATAACAATTCCGATCATTCAGCAGTTAAGACCATCCCCTTTTATTGCCACCAAGGATTCCATCCATCAGTTCTGCCCTCTGTTCTTTCACAACCCACACCGGTACCTACTGTCGACTCCTGGATTGAAACACTCATCAACATACATAAGGAGACCAAAGAGCACTCAGAGAAGGCCAGAACACAGACCAAGAGATATGCGGATTCCAAAAGAAGACCCATGCCTTCTTATTCAGTTGGAGATCAAGTCTGGTTGTCCTCGAAATTACTACCCCGACATCTATGACCAAACAAATTGGCCCCCCGGTATTATGGTCCATTTTCCATCAAGGAAATTATAAACCCAGTCTCATACCGGCTCAAGTTACCAGAATCCTGGAAAAAGATTCACCCCGTTTTTCACACCTCCTTATTAAAACCTTACATTCAATCCTCCCGGAAATCCTGCAGACCCACTCCTGTGGTGGTGGACAATCAACTGGAATATGAAGTGTCCCGGATATGTGACTCCAGCTATAAACGGGGTCAGCTTCAACATCTGGTTGAATGGAAAGGACATCCCCCCAGTGAAAGAACTTGGGAACCACTTTCTAATCTGAATACCCCTGCTCAGAAGATACCACCTCATACACCCAGGCAAACCTGGAGGAACAGGTTTTCGGAGGAGGCATGCTGTCATGACCCACAGGACGCGCCCCTCTTGGTCTTCCTGGTCCTTATCGCAACGGGCCTTGCATTCCCTGACACTCCCAACATGGCCATCCAGCGTGACACGCCTTCCGCGGTCTATACATTGGACGTAAAGTATTCTACAAATAGACCGCACCCCCGCTGCTCCGTGCGTCTCAATGCTATTGCCAAGTAGCGATCAGACGTGTGCTCCGTAGTTCGCAGTATTGCTTTCCTGGTTCCTAGCTTTTCTACTTCCATTCCTTGCCCCTTTCCCTTTTCCTCTTGCTTCCTGGACTTGTGTGCCATCAGCACGTCTTCTTCGTTTCCCGGATCCCCGGATTGCTGCATCCCGGAATCTTAAACACACGCCGGAGTCGGAAGAGTCTCGGTCAGCCTTATTCAAGTCCAGGTCTGTCTGCAAGAAGACACCGCCCGGGGAGTCCAGCAAGGATCGGTCTCAGGTGAGAAGGGGGGAACTCCGTGACACAAAGAAGAGTGAGAAGCAGACAAATAGGGAGCAACTATCCCAGAAAGAGATGTCAATTGAGAGATAATTTTAACCCGCATTGCTAGCAACCAATACGGTGCACAACCATAGAACAAAGGCTGCAGGATTGTATGAGAGATCATGGGGGAGAAAATTATAACCTGCTTTGTCTAAAGCCAAATGAACCTTCTGTGGACAATTTGGAAAGAGATGTAACACATTTTGTTAGGAGTCAAAACACTATCAAGAGAAGTAGTTGATGGTTCAAATCTCCTCATTTATGATTCTAGTGTGGAGGGTTTGGAACAGGCCTTATCACAGAGTACAAATTGTAGTAGAAGGAGTTTTATCCTGGCAGGTGAGTAAACCAGGAGTAAACCAGGAAAGGGACCAATTGTAGTTAGTCCTGGCAGGCGAGTATAACAGGATGAAGAAGATGATGTAAAGTACTGTGGTTGTGGTAAAAGGTTGTGGTGGGAAAGAAGTGTTAATTCCATCACCATGGGCCTCATTACACGGTAGGCGCTAAGGGATTACCAGCACCGGTAAGGTCACCAGTGCCGGTAATCCCTTAGCGCCCTACTACGAGGTCCCTCAGCCGGTCCCGCCCTTAACACCTGGTCTGACCAGGCGTTAAGGACGGGACCCGCTGAGGGACTTCAGAGCTAATAACGGTACCACAAATTGCGGTACCGTTATTAGCTCCTTCCCCATTCCCATTGAACCCTGTGGGGGCTCAAATGGGAATGGGGAATGGTATTTGGAATGGGGATTTACCAGGTCCTCCAGGGGTGGAATGACCCGGTAAATTCCCATACCACCTACCCGGACCCGGTATGTGTTAAGGGAGTAGCCATGCCGCTAATAGTGGCATGGTTACCTCCTACCGTGTAATGAGGCCCCATGTAATTGTTGAATCATCCTGAATAAAGTGTTTTTTTTTAAGAAGAAGTATGGGATGCTAACCAAGCATTGACCTTTTTTAGAAAAGAACACTTGCATTCTGATTTATGAATTCATGTTTGCTGGAAAAGACTTTTATTTTACCAAGCAGGATGAGTTTGGAAGAGAAAACATTTGTTTCATCAAGCCAGACGTTTTTTTTTTTATTTGTAAAGAAGCCTTTGGAAAAAATATATTCACTTTACCAAGTGAAAGGATATAGTGAATGGAAAAGACTTTGTATGCTAAATTGAATGTAACTTTGTTATTACCCAGAACATTTTTTAAACTAAACTTGGTTCCAGATATTCCTGAATTTCTCTAGGGGAAGGGAATCCAACGCTAGTCACAAGGATTACTGTTTATGACTTTTGATAGTGGACTTGATATGTTATTTTGTGGAGTTTAAGACAGCCAAACAAACCTTGTATAATTTGGTTGTGTATATTAGTGTGAGGGTCAGATACTTTTTGGACACTAGGTCATTTTTCTTTAGCCTTAGTTTGTTCAGCAGGGACATCCTTGCTAGGTTAGGGAAAGATAGGTGTTTGTCTCGCCCCTTTTTAAGTAATAAAATAACAACTTGTGAGAAAATGATATATCTTTGTGCCCGTCTCGCATTTCTGACCCCTCACAGTAGTCTCCTGTGGTCTGTGAACAGCAAGCCAGTGAACCTCTCAGATCAAGCATTTATTCCTCATAGGTGCCGGGCCCGAGGCACACATTGAGAAACAACACCCAGTTCAGCAACCTCCCCGTTCACATATCCATGTGCCTTAGCTCCAGTACACTTTCATTGTAGAGACCAAATGAGAGAAGACAATGGAGTGGTAGTAGAATTCAACATGTCTGATCAACCTTAGCAGAGTCCTTGGTCCCATCAAGAACTTTCTTCCCCTACGCTTTGGTAAGCCATTCCATTCTTGTTACATACCCATTCTTTGCTGACTTGTACTTTCTAACAGTGGTGTTTTAAGTAATTGCTTGTTTGCCTTTCAGCAGCCTTTGGTTTCCGGCGTTCCAGTACCTGCAACCTGTGGCCTCAAAGATTGCACAGGGAGTAGTCATATATCTCTCTGTGTGGTACTTGGGGACGGAGGTCTTTCTAATCCACGTGACTATCAAGTCTTGACAATATGGCTATATAAACCCAGGGAGCCAGTCAAGTGTTGTGTGTATGTGTCTACCAGCTGGAAGCTGGAGTTTAGAGGTTGGTGAGCAAAGGAAAGGTTTGGAAGAGGTTGGATGGCAGAAAAGAGATGGTTAGAAAGGAGGGAAGATGTGTGGAGGAGGAGGTATAAGAGGGAGTGTGAGACAAGAAAGTAGGTGGTGATGAAACATTGGGTGGGAGAGAGAGACTTGGAGGAGGTGGTAGAAATGCATCAGAAGGTGAAATGAGATTTAGAGGAGGTGGTAAAAATACATCAGGAGGTGATGTAACATTTGGATGGGTGGTACAAATACACCAGGAAATGACTACATAGTTAAAGAAGGGGGTAGAAGTATGTCAGAAGGTTAAAAGAAAATTGATGGAAGTTGCAAAAAACATGACAGTGAAAAGTGATTTGGAGAAGATAAAGAAACATCATGCAGTTTGGTAGACAAACATCAGCAGGAGGTGGAAATTGAGCAGGGGCTAGAACAGCACCATGAGAGAAATAGCCTACTCACACATATGAGGAACGCTTGAGAAGGCCAGCTTGGCTAGGGCATAGGGTAGGACAAAACACTGATCCAAAGGGGTCAATCGAAAGTGGGAGGAGGAGCGTGACAGAAGCAAGACTAGTGAGGGGGCAGGCATCAGGACTCAAGTTCAAGGAGGGGACAGATGCCCTAATGGCCTGTGCAGGAGCAAATAGATGAACAAGAGGGCAAACATTATAACCCTATGACTGGGAGGTGATTGAGACGTTGTTAAAACTATCCCTATGAAAACAAGAATATGCACATACGCGTGGCCTCAATAAACTAGCTGCGGACCAACAAAGAAAGAGTGTAGAACCCCTTTAAAGACAGGGCTGAGAGCAATGGAGATGAGGCCCAGAGAAGACCAACAAAGAAAGTCTGAGGGAAACCCTGAAACCTGGGAATCAACCCATAGAAGAAAATAAGGGTGCAGGAAACCCTTTAGTTTCATTTGAATCAAAGAGAAAAAATTCCTGAAGAAAGAAGGCAGGAAGTGTGAGGGAACCTCTTAAACCAAACATTGTGCTGTCATATTTCACAAGAAGAGTCCTTTAGCCCTTACCTTAAATTCAGTAGCCTGTTTATTTTTGTGTCTACTATGTGTTATCTTTTAAAGTTTAAAAGCTTTTGTGTAAGCAATATTTTCAACCTTGATGAGCTAAGGTTGAGCCAGTGAGGGTACTGACCATATAACTTCAAATGGAGGAAGATATGGGGTCTTGGTTCAGATCTGGGGTGTGAGTCCTGTTCAAACAAAACCACTGACAATAAAAACTCTGGTCCCCCTGTCACTGCGACTCTTACAGTTACCTAAATCATGAATGGACCAAGACTACCTTCTAGTGCCAGAAGACCAAATAATCAACAAGAAAGACTCAAGGGCGGTGAAGTACACAGCGGTGTGAACATAGATCAGCAGTGGTAGCTATATGCTTACATTTTACTTGGAGGTGAAAGAGAAGCCTGCATGTTCTTGGTTGATTGATAGGTTATTTATGATTTGCCATATACACAAGTGTTTCAAGGGGAAACCAGGTAGTGAGTGGGAAAACAGGGTAGAGAACAAGACAAACGTCCTTCTAGGCCTTGCATCATTTAGATCATGCAAGTGTCCAGACAAGAAGTGCAGGGTAAAAGAAGGGGGAAATGTGCACCCAGTTGGACAGTGTCATGGCTTGAGTGCAGGGAGACAGGGTCTCCAAGGTGAACATGCCTGGGAAGTGCAAGGAAGGCCAGGTGGCAGTGCAAGAGAACCTGGAAGCAAGTGCTAGGGATTGGGCAGGGGTGCAGAGGCAGGTGTCTTAAGACCAGTCATCTACATAAATCACTTTGGACAAACCTAGATCATCCACACTCACACACCAGCCCTGACATAGATGGAAAATGAATCTGCAGAGGTGGCAGGTGTGGCAGGAACCCCCATGAATGTGGGAATTCACACACTGATATCCATCTTGAAAGAACTGGTGCCTAGCCGGTTGGATTTATTAGGGCAGTTTCAGAACCGAACCTTGATGCCACGTGTATCCCCAGTCCAAAGGAAATCCAACAGTGATGATCTTGAGGTGTTCTATCATCATTTTGAGGGAATTGCAGAAGCAGCCAAGAAGACCAGCTGGCCCCGCTGTGTGCCCCCTTGCTGACTAGTGAATTACATTGCTAAATGCAGATGAGAAATCATTGAGAGATGGCATCTTGGAGAGGCTAGGACAAGATGCAAAGTCCCAAAGAAAGCGATTGCAAGAGGTAACGTTTCTTTTCCAGGAAACTCCTCCCCAGATGACCTATGGAACCTGCTTCCCAGTAGAGAAGTGACTGGCAAATAAGAACCTCCTGGAATAAAGGCTCCCAATGCTGAGCGGAGTCCAACTAAGCCCGCTAATGAAGCCAGTGTCCCATGGCGAACAAGGAATTCCAATGGCAGTCATGATGAAGAGGTCTCTCAACTACTTGGCTCACTCTTGTCCCAGTATTCCTCTACCAGAACCAATGGACACACTTTATTGTGTGACAGTGTAGACAAAAGATGCTGACATGACTAGGTTTGTAGAACTCGAGTTGACGTTTTATGCAGTTACGAATAATCCAACACTTTCCCAAATTAGACAAAAAACTATCATAAAAAGATAAAGGTGTTGAGTTTTATCAAGGTTGCTTTTTCAGATCTGGAAGGTGATACCAGTCAAACTTCCCCAACCACCAACGAGGACATGATTGCACTGCCATCCTTTCAGAAAACCAATACCGATTGTAAAAGTGACATCGCAAAATCACTGACCCATCTATGATATCAGACAGTGAGTGGCAAGACATGATCTGCAAGCCACTGCATACCATTGGTTAGTCATTGTGAAAAAACCTAATCGAAAACGCTATCTTGCACGCAAAATGTTCATAATAGAGTTGTCCATATAAAGAATCTGTCATTTTGTATTTGATTGGTTAAATTAAAAGTGTTCCAAAGAAGTCCAGAGTGGCTGCAAAGAGGAACATATTGGTATCATTTTTTATCTTTAGTTTACCCGAAATAAGGCCCTTGTACCCTTCTCATTTAGAGATTCATAAATGCTCTACAATTGTATATTCAACAACAAATTCTAAAAGGCTTCACATGCTTTAGTGTGGCTTAAAAGGTTGATGAGTTTCCAGTTTTCTGATGTGATTACCCACCTCATAATACACGTAAAGGATCCATTTTGAAATTCTGAAGTGAAACCTCAGCTCTTAAAATGTATCATTCTCCCTCCTGGGTACACTAGCTGTAAAGAGTTCAGTGATATTTTGCAGAATTTACTAACTGTTGCTTTCAGCTCTCTGAAACTGGTGACACCAACGGAAAAAAAGGTCAGCAAGAAAATGGTCATGGAGTTCCTATGCAATAGCCATCAAGTGCAATCAGCAGTGATTCTGGATTATATTATAAAAAAAGCTCAAATCCTTTAATGCCAGAAATAAATAGAGCAGGATTGTACCAGTCAACCCTCTTAGAGCCTTAACCGGTCTCTGGTTAAGAGGTGACTTGAATGAGAGCACATTTGTTACAAGTGGGAAGATTATTAATGCATACAATGAGGCACACAATTTTTAATGGCAGGCGGAAACCTTAACTTCGGAGATACATGGAGAGCATGTTATGACTGTCCTTACAAACTCTCTATAGTCGACCTGAGCTAACGAAAGCTGGCAATCTTAATTTTCAATATATTCAACTGAAGAACTTATTTTCAAGAGCGAGGCTCAACCATTTTCCAATTACAGAAAAATCACTTAATGGACTTCTGCTGCTTTCAAACCACTTTCAGCATCCCCACATGCATTTTGAAAAGAGAAAATTATCTTTCCAATTTTAGAAACAAAATTATAAGTGAGTGCAGCGAATGATGCACTTTGCCTCTAGTTGATGTCAAGTGTTCAAGTTTGGTTTTATGGCATTGCAAATTTAATTTTAAAAAAACGATTGCTCAGCCTTCAGCTAAATCATTTATAATTTAGAGTAGCATTCTCTTTAGAAATTAAGTTTTCATTTGCATGCTTTTAGTTGTACACCAATTAATAAAACCTTTTTGAAATGAAGTTATTTAAAAATAAATGTATGCATAATGGAGCAATCCTAAATACACATGTTTCACTCGTATTTGGGTATTTGGAACACTACAGAAGAATAGATGAGACCGAGGGTCAACTCAGTATGTTCACATTTTAGCACCAAAGGAGAAATATGTACCATTTTCAAGATGCAGGCTTCGTCTAGGGCAGTGCGAAGTTGCATGTGTTTATCGCAAACCTCTTACTTAACAAAGTTGCAAAGTTTCCACCTGGACCATTAAAAGGCTGCACTTCAGGTCCCCTCAACAAACAGCTGTACCCAAAGAACAGATTGTTCTAACCTATATATCCCCTGGCTTACCTCAGTAGTGGATGGTGGGTTCCCCCAGGGCACAAAGGGTAGCATGAAGCAAACCCCCTGGCTGTCCCCACTAATCCACATACGGATGGGAGGGGACAGTCACATTGCTCCATCGAAGATCATTCCAAGGGACCCAGTCCCTCCTCACTTGACAACCCAATCAGAACAGAGCAGCCCTAAAGAATTCATTCATAATAAAAAATAAAAAAAACTTGGAATAACCTGCAGGGTGCTGAGGAGACAACGCCCCGCACCCCTCTCCAATTGATAGAGCCTAAAGCTCCCTTCCAACTAACTTCAAGCTGCAGTGTAGAAATTAAGCCTCTCCCATGAAGGAAACATTTCCTTTAATTGAACACTGGTAGTGTTAATGATAACATTGTTAACATTTCCCCCATAACATTAGGGAAGGCATTTCAACTCAGTGATTATTAACTAAAGAGTACATGCTTATCGAGTTTGTTCCTGGTATAGAATTCCCACACTTGTTGAGAAGAAGAAGCTCTGAGCACAAGCAGCAAAAAGAACAAAGATGGATTGCTGGCTTGCCAGATGATAGACAGGCACATTGTAGAATTGGTCATACCCACAAAACCAAAAACATCCCCAGCTGCACTTATGAACCAAAACTGATCCCAAGCCTCAACCAGTTCCAAAGCACAGGTTCACGCCTTCCCTAAAAGAACCACTCTGAGGGAGTAAGGAGCACGCTATGAAAGCACCCAGTTCCAGTACGGCAGAGTGGCTTGCAGGAGCTTGGTGAAAGTGAGTGAACGGCAGGAGAGAAGGTGGTGGCTGAAGAGACCGAGAGAAATGATGAGATCAGGTGAGAATAGAAGGAGAGTAGAAGGAGGCATCTACAGAAACAAAGGGGGGGTTGAATCCAGGACGTAACTTCACCAAAATGTCAGGAGCAGCGGAAGTGACAACACACTTACGCTGAAGCGATTTATATAGAACAAATATACATACAATACCACCCAACCTGTGTTGGTATCATTTATCGACCTCAGAAAAATGAAGAAGTGAGTTGACATTGCAGAGATTCGAACCTGCAAATCACACACACATTGCAGCAGCGAGTGCTCAACCCACTGAGCTATCTTCACGGTATAATAAAATTAGCATTGACATTTCTGAATATTCTCAACGTCAGAAAGAAATTTACACTCTGTAGTGGATAGCAGCAGGCCAGTTCATCTGCAGGTCTGGTGCAAAATTGGCCGCATTTCAAGCCTGCGTGGATCTACTTTTCAGGCTTCAGAGGTTGGCAAAATAGCAAAAGCAGCGCACTCACACGACATCCCATACTCTGCCCCCTCAATACCTCATGCATGAAAACAAACATGCTGAACAGCATGCCAAGGAGATGGGAAAGAGAGGCACGTTACAACAAAGCATTAATTGTGGCACAAAGAAAAGTCAATGGCCACTTGATGTGCTATGGCCAAATATTTCTACACTGTATACAAGCTTTTAGGCACAAGAATTTTGTCAAGTGACCAAGGACACCGAGAGAAAAACATGCTATAACTGCAACTTGCGGAAAGCAAAATACATAGTTCGAAATGGATGCTTATGGATGCTAATGGAACTTATTTTTGTTTAGTTTTTTTTTTTAGGGGTAGCAAGGGAGACCACATGGGTAGCAGGGGAGACCTCAGGGGTCGCAATTCCGACCCCTGGTGACCACCAAATGATGTCACTCGGTTGGATTGGAAGAGATCACACATGAGATAAGAAGGGAAAGAGGTGGAACTTGTAAAAGGAGGTGGTAATGCCTAAGCCTTTAGATGGGACTGGAGTAAAAACAGTGAATACCTGGAGACAAAACCGATGTTTATTGAATATGCAACACAGGGCTATAAATGACACATATCTCAAAGTTATTGAAGTGTAACCCCACACAGCAACCTATGCAGATTCATAATGCAGCTGTGACATAACCAACTTCCCTCCTTGATGATAGTTGGGCTGCGGTACAAGATACAGAGGGATAAACACACCTGTAGAATATGGCAGTCACTACAGGTGCCAGAGACGAGACACTTGCTTACTCAGTGCCCAGTCCTATAAGATAAATATTATGAAGCTTTTCATAAGTTTATACATGGACTAGAGAACACCTAAGGTGATTACTTTTGGGCATATTGTGCTTCACGATCTTCTTTGTTCTGGTCATCAGATTTGAGGCATTTGTAGTTATACGTTACCCATGCCATTACTACAGAATATGGATGTAAGTAAGGTGGTTTTATGTAAAGACATGTAAATTATATCCAAGTTATTACTTGGGTCGAGGTAATTTTTTCAGTGTTTTTACAATGTATAAGAAGAACGTAAAAACATGTATTTTTCATTTTAATTATAAACATTTCTGAAAATATGAGAACTATATATGTAATACAACAGACATTTTACACTTTCCAAGGATGTTTAGTAATTTGACTCTCAGTAAGCATGCATGCATAATGCACACTAATTTTGACCATTGTTCCTTTTCTTTTGTATTATCAATGTTTAGTGTTTCATGTATTACTCTGTTAAAATATGTGTATTGATCTTGATTATGCTTGTGACAAATCAGTAATTGTCACTACGTTATTTGTCATGATGTAGCACCATTATTGTATTCAAGTTAATGTATTCTTGATTATTATTTCTGATCAATATTTCTTTTACTCACTATGGTATTTTTCATGCATTACTACACTGTTCGCTACTTATTCTTTATTATTAATATTTATGATCAATTTTTGTCATATGGTATTTTTAATGAATTACTAAATGTTTCAATTCATTTGGTTATTAGTATGTCTGTTCAATATAGTATTTTTGTTGATATGTTTTTCATGGAGTATTGCATTTTTTTTCATACATTCTGATTATTATTATTTTTGAATATTATTATTTTTTCACATTGGTACTTCTCATGATTCCCCACTCTTTTTTATTGATCATGATCATTTTTATTTCTGATTAATATAATGTGTTGTCACCATATTATTTTGCATTATTTATTTGCCAACTTCTTTAGTGCACAGACTTTCAAGAAATTGGCACAATCAGTACTTTCATCCAGCTTTTCCTCCAGGCAGGTCCGGCAGCTAGGTAGGATCACATGCAGATGAAATACGTATATGAACACATTTAATTTGAGTACATGTTCCTAAAAGCTGCGTTTTTCCTAATAAACCCTGAACACTACAAATGCCAAGTGAATGCATTGTACACGTTATATATATGCTTAAATATTGTTGTCTCATGCAGGTAGACCAATGAATCAATCACTCACACCACAGACTGCCTCCAAAGAAGCAAACTGGAGCAATAAACTACCCACCATCTGTAAAACCAGCAGTGTGGTTCATCCTGGGTTCAAAACATCAAATTTTTTCTCTGCACCAACTAGTTAATCATTAAATTAGTACGGGTAGTATAGCACAGTGGCAACAAGCTCGTTGTGCAAGCAAGATGACGCAGTGCACCACCGATTCAAATCCCAGATCTGTGCTTAGAAACCTCTTCGGTATTAAGCGCGTTATGAAAAACAATTATTATTATCCATTAGTAACCGGCGCGTCAATGTCACGGATTACACTTAATGTGGATTTGCCCGATTCCGAGTCATACCACAGTGTAATCCCATGTACGCATTTGCATGCATCGCGCGCTGGGTCGTGTGAAGCTTCCTCACTCACCGCTCCATTCATTACTATGGATCAAATGGCCCCAAAATAGCACCCTGTTGATCCGTAGTAATGAAGCAGTATGCACATTCTAGATTTTCATGAACGAATGCGTACTGCAGTGCCACTTTTTTTAACCGGCAGAACAAAAGCCGATTGAAAAAAATTAACAACGCCATTAGTATCCTGGGGCTAAAAACCCCAGAATATTAAGGGCAATAAGCCCCTCGCCGGCGGGCCATTACTGCCTAATGGTAATAATTAATTAATAGCGGCAAAGGTGGTGAACAAAGAAGTGCTGCTAACTGTAAGCCCAAATTATCATCTGCTTTGTATAGTGGCAGAAAGAAGGGGACCGATGCTGTTATGTTGAATACAATTTTCAGTGTTTGGTCACCACAGTCACAGGAAGAGTGGCAAGCGCTGGTAAAAAGCAGGAAGGTCTAACTGTGGGTGCGGAAAGGTAATTCCTTCAGAGTAAGGTGAGAATTGTGGTAAAAGTGAGGAATAGGCCAAGGGCACTCATTTCTCACCATTTCCCCTTTTCAGTCAATAATAATGAGGCCCCTTGTGGACCCTAGATGCCCGATACCATTAAGAGGAAAGCATCACTTATACAGTCTAGTACTGGCTGCGATGCCCTGCTGTTGAATGTGGACATGTGAATACAAGTGTGATTGAACAATAACAGTAGCACAGCACACAGCAAACTGCATATGTGCTACCTGTCAGTGTCATTTTTGTGCCCAAAACGAATTAATGAATCCAGAGTAAATGGGAGTAATTCAAGTATGATTAGAAGCATAGTGGCAGTAACACACATGGGTCCATGGTTCATCAATTTTGTCCACTACTGATTCTGCTAGTGAAAGAGAGAGTGAAAAAGAGAGGAAGGGAAAGAGAGAGAGAGAGAGAGAGAGAGAGAGAGAGAGAGAGAGAGAGAGAGAGAGAAAGAGGGTGAGAGGGAGAAAGAGAGAGAGAGGGAGAACAGCAGAGAGAGAGATAGAATGTCTAGGAGGACCAATGAGATATCCTGATTCCAGCACAAGACAGGAACGATTCTACAAGGTCTCAAGAAAGATGTGTGGGGCTCTGGAACCCTCAGCAGTGACTTTGAGTAAATGTGTTGCCGCCAGGAAGGTGGATCTACATAGGGAAGGTAGCGAAAGGTCAATTACCACATTCCACATTCCAAACATAATTTGATCCATTTGCGCCCTCCCTATGGGTTCAGTCACCTCATATCCCTGGCTTTCCATTGTATCCAATACATAAATAGAAACTTTACTCTGAGTTGTCTGTTGATCATTCCACTGCGACTTATGGGGCCAGAAGTGTTATCAATGGTGACCAACTAAGGGTGAGCACTATGCTTACCTCCTCTAACCCTGCAGCTGGTCTTAATCTCTAACCAAACTAATGTTCTGCAGAGAGCCAGGTCAGGGGCCGCCGGATATTAATATTATAGTAAAAAGGACTGAGTAATTCCTAGCCGCAAAATTATAATTATGTCCACTTGGCTGAAAATTCCACTCCTGGGAAGTATCCTATGGATGTATTGCTCCCAAATCAGGGATAGCTACCAGCACAGGGCATTGATGTCGAGGCTGAGGTAGAAGTCACCTCACTATGGAGTGCATTCCGTCATGTAAAGGAAGAGGCAGCCAAGCAATAGTCATTTGTTGTTGCAAGAACCGTTCTGCTGTATAGGGGGAAACACCAGTCAGATGAGGAATGGAACCCCTGTTGCCCCTACTTTCTCACCATACATTTCAGGAAAGCTGCGTTGGAGCTAGCACACGCCCACCTGATAGCCATAGTTAAAACCCAAGAACAGACCTTAGTTGATTTTTTGGCCAGGTGCACTCTAAACAAATGCTCGTATAACACTTGTCAGATTAGCCAAAATACGTCCAGTGTACATGTAAGCGGCCTTCCCCCTCTTCAGCCCTTGCTTAACATTTAAGTCCCCTCCCTTCTCCAACGTTGGCGTGGACATCATGTGTCCACATGCCTCCTCCAAGGTAGAAAACCGATATATTCATATTATAGTGGATCATATCATGTTACCCTGAAGCCTTGCCTTTATGGAATAACACCATCCAGCAGATTCTCAAGCACTTGCTGGAACCAATTCCATAGTCTTCTGCAGTTTGTTACAGAGAGAAGCCTGGCATGCAGAAAGACATCAGCTTGCAACCAGAGCTCACCCACAGTCCAGATGCCTTGTATCACTCTGAATGTACATGGAGCTATTGGAGTCCTAAGCGGATGTGCCTAAATAGATACCATGAAACTCTGGGCCTTAGACAAAATAGCAAAATAGAAAATGAATCAATCTTTGCACTCGTGTTCATTGTTTTCACTATAAAAGTAGAAACTACCAGGGGAGTTGCTAGGTCTGGAAAAGACCCGGGGCTATGCTGATGTTGGAACTGTTGGGACTGGGGGCTAGCTAGTCTTTTGGCTGTAGCTCCTGAGATTCTATCCGGGGCTACAACCAAAAGATCAGGGGCTATAGCCCCCATAGCCCCCCCTAGCAACGCCTCTGGAAACTCCCCAACCATTCGGAAGGTCTAGAAGCATGTGGAGGACTCATATTGCAAGTTTCCAATCTCTAACATTCTTTTGTCTTAAAAGTGTAAGCATTGTGGGCCTCAAACGTGTTTAAATGAGGGGCAGAATAACTAGAAATGTTTCCTGGTACAACCTGCAGACTCACATTCCACTTTTTGTTCACCTAATTCTCTACTTGAGCCCTCTTCTGGGAATCTCCAGACTTAGGGCAGTGGATCAGGAATGAGCAACCAGACTGTCTCTCTGAAAGACAGGGGGCAACATTATCCAGGGAGAAATCACTGTGGCTCATACGCATTTCCAGGATCTGGCCAATATTTGGAAGGGGCATATTTTAGCCTAATGTGGTTGCCACACCATAAGGTCAGGGAAGGACCCTGAAAAGACTCAATATGCCCCCTAAAATTGTTAAGAAGGATGTTCAGTAGTGGTGATTCATGGTTGGTCCATAGACAACATTCAGGTCTCAAGCCAGGGACAAACCCCATGGACCAAACTAGAGGCCTGTAAACTTGCGGGTTAACATTTGGGACACATTTAGCACTAAGACTAGTGTCAGCGACCAAGCTGCAGGCACAGCTTCCACAAGCACAGGGCAGTGCCCATTTAGGGGACACAGCAGCCACATTTACTCAGGGGGGCCAGTTGGGGCATTTGAAATGGTCAAAGGCCATGCCCTGAGTTCATCGGCAACTAGTCAAGTTCAGTTGTCACTTTGGAAGGATGTGGCATCTGAGGCATAGCTGAAGGCCATGACCTGGGGCCAGTGGCTACTAGCCATGCATGAAGGACTTGGCCAGTAGCCACATTGTGTGGTTTGGAAGGGTTCAGGATGTTACCAAAGGCCATGGCCCAGCCATGGGGAGGTGGATGTCACCACAGGCTACGGCTGGTAGCTACTACAGGTCACTTTGAGGAGTCCAGGGCAAGGGTTCTTCACCCTGGATTGGGCAAAATGTATATTGCTCTTGTCTACACCATGCCCAGAGGCTCCATATGGTGAATCAGGGAACCCAGGTCAGTGGCAAAAGATCTGCTCCAGACAAGGTGGCCATTAAGCAAGGTCAGTTTTCCTGAATGCCCAGTGTGGCCAACAGATAGATCTGGAGTGCAGCCCTGCCCTTTTCAAATAAGTCACCAAGCATGGCCACAGGCATTACATTGAAACAGACTCTAACCCATTTAGGGTATTCCTCCTTTCTATTTAGCTCATATGAAAAGGGACCTAGTCCCTTTTCTATTTGAATGGTGGCGGCCAGAAAGGAGGAGATCGGGGACCGGAGCGCAAGACTCTGGTCCCACAGGTAAATTAGGGTGGGGAGAGGAATCGGGTGATGATTGATTTTGAGGGGGAAGTGGGGGGGCTGGGGAGGCAACAGGGAGAGGCTCCCTGCTGCCTCTCCAAGTTAGAAAAATAAAGATAAAGCATCACCTCTGACTGCTACTGTTTCCAAATAGTTTCACATCGTGGACATCCCTCCGCCAGGTTTGCCTTTGTCAATACACTGTTTCTGGGACGTTAGACTTTGCCCCCTTCTCATTAGCATCCCTGTGTCGGGTTCACTCTTTTTTTTTTAAACATAAATTAAACATACATTTTTATTGACCTTTCCAACAACAACAACAACGTAGATGCAAAACAGATAACACAAAAAAAATCCCCCCCCCTTTTCCAAGTCCCCGCCCCCCCCCCGTCCCTCCCGATCCAAAAGGTCTTCTAGTTCAACTCAGAGTATATGAACTGCACACATGGTTGTATATATTTTAAAGTCTTTTCACAAAGGAGCACGGAAGCCATTTGAGAACATGGACATCCGAGGGCCTCCCCTTACACTTTCTGTAAGCAAATGTTCCAACTCATCACAAATCAGATTCGTCCTGTGGTGGAATAATACCCAACAATTCCATAGCCTTGGGACACCAGGCCCGACGGGGTCCCGCTTTTAGGTAAGTTAGCAAATTTGCCCAGTCGAGTTTGAAACGCATGTGTTGGCCCTGAAGGGAATATGTGAGCCACTCCACTGCAACTAGAGACCACACGCTAGCCACCCACTCATGTTCCTGTGGAGGCTCCTTCGACTTCTACCTCCGGGCAAGAACCAGCGCCGCCACCATAACCATTACTGTATAGAGCTTGCAGTCCACTCTCGAGGATGGGGATGTTAAGATGCCGTTCAGGCCTAGTAGGGCCAGGCCCCTGTTCCCAATCGGGGGAATTCTCAACACCTGTGCAATGGCATGATGGATCTGTGACCAGAACAAGTCAATTTTGGGGCAATCCCACCATAGATGAGCCCAGGAGCCCTCCGCGCCACATCCCCTCCAGCACAATTTCGGGACTTTGGGGTTTATTTTGTTTAACCTAGCTGGGGTTAAGTGCCACCTCGTCATCAGCTTCAGCCATATCTCCCGGATTTGAATCGATCTAGCCAGTTTAGGAATTTGCGACCAAAATCGCACCCATTCGTGCTCTCCAATAGCCCCACCCACATCTTGCTCCCAAAGAAGCATATATTTCTCTGCTCTTACTGGCTCCTGGGCTTTAATCAATCTGTAGATCGATGAGACCACCCCCCCTATCTCCCGAGGCAGTGTCTAAGTATTTCTCGAATTCATTGAGGGGAGGAGAGCCCGCCTGCTTCATCTCCCTCTGGGAGACCCAATGCCTGATCTGGAGGTATGCATATCTTTGCTTCTCCCCTAGACCGAAATCCTGTTTACATTGCTCAAATTGTTTTATCTCACCCCCTTCCATCATATCACGAATCATCCTACAGCCTCTGCGAAACCACGGAAGAAACTCTGGTGGGTTAACAAGCGCCAGGGTGAATTGTGGGTTCCCTTGTATGGGCGTAAACGACGAGGGGAAGGTAGTAATGCCGGCTCTAGTAATGGCTTGATCCCATGCCGTCCCTGTGGTTGAGGTTATATCACTACAGTACATTTGCAAAGGTCTATCCTGTCTCGGGACCCAGAACACCCCCTCCAAATCCCTACCCACCACCGCTCCATCCATCTGCCGCCACACCTTACCCCTATCATTTCTCTGCCAATCCCTGATGACTCTAATTTGAGCCGCAAGATAGTAGACCTTGAAATCCGGCACGCCCATCCCCCCCCTAGCGGGAGAGGCTAACATAAGGGCAGCTGCAAGTCTCGGGTGCTTCCGATTCCAAACAAATCTAGTGGTGATCCTCTGTAGGGACTTAAAGAAAGAAGGCGAGATTCGCACAGGGAGTGCCGTAAAGTGATAGATGAGAAGGGGCAGGATTGTCATTTTTAAGGCATTAATTCTCCCCAACCATGAAATATCCAGGGGCCCCCAGTCAACCAATTTTGACTTCACCTTCTGTAGGAGTGGAGGGAAATTCGCTGCATAGAGGCCACTCAATGACTGTGTAAGGGAAATTCCCAGATACTTTATCGAAGAGTTAACCCACCTGTAGTTGTAAGCCTTGCTGAGATCTTGGACGTCGCTCGCTAATAGGGTGAGGGGTAACGCCTCAGACTTGTGGTCATTAACCTTTAGGCCTGCCACTTGCCCGAACCTGTGTAGCTCCCTAACAACCGCTGATAGGGAGGTGATCGGCTTGGTCAGGGCAAAGATCATGTCGTCTGCAAAGGCCGCTATCCTATGAGTCTCCCCTCCAAATGGGATCCCCTCTATGTCTTCAGTTGATCTGACTGTTTGCAGGAAGGGCTCCAAATGTAAGACGTATAGGAGTGGGGAGAGCGGACAACCCTGCCTGGTAACCCTACCCACCCTAATTGGGGCTGATATGTGACCATTTATAGTTAGCCACATAACTGGGTTATGGTAACCTGTCCTCTCCCTTGCAATGAAGTGCGGACCAAATCCCATCTCGGCCATAGCCGTGAACAGGAATCCCCACTCCACACGGTCAAACGCCTTCTCGGCGTCCACCACCAAGAGTAGGGCCTGGACCCTCTTTTTCTGAACTTTTTCGATCAGGTGGGCCAGTCTTCGGACATTATCCGAAGTTTGCCTCCCTTTGATAAAACCGGATTGGTCTCTATGTATAAGCTTGGGGAGGAGTGCTTCCAGACGATTGGCCAAGACCTTTGTATGAATTTTGGCATCGACGTTAATCAATGCTATTGGGCGATATGACGCGCAGTCTATCGGGTCCTTACCCTTCTTATGTATTAGAGTAACCTTGGCTTTGTTCATTGAATTGGGGAGAACACCTATTGAGCCAACCCAATTAAAGAGTTTTGTGAGAATGGGAATCAGTACCTCCTTATGGATTTTATCAAATTCAGAACCGAACCCGTCGGGGCCTGGAGCTTTAACCAGCGGTAGGTGGTTGATCACCCTCCTCACCTCGTCCGTTGTAATCTCTCAGTCGAGCTCATCCCTCTCTTCCTGTGATATCGTACTGCATCGTACCCGGGAAAGGTAAGAGGCCTGGTCGGCAGCAGAGGGGTTCCCAGATCTGTAGAGGTCAGCATAAAATTTGCAAAATTCCCCTTCGATGTCTGAAGTGTTGGTGTGGAAAACTCCTGTCTGACCCTTTATTTTCAAGATCGTCCTATCCCCAGCCTCTTTCCTCAGCTTCCTGGCCAGAAGCCGATCAGCCTTGTTGCCTCTCGAGTAGAACCTTTGCCTCATAGTTAAAAGGTTGCGCTCCGCCACCCTAGTTTGTATCAGGTTCAACTGACCTCTAGCATTTCTATATTCCCTTTTAGTGGCCGCTGACATCCTGCTCCCCTTATGGGACATGATCTCCTTAAACCTGGACTCCAAAGATAGCTCCTCCAATCTAAGCTCACGTTCGCTCCTGGCCTTGGTTGCTATGATATGTCCCCTCACCGTGGCTTTGAGGGCATCCCACCAGATTTGGCGGGTGGTATCTTCCCAGTTATTGTGGTTACTGAAGTCTACAATACCCTCCTCTATCTCTTTTACCAGGAGAGGGTCCTTAAAAAGTGGTACCGGGTATCTCCACTTCCAAATACCTGGGGGCCCCCTTGGCCAGGCTATAGAAATAGTAAGTGGGGCATGGTCACCCAGGGCAATTGCCCCTACATCCAGAGAAAGGGCCCTCCCCAAGAGCGGTTTAGAAATCCAGGTGTAATCTATTCGCGAGTGGGATCTATGGGCGTGTGAATAAAATGTATATCCCTGAGCATCGCCATACAGCTCTCGCCAAGTGTCCACCAAGGCCAGATCCCCCATTTTCTTAACCAGATCTCCTGAAGGGCCTCTCTGTGAGCCCCATAAGGCGGACGACCTGTCCTTGGCAGGGTCCCATGCCAAATTAAAGCCCCCTAAAAGGAGGATATTTGCTTAAGCGAAATTCCCTAAGCGGGTCACTCTGTCTTGTATAAAGGGATCCTGATCATGATTTGGAGCATATAGAGTTGCTACCGTGAGGACTTCCCCCTTCCCCTGAAGTATCGCCGCGAGATATCTGCCTTGGCTATCCTTTTGTGTCTTCCCGATGGTCATTTCAAGCCCATCTCTCAAGGCCATGAGACTCCCCCTTTCTTGCTGGCCTGTGTGGCTTGCACTACCCGCGAGTACTCCTGGAATCTTATCCTATGAACATCCCTGGTATGCACAAGCGTCTCCTGCATAGCCACCACCTGAGGGAGTTCCTGTTGAGGAACCTCTCTACCCTCTTCCTCTTGACCGGGGAATTAAGGCCGTTAACATTTAAGGAAAGAACTTTAAGAGTACCAGGGTAAACCATAAGGCAAGAAATCTTGAGGCATGAATGACCCCACCATGCCCACTGAACCCTTCGCTGAAGCTTCCCCAAAGTGTGCAGTTTGCGCAGAAACACCAGTACCCATCTTAGCTAAAACCATGGATCTTCCACCCGCCCACCACCCTAGGCGAATCCGGCTGGCTCTCAGCCCCCCTCAGAGCCCCATAACGAGAGCCAGACTGAATAACAGACCTAGGACTTCCACTTGAACTCAGCAGGAACTCCCCTTCCCGGTCCAAGATGCCAAGGCTCCCCACTCCCCCATTGCATCCTGCATCTGTGCAGACAGAAGTCATTTGTGGTGTCAAACGCACGTTGACAATGTAAGATTTATGTGCCTTCCCGAGGGTCAAACAGAAAGCATAAACGTGCAGTTTATCTTTCTGGTAAAATCGTCTCCCCGACAGGGTCTTCTTGATCCGGCGAATGGGGATGAGCCAAAGAGCCACGGCGGTGTTGCTTACGCTCCTTCCTTGTTTTCTTTTGGGCCACAGCTGTCCACTCCCACGAGCGCCTTCCCCGATGGGGAGGCACCCGGCTCCGATGGGTCGTCGTCAAGGCCCAATAGAGCCATTTCTTGGTCACACATCGTGATTCTCTGTGGCTTCCCCTGCCATAGGAAGCTGAGAGCGAATGGGTGGAGCTACCTGTAGCGCACTTGCTTCTCGCTAAGATGGGAGACGACCGGGGCCATGCGCCGTCTCCTATTGGGTGGCTTGCGACAGATCCTGATAAAGCTGGATATTCACTCCGTTGTGGGTTACCTGACCCGCTTTTCTGGCCGCCTGAAGGACAGATTCCTTTTGGGTAAAGCTGTGAAATGCGACAAGAACATATCTTGGGCGCGCCCCTTTCTCTTGGCGCCTTGGGCCCACCCGGTGGACCCTGTCTATCTTTAAATCTTGGTTTGGATCTGCATCCATCACAAGTTGAAATATTGATTTCACAGTGTCGGCCAGGTCTTGGTCCAGGACATCTTCTGGCAGAAATTTAACACGTATATTAGACCTCAGGATCTGTTCTCCAGGTCTTCTGCACGCAATTCAAGATTGTGAGTTGCCACCGCAAGGGTCTCCAAGAGGGAGTCCGCTTTGCGCGAGTCCTCCGCCAAATCTTGTAGGGTCCTCTCATTCGTGTCCACTCTCTCTTCAATTTTATTGAGGTCTCTTTTTATTTCTTGTAGGTCCCCCACCAAATCTTCTCTTAATGCTTCCATTTGTTTTTGACCCGCTTCTGTGATCTTTTCTACTATTTCCCCCAAAAGGGACCGGAGCAGGGAGGAAGTAACCGGGAGGTCTGGAGGATCAAGCGTGGTGGCCGCAATGGCCCGGGAGGAGCCCTCTCCAAGTTCCTGAGGATCCTGCTCCCCAAGGCTCCTGGCCCATATCTGGGCCAGTGGTCCTTCCTGGTGCTTCTTCGCCATCCTGGAAGAGGCGGGGGTGTCCTTGACTTGTTTCTCGACATTTCGCCTGCGTATGGGGGACCTTACGTTGGACGGGAACCTCTGTCTCCCCCTGAAGGGAGGGTGCCAACAATTTCGCCCCCGGGCCCGCTCCACCTTCAAGGGGGTGTTTCAAGATCGGTCACGCCTTGCCCCTCCGGCGAAGTTTCCCCTTCGGGGACCCAATCTATGGGATCAGGCTCTTCCGACGGAGCAGTTGGGGGAGGAGCGGGGGGTTGGCAACCCGGTCTCTTCCCCTCTTCTCTCCACTGAAGGGGTACCCCCAAACTGACCAACATGCCCCCTGGCTCTGAAGGTTCAGGGAGACTCTACTGCGATGGGGGGGCACGCGCAGGGGGGAACTCCCTTGACTCCAGTTCAATCTCCTCTGCTCCCCGGACGCCCCCCCCCACTTACTTGCCCATCTTGTCTGAAGGGTGCCGTCCCGGGGTCCACCCTCTCTCTCTGGCGGCAACTTATGTGTATTTTGGCTGAGTCTCCAAGACTAATCCGCTCGGTGGTGGGCCCACCGCACAACTGGCTCCGAACGCTCCGCTATGCACGTGTGTGTTTCCGGGCCCGATCAGCTTGTTCTCCTCAGCGGGACCAACAGCCCGGAACTTGCACCGCGTCCTCCATCATTAAATAGATGACGCTCGTTCTCCATCACTCCGGCCCCGCGACTTGGGTATGTCAGCGGTAGTGTGTGCGGTGGATCCGCTTGGCAGGGATCTCCCCGGGGGCTGGGGCACCTCTTCCTCCTCTATACGGAGCGCCTCCCCCGGCACCGCGCCCGCCCCCTCGCTCGCTGATGGACGAGCCCGGGGGTCGCCGTCCTGCCTTCCCGGCGGGCGTCCGGAGCAGCGATTACGCGCCAGCCGCTCATGGTTATTGCTGCCGCGTCCGCCACTTGTGGGTTAGTCGGAGCTTCCCCCTTGTGAGCTGTTGTGTGGGGAGGGCATTTACAGCAGAATCGCTGCTTTTAAAAGAAAAATGTGCTGGAGCTCCGGGTTGTGCAACCTCACAGGTCAGCCGCCATCTTGGAAGTCTGTCGGGTTCACTCTTGCCAACATTTTTACCGCACAGTTCACTATGGGACTTTTACAGTTTGTCCCTTCTTGTTAGCATCGCTCTGCCGGGTTCACTCTTGCCAACTTCACATTCACATTTGCCTTCAATGTCTGCGGGATTCACTTCCCTTGCTTTCTCAACAGTTCGTAGGTCAAGGGCTTTAGAATTTACAGGGATTTTGCTAGACTTCCTGCATGATCACTTTGACCTGTCTTGGCAGCTCACCTATGGCCTTCTGGTATCAGTAGTTTCCATTAACTTGGGATTGACCAGCGTTTGTCGGGTAAGCACTTATGCAGTGCCGGTGTGTGTGATTCAGGTTAGCTGCCTGACTTTGCCTGACCTTTGTGTCGGGACTTGTCAGGTAAAAGGCTTTAGGGTTAGTCTGGTGTTTTCTATGGTGTGAATAAGTGTATAGGTTGGGAAATGCAAGGTTTGGAGTGTCAGAGTATCCTACGGGGTAGGATGGGGAAGAGGTGTTATAGGGAATTGCAACCTTCGTATAGTGAGGATTGATGGCCTTAGAAGGGGAATATTGATTGAAATGACCGGAATTCTTATTGTGAAAGGAACCGGGGGAATTGTGGGAACAGTAGTGTTTAGTGCTAGTAGACTGGGTGTTCGGGACAGAATGACCAGAGGGGCATGGAGAAGAATGCTTGGGAGTATTCGGATAGGTAATCGGGAAGCAGGGATTCTGAAAGAGATGGTTTCTAGATGCAACGGGATGTGGGATCGTAGGGCATTGGTTAAATGCAGAGGGGATGGTAGATTTGAGTAAAAGAGATTCAATGAGTCAAAGGTGGTAGATGTGGTACAGCCCCAAAGTTCTCAGGTATCTCACCCTGATCTCAGGGATATCACCCACCTCTCCTTCTTCTCTGGTATGATTCCGCGTCTCACTTGGGCTATTCCCCCAAGCATAACCCCGGGTTCCCTTATTCAGGTGATCCTCCCTCGCTTGTCCACCTGCAGGGATGGGATCTAAAAGCACCAGCCTGTCTCTGGCCCCCTAAATAAGGGATTCTTGAGGTCTTCCTGTGAGAATGCCCTCAGGTTTCTCACACATTGCTCATCCAGAAAAAAGAAAAAAGAAATCATCTTTGATTAATTGTTTGTGTCTTCTTTTTCTATCGCCAGAAATACAGGCGACTCACCAGCGCAGATTAAGGCTAGCTTCCAATATAGGCAGAGTTTGAGTAGCACCTTACCTCTGTCCTTTTTTCTTGAAACATTGTATGGATTACGTTAAACAGTTGGATTGAGCTTGTTGAACAATAGATGCTAAAGCTTTAGGTGTGACTCTCTACAAAATAAGCCAATTACATTGTTAATCATCCTGATCTCCGGCTCACCCTCAGATGTTCTGCTGTATGCACAGTTGATGTAGTGAGTGTGACAATCACCCTCATTCAATAGTTTGGTTCTTCTGCCCTCATCTTTCGTGTCACAAAAGCCTGTTTAGTCCATTTTTCAGCTTGAAGTCCCGCCTGGGGAGTGTGAGTGTTGTTCCAATGGGCCAGGATATTGCTGTCTGCCATTCTTCCTCAGGTCCGCAACCTGCCCTCCCACCAGTCCTATTTAAGCATGACCGCCAATGATCAGAGTGCTGGAGCACAGGCCTTTAGCGAGGGGGGGACATGCTTTAGCCCCTACTGTGATCAGAAATGAAGAGAGAACACAATTTTGACCGTCCAAAGTCATCTAAGGCCCCTGATCCTGCGCTTGCATTATCTGTCGTACCACCCAGCAGGTACTCTGTCCAGTTCCTGGTGTTCTTGAAGTTAAGGGCCTCATTACACGGATGGCGGTTGACCAAGGTGCACCTTGGTCCATGCCAGTAAAATACCGGCACCGCCTTGGTGGAAAGGGGAATTACCGCCCTATTCCAAGGTTGGCAGGGCGGTAATTCCCCTTTCCCCCATTGCCCTTCCCCATTCCCATTTTTGCCCCATAGGGCTCTATGGGAATGGGGAAGACGCCAATTACGGTGTCGCAAATTGCGGTACCGTAATTAGCTCCCTGGTCCCTTTGCGGGTTGGTTTTTAACGCCTGCAAAAAGCAGGCGTTAAAATCACCAACCCGCAAAAGGACCTCGTAGTAAGGCGGTAAGGGTTTACCGGTACCGGTAAACCCTTACCGCCTACCGTGTAATGAGGCCCAAAGTCTGGTGAAACTTGACAGTCCTGTCCCATGTCTCACTATACATTGCATACAGTAAAATGACACACTCCTTAGAAGCCTAGAGCTACACAGAGAACACAGAACGATCTTAAGCTCTCAAGTGGTAGAAGTCTGCTGCGAGTAGGACACTACACTGGCTGCAGCCCTAACACACTTCAATTACAAGTCACACAGCGGCATTCGAGTAGGCCAGTGGTGATGCTTGCATCCATGTAAACGTAATTAACAGCAAGCAGTCTGCAGGCTGCACATCCCATCAGCTAATCAGAAAATGACAATAAGTCCCAACAGTATATTTCAGACCTGAATTAAAGAAGACAACAGCTTCACACAGATGAAGTTTAAAACTTAAAATCTGCAAAAATGCCAAATGTGCAATAAAAATGTAAGGTCTTTATGTGGTGAATTGGGAAAGGACAAGATGCCTATTCTGAGAGAACGTATCTATCTATATGTAACCCCTGGCCCGACCAGGTGGGGCTACATGCCCCCCAAGGGATAAGCCTAGACTTAAAGATACAGACGCTCTTGATTCTATGGGCCCGATTCATGGAATATTTGCCTGGTTCAAAGTGAATTTGCACTGCTGAAAAGTGACTTTGCACTGCCGACACAAACCCTGTTTCATGGAACCGTGCAAAGTGTATTTTTGCTGTGCAAAGTCCGGGCAAAGTCAGCGCATAATCATTTTTGCAGTACACAATGACTTTGCACAGCAAAAATACACTTTGCGGGGTTCCATGAATCTGGGTTTGTGTCGGCAGTGCAAAGCCACTTTTCAGCGGTGCAAAGCCACTTTGAACCAGGCAAATATTCCATGAATCGGGCCCATATTCTATGAATGAGATGAGCATTTGACATGTTCTTTTCAATAGGAAGTGCATTAAAGATACAGACGTCAGGTGTAGTTCTAACTGTTGATTCTATATGTGTGTGTGTGTTTACACTTACCTTGCAGGAAGGGATGCCAGTCTTCATGAAAGGGGGAAGTTAGAGTCCTCAGGGCCGAAGAACAACGAACAAGCCACCCCCAACCCTGGGGAAGTGGACTCCCCTCATGAGAGAGAGCACTAACGAGACACAAACTATTCGAAATAACGTGCGTCATGTATGCCTGGAGCTGTCCAGCATGGGAAAGCCCCGTGCTGCATGCGATGGGTGGACTGGGTGAAGGTATTTCTTGTGAAACAGGTCAGTCTGCCTGGGGGCTAGTGGGGTTGGGTCCAGAAGAACGACCCTTCCCGTGCCAGGTGAGCAGTGCAGCCTGGGAAATCAGTGTTGGCATGAGGAGTTATCCAGCCCTCGAAGGGACGAGACCGGGCAGGCTGGGAAGAACGAAGTTCCAGGCAGCATTGGAGCAACAGTCCGGGTGAAGTGGAGAGAGCCACCCAGACTCAGGGAGTAGGAACACGGTGGCCCAGGACCAGGCAGCAACGGCCTGGTAGGCAATAAAACCACCCAGGAGACAGACTAGATGATTATGGAAAATAGGGTTGCCACTTTTGTTTGAAGCAAAAACCGGACTTGAAGCCATAACTACTTTGTAGAAGCCCCTCCCTTTTGACACACCCCTTTTATATATTTTAAAACTGTAGTGCAGTAGCAATAGAAGACAAAAAAACAGGAATGCAGTTATATTTTAGTGTACCTATGCTATTGTTTTAATTTAAATAGCAATCTGCATTATTAAAATAAATAATTATGTAAGCCTGAAATGACACTTCACTAAATTACATACCACAGATTTTTTTTTACTTTGAAAAGATGAAACGTCAAGCTGGTTCTGACATAATTGGACCAGTGACTGGCAAGCTGTCAACATTTTAGCAAAATGTGCATTAACCCATTTCACCATTTTGCCAGATGATTTAATTTGTGAAATGCTATTAATTTTTAAAGCAGCTGTAAAGACATTCATATAAGAAATGTGTTAACCTTTGAAAGTCAGTAAATACTTGGAAAAGCTCAGTGGGTTAAGAACCTGATGCAGATCTCTAGCTGCAGGTGTATAATTAATCACTGCAGCGGGCACATTAACCAACCAATAATAATACATTTATTGGGGCACTCAAGAGTCTACCACACTTAAGTCTCCTAAATATAGTTGTGCACTGTTTATAAATCTTCAAGACGGATTTATGGTGTAGGCTAATGGTTTTTTCTAGCCAAAAACCAATATCAAAATTAATAACACAATCACAGCAAAGCATTTGTTGTGAGGACGAAACAAGCTGCAGCTTGGGATAAAGGATAGGTGAAGAGCATCATAGAGTAGGAGAAAAATGTGAGATGGTGCAGTGAGAAAGAATGAAGGACTGTAGACCGCCGGAGGAACTGGAGTGTGTCAGGTGTGAGTTGAGAGCACAATTGAGAGTGTAGCAGGGACTATGGACTGCAATGCGTGGTTTGGCAGTGTGACAGAGAACATGATTGGCAGAGTGAGTGGCTTGGATGTGTAAGGTATGAGGAGAATTGGTGAGTGTGAGAGGTGTTGGTGAATGGGAAGCGTGTAAGTGATTGGAGGATTGGAGAACATGGAAGGGAAATATTTGCACCATTGCCAATGATAACGATCAATGAAGTCATTAATATAAAATATGCTCATACAATAAACCAGGGAACTAGAGACGAACAAACATTGTTCAGTCAAGTCTGGGACATCTGGAACTCCATTAAATTGATAGCAGAAACTATTTACAAAAGGTGGAAATAATGACAATCAATTGCATCCTCACACACACAACCACGTGTGCAATCTAGTTCTCTAGCATGCTCCCAGCAATACAAATTGTGAAGCAAAAATGCTGCAATAAATGCAACTTTTTTTAAAAAAAGTTGCTATTTTATATTGTAAAATGTTCAATTTCATGCTGAAAAATCCTGGTGGAATAATGTAGTTTAATTTTTCCCAGTGGAATTGCAGATCTGCAACTAGCAGACATTAAGGTTGATATGTGCTATCTCACTAGAAATTGGTTAGCTAGATAGATATGAGAGGGGGCTCCATTCCAAAAAAAACATTAAATAGAGTAGTGGTCCCATAACATGTCTGGCACTTCCCATCCAGCCTGGCTATTCATTCAACTTCAGTTTTCATTCTAGGACGTGTAGTTCAGCTTTTCCCAAATGTGTGTACTGAAAAGCAAATGCTGATTGGCATTGGTTAATAAGTCAACACTAACCACTAGTCACCTTCTTCCACACACTTTCCCCCGTCCACTTGTAGGGGCGGGCCTCCAATTACCTTAACCCAGAGTAGGCCCACCTCTTAAGAAGTGGGTGCACATTTTGTCCATAAAGCAAGTTTATTGTACAAGCAGCTGGGAGGGGCTATATGACCCTCTGGGATCAAACTAAACCAAGTCTCACTGAACCAAACAAGTTGAAACATTATGAACATTTTTGCAACAGTTAAAACACTTCCATATATTTTATTATAAACTACCCTCACACATGATTGGTTAAAACCTATACAAAGAAATCTCATCTCTCTCCACTTCCCCCATTGTCATTGGTGCTTGTTATCTTAACTACCAGCTTCAGCTCATGTGTTGCACACACCTCTTTTTAGGATGCATCCTTGGTAGGTCATGACATCATCATTCAGTTAAACATTCACTTACAAACCTAATTCATTACATGTTGCAGCTGGTCTGAGACCTCTTAATCCTAAATGTAATTTGCACATGGTTTGCACAGATACTTCAAATGACATGAGAGACAGCAGAATAAACAGGTTCCCTTTGAACTGTTGATATCCATTCTAATCTAATGACTACCAATTCAGCACGCATGGCACATCCTGAAACCAATAAAAAAATGGAGTATCGGTCAACCCTGGCCTCAGGCGTCCTTCACTCTACGTTTATTGTTGGTCAAAAGAACATGTCTGCATCCATCTGCATGCCTCCATGCACTTACAAAAGATTACATATGCCTTTGCAATAATACCAAGCCGTATAAACTCTGTCTGGTGTGTTAGCTGAGTTCACCATCTGCTAAGGTTATAATTACTTCTTCTGTCCTCTGAAACTCTGCAAAACCAGTTTCTCCAGGTCACTTAAAATTCACCTTGCGAAACCCTGACTGCTGAGATTAATCGATTTATAAAAAAAAAAGCCCACTACATTTAGATATATAAATTCTCAGTGTGTGTATATCAGTGTGCATGCATGTTTAATTACTGTCATGCTTTCTTCCCAGTGGGTTCTCTTTGACCAGTCCCCTTCCTTGCATGTGCATTATGAAACTCCTTAATGCCACACTTCTATGCACTTCATAGCACACCATATCTGGATCGTGTTGATATTTCATTTGGCGATTTTGACATTTATCTTGCTTTGCATGTGAACATCTATTGTGTATCAATCTTTAACACAAAGTAACACTTAATATAACACATCCCATTCACATTTAACTTTACTGGATACATGTGAAATTGCAACATCATGCCCATTTTGCTGCACCCCAGTCACAAATATGGTGCACGCAACTTGAACCTATCTTCATCCATTAATTTCTGTCTACAGAGCAGCCCATATCAGACTGCGGAGCTGTAAATCACAGCAACCAGGAACACAGCAGGAACCCTATTCAGCTCTGGCTGACACACCTTAAAACCTCACAGACCGATGTCCCGGGCTTCTGAGCCTTGAAACCTGACTTGCCATCTCACAGGAGACATACATTTGGATTTATTGTGTGCAAACCAGACAGCTGGACAAAGCTCTGAAAATATGGTCAGTCCAGTTGAAATCCAGATGGATGGCAACTTTAGTGGAAAAATAAAGTCCCCGCCACATGCGGTAGGCAGCCAGGGTGAAAATACCAGAGCTTGGGCCCAGCGTGCCTGAGGAGACCTCTGCGTTGATAAGGACTGGGTTGGCCCGCTCTCCAGTGACACACAGGCAGAGCAAGAGTAGTGGGCAGGCCCTATTCCCTTACTGCCCACAGGGAGCAAACATACGTGGCTGGCCACGGCTGTGACAACTGCACCCCACCAGGGCACTGAGTGCCACGTATATAAAACATCTCCAGGCTGTGGAATTGATTGTGGTACTGCAATGAGAAGTGAGTATCTGGGCACACTGTGGTGATGACAGCATCGCCCCCGAGGCAATGGAGCACCACCATGAAGGCAGCACATTATTCTAGGCTTCGGCAGTTATTTTGGCAGTTCATGAGCGTGGAACAAGGCCTACAGCTGCACCAGTACTGTGTTACCCCAAATAGAAGGATATTGCTCAAAGGAAGGTACTGAGCTGTTATCTAGGGCAGTATTCCAGTGTTAGGTCTCACTCAATGTATTTTTTAATGTATTTAGAAAAGGCTGACTGCAGCAAGGGAGACCACATGGGTAACACGAGAGATGTCAAGGGTCGCAGTTGCGACATCTGGCGGCCCCCAAATGTCGTCCCTGGTGCTAGCCCGTCTCCTTTGTAAGTGTTTAACACATTTCCCATTGCAGGTTGCCTAGTGCTACTCCTTTGCAGCTGTTCTGGGGAGTGCACAGGGTTCTAGACTCTAGAGATTGATCCCTCCCTGGCCGGCCAGACAAGGATCCATACTTCAGGGCCAGAGCAAGAACACCTGGGCTTCAAAAAGGAAACACAGTGCAGGCTGATCACTCACAGCATAGACACATGAGACAGAAGACATCAAAGAAATGCGGCAGCTGAGCAGATGGGACTTGGAATCAGTCACTCACTAAAGTCAAGCCTGGTGCTACAAAAGAATTGTAGATGAGTAGCTATGAACGGGGGTTCCGCGTGACATCAGATAGACAACAAGAGCAAATCTCACGTTGTCTATGGTTGATGACACTTTGAACCGTGAGGGGGAATATATCTACTGTTGCTGATATCTATTCATATACAGTGCCATGTTGAGTATGGCTTCCATTGAATCCTATCAGCCGTTATACAGATATAAATAACAGTACAATCTGTATAATCTCTCTTTATTAATAAAGAGACCTGCTTGTGTGCAGTCTGCAGGGTGAGCGCAGTGTGGTGGAGGGTTAAAGGCAGCGTGCAAGCAGGTTCGAAGCAGGCAGGCAGGAGGTGGCACGCTAGAAGCAGCGTTGATGCAGCCAGGATGTGTTCTGGAGAAGGGTACACGCATTTTAATAGGCCTGAAGGAGACCCGCCTAGAAGGCTATGCCGGTCAAAGCCACAGAACGTGTCTGCGCTCACAAAGTGAAAGCCCCCTGTGGCTTTCCATCGTGTATATGTATGTAGAAAGTTTAGAGAGGCGGTGTCAGTGGTGCAGTGGGTCACCGCTTCTTCTGTGAGGTGGCTGAGCAGACTGGCGCAGCAAGCAGATTGGTGTGTGAGGTCACTGCAGAGGAATATGCATTTCATATTCTTTTGTGGTGACACCACGGAAGACAGTCTTGAGATCGGTGTTTGCCATCGTGTATAATGGGCTTCAATGTGAGCCATACTCATCGAGGACATTCTACGCAGGTATTTCGGATGACACCACCAGAGGAGCACCAGACCCCCCATATGGGACACTAAATCATACAATCCGACTACATTGTAAGGGATTTGCAAAAACGCCCCTTTGGCTGTGTGGCCTGATTCGATGCACTGGCCCTGTGGCTGCTTATAAAGACCAGCACCCACAAAACACAAATGAGGACTCGTGCCCCCTTTGTCTTGCGTGTCATGTACTCTACCTGCCCCATTTTCAGGCAATTGGCTCACATATAAAGAGCTTCCAGAGCCCGCAGCCTCTAGTCCGTGTACACTCGTGCTTTGATCGTTTTCTTGTGAAGTTGAGTTTAATCCTATCTCTCCTGAGGGGGAAGACCTAAATTTTACAGCCCGAGGCTAAATTCTGCTTCCAGAGCTCAGGCCGGCTCCGCATTTTCCTTGCTCAGAAGGCTTGCTGAGAAGAGGTAATGATCCTTTCTCTCCAGCCGAGGCTGACCTTTAAGGACCTTTTTGTCCAGACCCTGTACTTTTTTCACACCCTCCCTACGCCTTCTTCTGAAATGGTACCTTGTCAAGCGAGGACGGGATATCGTCGGATCATTGAGCGGATCTTTTCTGTTTATCGGGATTAAAGCTGTCCGAGGTGTCACTGGTAGGTCAACAGGTATTTGAAAAGAAAGAAAGAGCAGACAGGCTCCCCTTACGAAAGGAGCTCTCTCATGGACACGTAGGCCGTCGGCAGGGTGTGGGTTCGAGGTTTGACTTTTTCAAACTAGTGGAACACTAGCATGTACATTTTGCCAGTGTTCATATGGAGGGTTAGAGGGAAGAATGTGAGAGAGGGGTAGGTGGACACAGAAACAGGAGATGGTCCAAGAAGGACTAGAGAAACGGAAGGAATGGAAGAGAGCGTAAGAAGAGTGGAGAGGAGGCAGGGAGGGAAGGGAAAGAAAATGGGGGTCAAAGAATTGGAACAATGTGAAGGGATATTAAGAGGGCAGAGATTTTAAGAGGGGATGAAAAGAAAAGGGAACACAACATGCATCAATTGTTAGGGAGACAACAGTGGGGTGATGGAAGAAAAAGAGAGCAGACTGAAACAAAAGGAAATGTGTATGGAATGGAGATAGTGAGAAGAAAAGAGATGGAATAAATTAATATATACATATATATTCTATACTCGTTCTAAAACACTTGCGACACACACCACATGTACCACAAGACAAAACAATACTCATGCCACTGTTGACACCTATTCTACACTCTGCATACATAAAAGACAGACCCCACAGTGCACTAACCACAACTATAAGCACTGTTCACCATAAGACACACAGACCGCTCTAGGCACAAATGAGTGGTTGGTTGATTGATTGATTGGTTGATTATGTACACATACTCCAAAGGTCCTTTGTCGCTGTTTACCTAATTCCTAGAGAAACAAATACGGGCGTAAGTCCGAGTTCTGAAGGAAGAGACAGTGGTTGCTTTTTGGATCTCATAAGTCAGGACAACCCAAGTAATGGAAGCTTGAATAGTAAAACCGCAGCCATCTTTTGATGAACACTCATAGAAGAGCGAGCATGGCATTATTTGTTCAGAACTTTTAAGTGGGCAAGCATACATGTAAAAGGCAAACATGTCCAATAAGTAGGAAGGTGTGAGACTGTTGAGACATTTAAATGCCAAACAGACATCTTGAGTTGTGTGTGATAAGCCGCACTTAGCCAGTTTAGGACCTTCTTTTTCAAAGACCACCAACAAGGCAGAAAGGAGTGCCATCTGATGCTTATTCACTAAATGAGAAGGGAGGACATACCACCTTAAAAGCACATTTTATAAAGTTGCTGGGGGGACAGTGTGGAGGGGTGGGGCTTATGTGCATCACGTTTGCTAAAGCTTTGTGTGATAATACCTATGAATTGTAATGAATAATCTGTTGAAATCATAATACATGGGTGCATCTATGGAGCTATTTCTGAAATATGTCAAAGTTAGGGTGATCACATATGTTCTTACTTCAATTTCCATCCACTCAGGTCTATCCACTCAACCCTTAGCAATCCATCTTGCGTGTAAATATAACGTGACTTACAGGATGGAGGAAGCAGTGGCTAATCCGTGCAACGTGGCTTCACAGGCAAACACATGAGAGCTGGCTGACTTGTCAAGCAAGCACAATAGCTTCTGGTCAGAGAAACTGAACCGCTTACATTATGTAGTGAAATGATCCGAGCACGTCATCATTAGCAAATACACAATAACAAGCATTGGCAAGTCCAATAGCTCTGGCTTTGAAAATGTAAATAGAAAGCCGCTTTTGTCCAATGGGATCTTTACAAATAAACCTTACCTTCTAGACTGTCAAAGCCAGACCGATTGTTGAATAATTCTTATCTATTTCAATGAATAATCTTTTTAAAGCATAATACATGGGTGCATCTATGGAGCTATCTCTGAAACATTTCAATGTTAGGGTGATCATGTTCAATGTCCATCCAGTGGAAGCATCAGACAAGGTCATCATTGGCAAATACACAATAGCAAGCAATGGCAGGTCAATAGCTCTGGCTTTGCAAATGTAAATAGGAAGCCGTTTTTTTTTCCCCCATGGGATCTTTAAAAAGAAACCTTACCTTTTAGATTGTCAAAGCCAGACCGATTGTTTTTGTGCTTGCTAGTTTGACTTCACAGATTTCAAAACAAACACAACAACAGGGACACTCACTTGTTTTTTGAAGTTTAAAAAAAAAAGATGTGATACTATTAATGACTAGCAAAATGTTTATAGTGTCTAGTTCAGGTTAATATATTTCCAAATAAGTGTGTTCCCGGATCTAGTGTACAGAATATCCGAGGTCCATGATTATAATGAAGATATTGTGACGAAGAACTTAAATTCAGGGCACGGTCCCTCCTGAGTAATGCAGTAAGATTGATGGTTTCACCACCCGATCCTTCTCCTTTAAGGCCATCAACCACATTTCCAATCTCTGCAGCCATATTGTCCCTTTGGGGCAGAGTGCCAAGGAGACACTAGTCACTTGAAACCACTTCATGGGTACTACAGTGTTATATCCCAATGGATAGGCTGTGGCATCAGACATGGTGAATTGACGTGCATTCAGGCATCCTTATCACTTACCAACCTTGTACCCACTTGCTGGTTTCAGACCCTTGGGAACTGTCTGGCAAGGGCACGAGTTGCGGATTCCTGTTTGGTTGGGGGAAGCCACTTTCTGAGAACCACTTGAAACACCGGGAAGCATCAGATAAAGAATCGCATTTGCGATCAGTAAAAAAGTTGTGCCAATCTCTCTGCTGATCTGCAAGGGACAGCTGTGGCGATGCACAGTGTGGCAAGATGGCCATCACAGCATGTGTGCATGCAGGCATGTGAGTGTTGGAGCACAGCTTCAACCGAACGCCAGTCCTATGGCTCACAAAGAACCACTCAGGACACACTGAGAGGTAGGATTATATGTCAGATGTAACCTCAACTTGGGAGTTCCTAGGAGTGCAAAGGGACAGGGCCAATGTCCCAGGAATGAGGGCCAGGAAGTGCAAAAGAATCCACAAATTGAAAGTGAGCCAGGAGACAGAAAGAGGAGAAGAGGCGACAGAGGTGCAGAGAGGAAGAAGAAAGAGAATCCGAATGGTCAAATTCTAAATAGAATGAGGAGGAGAGAGTTGGCAAGCAAGGAGGCCTATTAGAAGGATGGGACAGTGACAGTAATCAAGCCTTTAGAAGATACAAGAAGAAAGAAGAAGCTTTGTTGTATGGTAGGAAAGAAAGGGACCATTTTGCAGAGACGAAAGCGGCGGTACGGGCGATGTTGGAGATGTGAGACAAAATAGAAAATATAAAACCCACCTGCTAAATGAAAACTATCTAATATGGTAATTATGTAGTGGTGTCCATGTTTATTATTGTGAAATAATTCCAGAACTTTCCAAAAAAAGCCTAAAAAATTCCTCTTTCTCCACACCTAATCCAGTCTCACCCTCTCGCCCCCTCCCCCACCGCTCCCTCCCCCCCCCCCGTGCTCCCCTCTGCTATTGGCTTTCTATTCTATCCTTCCTATCCTGTCCTGAAAACCGTTGTAACTTCTGTTTCACCCCTCACCTCTTGAACCTTTAAACCTTGTTAGGCGCTCATCGACCGTCTGAGTAGAGCCAGTGCTGAGAAAGATTTCAAATACAATAAAATAATCAGTGAGGGAGGGAGAGGCCCACCTGTGGTACCTACCAGACAGGTGCTGGCACTATCACGCTTCATACTAGAGCACGCACTAGAATGCCAGATCATCACACAGGGTTTTACTCAAGATAACTCTGGAGCCAGAGCCAGCAGCTTGCAATCTCTGTGTAGAGAGAGTGCCCCTCCCGCAAATGAAAATACAGTGTTACATTATTAGGGGCCACTGCGAGTCCTCTCCTCTTCTTCCCCTGGTGCAAGGTGTTGCGCCGACAAACGACCCCATATGACGTTATACGACATCACAGTACTTTAATGCTACAGCCACAAACTTTGTTTGAGCAGCTAGCATTATGCCCCAGGCGATGGAGTGATGGTGTTGAAGGTAGTGTTGTGGCATGTTTCCCTGATTCGTGACCATGGTGTTAACTGCTGCTGAGGGAGACCTTAACACCTCCACTATAGCTCAGTGTAATGTTTCCCACATATTTAGAGCCATGATGCTTTCTGTGTTGAAATAATCTCCACCCTCTTTGGTTTCAGCCCACTGCTTGCCAGTGGCCGGGCCGAAAGGAGTAGGCTTGCCAGGCATCCTTGGATCACAAATGTGCATCTCGAGCTGCTAGTATTGCAGAGTGGGAGTGAGGCAGAAGTGTGAAGAGAATTCTGAGGTGCGAACAGCTGTTGCACCAATCCATTCTATCAGCAATCGGCGAGTATAGCATGCTCTTGCGCAAGAAACTGGATAATAACCTATGACAAGATCCCAATGCCGGTCACTGAGCTGTAATCTGAACCATGCCCAAAGTCACCTCATGGAAGTGCGTCCCCCTTTAGTCTTGTACTCAGATAAACCTGAAAGCATTACATCAACTTCTGGCTTTACTGACTGTTCTGGCTAGGGCTTGCTACCCCTACATGTTAAAAGTATGGAAGGGGATGTAATACGAGACTGGTTCTGATTCGCGCCTTGGCCTTAGCCTCGGCCTCAGTGTAACATCTTTCTGCTCCTTTCCCCAGAGGTAGCTGCTCTTTTTTTCCCCACTTAGCATGCTCCGCCCACCTAGTGCCTGCCTGGTTGCCGCTCTTTTTCCCTACTTAAGGAGCCCTCCAGCCTCTTTTCCTTTGCAGATGGGGAGCAGGTGCAAGTGGTCTAGGTCACCTGGCCTAAGCACCACCAACTTTCTTAGCCGTGCCTCTTCCTTCCTGCTCTTAACTCTTAGATCAAGGATGTCTCTTGCCGGGCGTCCGAAGCAAAGGGCAGATAAAGGAAAGGACAATTCCTTTTCAGATCAGGAGCACGCGGGCCTGACCCCCTGCTTAGACAGCAGGTAAGCATGCACCAACATGTGTTTACTCCCTCTGTTACCACAGGACATACCCGCCCCCTCTGGTCCCACTTGATGTTCCCTTGTATCCCCCTCCCTTCTCGCACACAGGTGTTGCCTCTTTTTCTTGATTCTTCTACCCTGTACCTCCCCCCTCCAGCCTACTTCTGCAGGAGTCTGTCCTGATACATTCGGGTTTCAACATAACCGTCTTGTGGCCAATGCAGGATTTGACTTTTATGGACTTCATTGATTCACGGTGCATCACCCTTTCTCAACTCTCATGCTGGACTTCCTTTGCAGCTTCTACTCATGGTGGCCCTGAATCATGCTGTTCTCATCTTCATCTTGTATCCTGGATTGCAACATTATGTGTTACTACTGACTTCTGCAATTGTATTCGCTCTCCCCTCTTGCTGCTCCACTCTTTTTGACTGCTTACTTTCTGTTCTCTCCTCCTCTCCCTTTCTCCCTTTTCCTATCTCCTCCCCTCCTCCCCTTACTTTCTTCTATGCACTTACTCTATCAGAATTGTCCCTGGACCTAGTATGATAGCAACCTTGTCTGTCTCCTCCCCTCTTGCTTGCCCCCCCAGCACTATCTGAAATGTGGTCAGGCCTAGTATGATAGTTGCTTGTTTTGTTCTTCCCCTCCCTTTGTGCACCCCTCTCCCTCACCTTTTGTTAATCTCTGACTCTACCAGAAATGTCATCAGGCCTAGTATGGTAGTCGTCTGTCTGTTTCCGTTTCCTTCCCACTCTCCCCCTCCCTTCCTTACCTCCCTTCCATATCTATGTCTCAGCTCTTGCACTGTCTGAAATGTCGTCAGGCCGGGTTCGATAGTTAATTTCACATCCTTAATGTTCATGATCTGTAAGAATGTCATTGTTCTTTTCCCTTCTTCCAACACTTGCCTTGAAGCGCTTTGAAACACATTGTGTATAGGTTTTATATAAATAAAATATCATATCATATCCTATACCTGGACTGTTCCAGAGGAGAGGACATGGCCATGTATCCCAGTGCTGAATACACGTGATGCAACCACATCTTGGTGCTGATGTTCCCTGATAGTGGATCAGCATAACCCAATGGAGGGAGTGGAGCATGTATAACCCCTCGCATCCAACTCCTGTTCTCCTCTTTGCCAAAAGAGTTTTGCGTACAGGAGATGGCCTTTTGCAGTGTGCTCAGAGCTGAGACTGGGGAAATACAGGGGTGGTTTGTGTTCTGTGGAGACCTGTGGTTTACAGTCTCCTGCCAATCGAAAGGATCCATTGAAGATGCTCGTGATGTTATCAAAGGGCAGAGGTGCTATCTCTTGTCTAGCTGATGCCACACTGTGGATGGCATTGCCAAAATAAGAATCATCCAAGCCTTGAAGTTGCTCACCAGCCGAAGCATGAATTATAGGGTTTCTGTCACCCAAGAGCTCCTGAATGGGTGCATCAATATCAAGAAAACCCCAAAAAGGTCTTTAGATGCAGAAAAGGGTACACAAGATACCAGCAGGTCCCACCAACATCCCTTGATCGAAGCATCAACCCTACACTTTGGAGTGAAGGGCGAAATCTTCACAAACATGAAGTTCATTGTCTGATTGAAGAAGATAAATAGCAGGACCCCAAGAGAACTGCGTGTTGGCCAAGTGAACAACTCTCCTTAAAGGCACACATTCTATATGGTATCTTGGCTTACAAAGTTGCGACCCTCCTCAGGCAAACATTACTGGCTCCACAAAAGAATCTCAACAGTGCCACTAATGAGGTAAGGTGGACCCAATAACACAAGATATTTTTCTCTCAAAGTGAATTTAGCTTTGTCTGTTTAAGACACAGGCTTGGAGCTCAACCCACACATGGGGGGGGCTCATAAATAGACCAGGGGCAAGAGCACCCCAGACACTGAGAAGTGCTGTGAGCTTAGGACATGAACAGGACTGGAAGATCAGGACTCGGATCAGGAGTCACTCACAGGGACTGTGAGCCTAGGACACAATGGCCCTCATTACAGTTTTGCCGGCGGGATACCGATGAAACTGCATTACCATCTCCGCCACCCGATATCCTAGTATTACCGTGATATTATGGACAGCAGAGATGATGGTAAATTCCCATTTCATGGAGTCCAGTAGGACTCCATGGGATGGGATTTCCTGAATCACTGGCACTGGTATAACTGGTGCTGGTTAATCAAGCATTTCATTGCCCTTAGGGGCCTGATCTTCCAGCAGGTCAGGCCTGCCAGGAGATCCGTGGCCCCACCAGCAAACTTTCCAATCTGAAAAAATGCCAGTGCCAGAATTCCCAGCATTTTCTCTGGCATTTTCTCTGGACTGGCAAAGTTATAATGAGGGCCATTAATGTAATATTCACTGGTTGCCACGCACACACCCGCCATTCACATACTGGTCCTGAGAGATCAGGGCACACACAAGTAAGCTGAACAGGACACATACCCGAGGCTGGGAAGATAACTCCCTGGGACACAAATCATGCGGGCTGGGAGCTACATAGACACCGATAGGGTCGAGAAATCAACAATCACATACTGGCGCTAAGAGAATAGGATACACACAATCTGAGTGATCAGGACACACATATAAGTTTAGCAATTGGAATATAGAGGCCGAGAGATCGGGACCCACATACGCATGCTGAAAGATAAGGGCACACAAGGTCTGAGAGGTAAGGGGACAGACAAGATGAAATTTTATGACACACAATTTCAATTGACTCAGGATGCAGACAGTTGGGAGAGCAGGACACACATGCTGCCTGAGAGATCAGGATATACACATACAATGGGCCTCATTACGAGCAGGGCGGTAAGAGATACCGGGAACTGATAAGGAGACCAGTGCCAGTAATCCCTTACCACCTTACTATGAGTTCCCTTAGTGGGTCCCTCTTTTAACGCCTGGTCTGATCAGGCATTATGGACGGGGCCCCTTAAGGGAAATCAGAGCCAATAACTGTACCGCAATTTGCGGTAGCGTTATTAGCGCCTTCCCCATTCCCATTGAGCCCTATGGGGGCAAAACAATTGCATTGGAGTACAAGTAGTGGGAGAATAAATTGTGAGTAGGGGCACACAGCTTGTGGGTGTTGTTTGGTTACTAACCTAACCATTGATTGCCCATGGCCATGCTAATCCCTATGGCCACTCCCACCCCCTCCTTGCCCTTCTGGCCCAAAACACATCCCCCTGGAATCTCTTTGTGGTCGCTCTATCAAATAGTAAAACCAAGCTTTAGACTGCCAGTGTTTTCCTAAGCAGTATGCTGAGAGTTAAAGTCTGAATTGCAGATGGCAGTGGCTACTGGTGTAATACAAATGTCTTAACCAAGTGTTCCTTCAGCAACTATTAATGTATATCTTTCCCTTGCCCTGATGTCCTGAAAAAGCAAGCAATGCCAAAACCAACTGTGTTGTCTTGAGGTATCAGATAGGCATTTGCCAGGTACTGAAATCATATTCCCAGGTAATCACTCAATGTTCCAGCTGTTGCCATTTTATGGCCAGGTAGTAAATTTATATCAGTGCCTACGAAATTGCAATCCCATAACTACACAAAAACTGTTGGCTTTGCCATTGCTTATTTAGAGTTTGCATTTTCTTCAGCTGACCTGATTTCAAACGACAATCCCATATGACAAAAATGTTCTCCTCTCTTCAAAACAATACATTTGTGGACACGTGTTTTTTTTAAAGGTTTGGGGCACCAACAAAAGGTTCTCTTTTATAAAGTTGTAATTTCTGGCCTTTCTATAACAGCTGCTGCTGAATGGGATTTCTCATGCCTGGACCCACTGGACCTGCTATCCCCCACTGTAAGTGTGTGCTCTTAATGTACACCGTGAGGCATGTGCATTGAAGCACTATGATATCACAGTTTGAGAGACCACACGAAGAGATGTTCACTTTATGTGGCATTTCTGAATATGTCACGTTGTAATTTTGAATCTCATTGTTCCTCCTAAAGGGTTTAAAAAATGTAGCAGCGTCATTATTAATCAAACGTTTAATGCATTTCAGAAAGTGGCATCGTTTAGCCACATTAAAGAGGATTTTGCATTGCTTGATGTGCAGCGAGTATGCCCCATCATGGATGGGTGCCGGGTACCACTGTGGGGCTGTGGATGCACTGGCCGAGGGTATGAAGGCAGCCTGACCTTTGGAAGGGACCTGAATGTCTGCACAGTGGTGGGTGCACAGTGGTGGGTGCAAAGTGGTGGGTGCATGAGGCTCAGGCTTCACCCAACCTCTCGAGGCCCTCATGCACGCACATAAGGTTCCCTGTTAACATTTCTAAGGGTGCTGCTGAAAGGATATATGCACTGATGCACCCAGCCTTATTCTGGAAGGAGCCAGGAGCCACCATGCATAGGGGGATTCTTAGATGTGTTTTTGGGGTCCCCACCCCATTTGCACTAGATTTCCCAAAGTCCTCGTTTCTCATATGCTTTCTTCTTTAATGTAATGGCATGAAGACTTGCTGATGGGAATTCCCTCAAGTGCCTGAGGAATGCTCCCATGTGAATGAATAAGTCCCCCTTCCTGAGTGCACAGTGTTTAAGTTTTATATACCTAGCACGCGGGCGGTACCGGGAGGTATGGGTCCTACAGACTGAGTTAAAGGCCTGAGCGCAGCAAGGGCATTTAATGAGGTTTACAAGCCCATAACAGGTATGGCAAGAGGACGTCATCATAAAGCTATTAGGCCCCATCTTTGGTGTGAATGGGGGTGTAAAAAAATGCAATCTGCCTGGAGCGGTTTCTGGGAACTGGCTAATTCCCAGCAACCACATGCAGCATGATGAGGAGGGAGGGACAGGGCTTAGAGTCCAGCGGGGCGGCATCTGCCGGTTGCGTCACTGCAAGGAAGTGAGTGGCTGCCAAGGGCAGCCATGGTGGAGAGGTCGGCCTATAAGTGCTAGGTGTGGCCCGATGAAGATTCAGTAAGAGGACACAGCCCTCCATCCCCACCTCAATAAGGTACGGAGGAGCGGGTGTGCAGCATTGTATTCAATGTGCCCGGTCCATGTCTGTCAGGTGCAGCCCAGGCAAGGCAAAATGGTCAGGGCGGGGATCTCCGAGCAGCGCTACCCTCATGAGAGGTGGTGACTGGGGTGGCACACGGCTCCCCCTCCCATTGGGCAATTTCCAACCCATACGAAATTTACGAGCAGCAATGCCTTATAATGGTCTGGAAATTGGCTAATGGGGGAGTGCCACGTCATCCCCAGGGACATCATATATTATGTTCTCTGTTACTGGAATAGATACACGATCAGCAGCATGCTCTGTAATACAAAACATACACAGTCAGTCCAAGAAGCCGGGAAAAAACACACCAGCATTTTGGGATTTTCTTTAGGCCAGTCATGTTCCTCCTATTGATATATTTTTCAAAAAATATTTTAGCTTTCATATTACAATGTTTTACAAATCACCAAAAGCATTTATTAACATGTTAGTACAGTTATTTATCTTGTCTCTATAACGCAATAATAACATATTATAACTCATCTTTACCTGTGTATGTGTTTGTGTTTTATAGCACAAACCTAGCTCGAGGGCAACAGAGTGCTGTACAAGACTTCAAGGAACAGGAGGTCAGTTTACAATCGGTTTGTAGTGGAGGTAGAATGGAGGACAGAGTTGCCTAAGTCACGTCGAGGAGTTCGTTGAAGAACACGTTTTTCATTTCATTCCTGAACTGCAGGAGCATTGGAGCAGTCCTGATAGCCACTCAGATGATGTTCCAGTGTGCCCGGGCACAGTAGAAGACGGGCTACTTCCTAGTAATTTGCCTGTGGGCTAGTTTGGGTTCCTGCCTAGCAATGGTCTGGCTTCTAGAATAGCGTGTACCACCCGATTTGTTTGTTTGTCTGCAAGGTGGATTGGCATCTGGGCCATGGTTGCCTTGTTGGTAATACTTGACATTTTGAAAAGGATTCTGTCAGTGAAAGGGAGCCAGTGAAGGTCCCAGAGGAAGCAGTTGATGCAGTTGAATATTTGAAAATAAGTGATTAGGGGCACTGTGACATGATGAACTGCTTTGAAGGGAGCCGGTGTACCATAGGGAGCACCGCGAGGAGGGCATTACCCTCATCAATTCGTACAATCACGAGGGTCTATGCAATGGTTGGGAAGTCCTGGAGAGGGTGGAATTTTAATCTTGTGAAGTAGCATGATCTGACTCCATGCCGCCTGATCTTTCTTTTTTTTTTCTTTTTAATAACTCTTTTTATTTGTTTTACAATAAAAAGTAATTGGTTAACAACAATCACGACAAGGCCGATATATTATTGGTACATATAAGTCAGTCAACTGCAATGCCTGCCCCGTTACATACAAAGTCCAAAGAAGTGTTTAACCTTCCTTTTCTATTCTCCCGATAGTTCCACCCTGACCGTGAGTTAACCAATATTACTCCACCTCCTAAACTTATATTGTAATGGGTTATTTATAACGCGCTTAATACCCAGAGGTTTCTAAGCATGGACCCGGGGATCGAACTTCTGTTGCTCCCCATCGTCTTGCTTCCAAGTTGAGCGCTTTGCTCCTGAACTATCCTCCTGAGACAATACCGCATTTTCCCATGCACTCCATATCTTGTCAAGTTTTCTTGGGCACTCCTGGGAACTATAAATCTGTTCTTCCATTGCCATACAATTGTCCATGTCCAAAACTCAGTGGGACACCTTCGAAGACCCCCAGGACTCCCCAATGCATGGCTATGTTCTGTTTTGCCACAATCAAGGCGTTCACAACAAACAAGTTTTCACAGCAAGAGAGCTCTACCTCTCCCTAGATCCCCAACAGCAGCAATATCGGGTCAGCCTGTAACAGATGCTGGATGATTGTGAACACCCATTGCAAGATGCCAGCCCAAAAACATTGTATTTTATGACACCCCCAGATTATGTGGTAGAACGATCCCACTCCTGTATGGCATCACAGGCAGTGGTGGTACCATGTACACCTCCATTTGAAAAGTAGAGCTCCAGTGTAAAATATCCTGTATAGGATCTTCAGTTGTATAAGTCGATAATGAGCCGAGATAACTATTTCCCTCGGGGTCATTAGGACCTCCTGCCATTCTCCTGCCTCGAGAGGACCCATATCAGATTCCCATTTTTGATGGATGTGGAGAATCTGCTATATTTTTGAAATTGCTTTCTAGTAAGTAGGTCTGTGTGTGTGTTAGCCTCCACCGGGTCCCTCTCTAGGCAGTCATACTTTCCTTGAAATTGCATCCACAGAGCAGGTCTAAATTTTATATAATAATAGCGGTCCAATCCTTCCAGATGGAAGTTACGTTGCAGCTCCCTAAATGACCGTGCCTGGCCAGCCTCTAATACATCCCCCACAATTCTGATGTGTTCCGCATGGCATCGACTCCCAAAGGACAGTGTCCGCAATTCTGTTAATTCTCCATTATGCCATATTGGGGCCATTTTAGTCACCACCCATTCCATTTTACCACATGTGTGGTCACTCTATATATCTGTAACTCGATGAGAAATTTGGGGCAACTCTGCAATCTTAGCTTTCCCAAGCAGTACCTGCAATGGGTCCCTGCTCCGATGCCCGTCTCTTTCCACCTTAATATGTGAACTAGCTGAGTCTCTCTTCAACCATTCAATTGCCACTATCAGTCGGGATGCTCAATAATACTTCAGAAGTTTCAGGAGTCCAATACCCACCTCCCACACTGAGCCGTATAGATATCACAGAGCAATTCTCGGATGAGCTTCTTCCCACAGTAGTTTCCGTAGTGCACCTTCAAACAGCCAAAACCCCTTTTTCTGGGACCCTGACTGGTGTGTTGTGAAGTACATACAGGAATCTGGGTAGTGACATCATTTTAAACATTGCTGCCCTCCCCATTAATGTGATCTTCAGTTTCGCCCAAGAATTAGTGTTGGTAATGAGACATTGCATTATGGGAGTCAGGTCATGATCCAGGAATCCACAGGTGTTCGGCAGATTTGTATGCCGAAATACCAAAATGAGCCCACCGCCACTCGAAAGGGACAGTTGTCTCCAACTGCCAGAGAACCTCCATGTACTGGGAACAAAATAGAGATGTTCCAGTTAACCCGCAAACCACTACACTGTCCATAAATCTATATAATCTACATGACTCTGGTCATTGACCGCTGGGGATCACCCATGTACAACAGCAGGTAATCAGCATATAGGGGCGCCGTTCCTCATGTCCCGATGGCCACACAAAGCACTTCATGAAGGGGTCTTCACAGAGCCATACCTCTAATGGTTCCATGGCTAGTATAAACAGTGTGGGGGAGAGGGGGCAGCCCTGTATGGTTCTTCTTGTCAGTGCAAAGGGTTTAGACAGCCTACCATTGACCGGAACTCTTGCATCTGGGTTTACATAAAGCAACTTAACCCATCGCAAAAAATAAGGCCCAAACCCCATTCTACCCATTACCTCAAACAAATTACCAGTAGACAGAGTCGAAAGCCTTTTTGAAATCGATAGTCACTACTGGAAAGGATCCAGAATGTCACCTGCCCTGTCCAGATCTACATGGAGCCTCTGAATATTCATAGGTGTTGCTCTATGCAGTAGGAATCTGTTCTGGTACGGGTGGATCAAGTTCGGTAGGAGATCATTAAGTCTCTCTGCCAGTACCATAGCCAGCATATTTGACTTCATATTAAGGAATTAGATGGGGTGGTACAAGGCACAGTCATCTGGGGGCTTGTCCTTCTGGGAATGACTATCAGAGTCGCCTGTCAAAGCTCTGAAGGCAGAATCCTGGTTTTCCTGCTTTCTTGGAACATCACCAACATGGGTGTACTACTTCTTTGGTAAGCCGTTTCCGCATTTCGGCTGGGAATCCATCTGCCCAGGTGCCTTATAATTATAAATTATAATCGTTTTTTTACAATGCGCTTAATACCAGTGAGGGGTTTCTAAGCGTGCATCAGAATTCGAACCTGTGTTGCACTGCATTGTATTGCTTCCTTGGTAAACACATTCCTGAGCCATCCTTCCTTCTCAGATTGAAGCAATGAAATTGCCATCATTATCTCTTCCGGGGAGATGGTTGCATCCAGTGTTTCACTTTGCTCTGCCATCAATTGCGACAGGGGGCTCTCCTCTAGCAGATTTACACAGGCCACCCCCTGGTGTCCCGTCAGAACCGGATATAAACACTGATAGTCGTCCGCAAACCCTTCAGAGATCTCCTCCGTCTCCCTCTTTTCCCCCCTGCTATCTTTAATCTTTAATACATGGCTGTAGGATTGGTATTGCTTCTCCAGTCATGCCAGCAGCTTCCCCACCGTATCCCCAGCTTCGGATATACTTCCGCTTGAAGCCACATGGGCTTGTTTTGCTGTGTCAGTGGCAAGAGTGCGGTACCAGTCCCTCATATGGAGCAAGGACCTATGAATATTCTGAGAACTATCTGCGATAAACTGTTGTTCTAATCTCAGCAATTGTGCCTCAGTTTTCACCATTTGTATAACCCTTTTTTTTCTGGACCACCAGAGTCGAAATGTGTTTCCCTTCTCAGCACCGCTTTGTAGCATTCCCACAAAGTTGTGGCACTGTGCACTGTCAATGTGTTTGTGACAAAGCATTCCACCATTCGTTCCTGCAACTGATCAACTGCTTCTGGAAAGACAAGGAAACACGCGTTTAACCTCCAGGAACTTTCACTCGTTCTCTGCCCCTCCCCCATACTAGTCATCAGTGGAGAGTGATCCAATATGCCCTTTGTTAGGAATTGCGCTTCACTGACCCTATATGTGTCTGGGCCCGTCCCAGAGAAAAAGTCTAGTCTGGAAAGAGAGGGATGTGCTCCACAAAGAAGTGCATAACCGGCCTCTCGTGGATGCCACATGCGCCACACATCCGCTTAGCATTGACAAATCTGCTAAGCTTCATGCGCTTCCCGCTCCCCCACCCCTGCGGAACTGGAAAGCAATCCTGACCCCAGACCATAATATTATTAAAATCACCACCCACCACCTAGTGGTGAACAAATATCTCTTGGAGTACACCCAATAAACCCATCTGTGAGGATGGTGGGGAGTACACAAAGAGCAGACCCAATACCACTCCCCCAAGAGAGTCCACCACCAGTGCATACCTCCATCCCCTGGCTCATACCACAGCAGATATACCTAATAGCAAGCGTTTCCTAACCAATATCATGACTCATTTTGAACCCCTTGAAATCCCTGAGTGCATATAAAGTCTATAGTTCGACCTGCTAAAAATGTAATGTCTTTCCCCATCAAATGTGTCTACTGGAGCAAAGTAAAAGTGGGCTTATGTCTATTCAAGGCTTGCTATATCATTCCTCGCTTAACTCTGTTGCACAAACCATTGACATTCCATGACATGCAGTTGATCCTAAAACAAGGGGTCCTGGTCACTTACCCCATAAAATGGAAATATGGGTTGTCCCCACTCCCGACCAATGGGTACCGGTCCACAATAAGCATCCATATGACAACCACTTTCTTGGAAAAATATCTTCCATGCAGTGATAACCAAAATTAAACTCCCCACAATCCCTCAAACTCCCCCCACTCCATACAATCCTGGAACTAGGTGTATCTGACGCCCAACCATAGGCAATTACTTTGTAGTCTTGAGACAGGGTTTGCCTTCCCCTACCTCTGGACACCCCATCCCGACCCCTTCCAGTGTCCGGCGCAGGGGCGTTGCTAGGGGGGGCTAAGGGGGCTATAGCCCCTGATGTTTTGGTTGTAGCCCTGCATAGAATCTCAGGAGCTACAGCCAAAAGACTAGCTAGCCCCCAGTCCTAACAGTTCCGACATCAGCTTAGCCCCGGGTCTTTTCCAGACCTAGCAACTCCCCTGGTCCGGCGATCCCCACATCGCCCAATCCCGTTTTCAATCGTCAGTTTTCCAGTCTGGCATCCATAGGCCTCAGTAGAGCACCCAAAACTAACAACCTTCCTGTTACCAGCAGTGTCGCTTGTGAAAGCATGTTTAGGTCATTGACACTAAGCTAGCTCCCTCGTTGGACTCCGGAGCAGATTGGTTCCTCCAAGCCAGGTGTATCCTGGGTGCTCCTGTCCCTGAACCACCCAGCACCTCTTGTTGTATTGCCAATGTGCCATCTGGTTGCACCAGGACTGTATCGATGTTGTCCCTTCACTGAACCCCCAATGGTCAGCCACAGCCATCATTCATTCTGGGCAAGTATTCCCCTTCTTTTTGCCGATTGTTCTCTCTTTGACAGGCACGAAGAGCGTCTAACCAGTCCCACACTTCGTCAGGGTTATTAAAAAAATAAAGGTCTTTCGTCCACAAGAACCTTGAGCTTGTACGTTTAGGAATGTGGCTAGCGACCTCAGTTTAAACCTTACTGCCCTCCCCATCAATGAGATCTGCAGTTTTGCCCAAAAATTGGTGTCGGTAATGAGGCGTTCTGCTCTGGGATTCAGGTCATGATCCAGGGAATCCGCTCATGATCCAGGGAATCCTCAGGTGTTCAGCAGATTTGTATGCCCAAATATCGAATGAGCCCACCACCACTCAAAGGGGACAAAACAGATTTGTTCCAGTGTACACACAAACCACTATACTGTCCATCAATAGGTATAATTGGCTGGGGAGAACATCATATAACTGAGGTTTATGTCTCTCAGTTTTCTTTTTAATGCATCATAGCATTGCCTTTGTACCTCTTGGTTGAAGTCTGGAAAAATCGGTGTCTGGTGCCATCAACCTCATACACCCCTTTTCTCTTAACATCCTGGAGTATCGCATCCTGCTTCCTAAAGTTAAAATGTGGAGCAATTACTGCTCGGGAGGAGCCCCTACCGGCAGTGGTCTTCCGGGGATTCGATGTGCCCTCTCGATCATGAACCATTTGGACAGGCTGTTGACACTGATTGTTTCCACAATGAGTCTTTCCAGATAGAGTTCCAAGCTGCGGCCCTCTCTGCCTGCTGCAAGCCCTAGAATGCAGATATGAAATCTTCTGGAGCGGCACTCTGCATTCCCGGCACGCATTTCCAAAGCATTTGTAGCTCCTCCTTGTAGCGGCCCCACATCTCTGCTTTCTCCTCTGGTTTCACCTCTCCTTGTGGACACAGGGATAATGTAGCTCGGTATCGCCTCTCCAGACAGCCAGGGGAGCCCAGTCAATAACCTCTGCTTTTGCAGTCCCCAGGCCCAGAGCCTGTCAAGTTGAAAGTCTCCCAGCTCTCGGCACAGTCTTCAGGGGGAGGCTTTATGGGTCGTGGGATCTGTTCAGCAATGTGGATTGCCTCCTTAGAGCCTGTTGGCTATTCCATGCCTCGCTGCTCAAGCTAGTGTCCCCCACACCTTGCTACCCTTGATGTCAGCTGGTGAGGGGCAAGTGGGTGCCCCTCTCAGTGGTGCCATAAGGATGTCTCTGTGACCCACCTTGTGCCAGAGCCTGCAATCATATTCCCTTAACGGGAGCTGGAGAGAAACCCTCCGTCATTATGAAGGTTCCACCATGTCGACTGTTGTCACTGGTAACACTGGGCATTAGACACCCCGAGCTAGCTCTTCCGTCATTTGCCTCCAACACTCCCACCCTCCGTAGCACCAGAGTATGTGTCCTCAGGGTAAAGGCGTCTTCACTCCAAATTCAAGATGGCGTCTCCAGGCTCCATGAATCACAGTCTACGGCCCAGCCGTGGGGTCACTTTCCAGTCTTCCCCCTTGGTCCAGTCTGCCCACAGTGTGCAGATCACACAGATCTCAATGTCTGCAGGGTCCAAGTCCAGATTAGGCAGGGTGATACAGGATTTCTCAGGATATGTTTGTGAGCGAGAGCAGGGACCCGAGAGGCTACATCTTCTCCATGCAGCTCTCGGTCAAGCCCCCTGGGCTTTCTTTTTGATGTGCTTCTGAAAGGAGATAATGCTGTCCATGATGAACACGAAGGATTTTGAGTTGGAGGTGAATTCATCCTGGTTCATCCTCTTCAGCCATCCTTGTTTGGTTTCCTGTTTGGAGGCGTGACCAAGGAGAACACATTCTGTTATGGTCAGCTTGAGTTTGGAATATGCACTTGTCATCCATATTTGAACGGTGGCAAGGCATTCTTTCGCAAGGGAGTGACGTCTTGGGAGCAGTTTACTTTCAAATACAGCTGGGTGCTATCCACATCCTCATGTAGTGAGATCTCTATGGTGAGATCTCTATGGTTGTCAAGGAGGGATCCCAGTGGCTCTGTTTATAGATTATAGGTTACTGGGGGGAGGACTGAACCCTGTGGCACTCCAAAGGTAATCAAGTGGTGATTAGACCTGAAAGTACCCATCTGTACAGCCTGGTATCTGACAAGAAAGGGACTTAAAAGGAAGTGATTTAGCATAGTTAAACAGCCATCATGAAGTCAGTGTGCGGAGAGGGGTGATGAACATGGGTGGTTGCAGAAGAGTAGTACTTGGTTAAGAGGAGGAAAGAAGAAAAAGGGAGTCCCACAAGGATGCTTCCTCAGTAATACAAACTGCTGAGGACAAAAGTGGTGTAAAGTATTTTACTGGAGTGGTGCAAGCTGTGGACCTATTTTCCAGATGTGCATAATATTTAGCATAGTAGACATAGCGGTTGAGGTGAGGAATAGTTTAAGTTTATGGTCACTGTCAACAAGGGTTTTAGAATTGGATCCATCAGAGTTGGGGTGAGGTCAGGTGGAAAGGGTATAGGAGAGGGGCAAAGGTATGTTGCTATTGATTCCAACGGAAGAGTTACAAAGAGTGAAGCGGAAAGTGGGCGGACTCCCACCAGGGGACGGGGGCAGAGGGTGGCAGAAAAGGTGACAGAGTTTCAGGAATAGGTGTGGTTGACTGGGTAGAACTAGGCAGGAGCCATCCCATGCCTGGAGGTTGTTCTGACAGCCAACCAGGGAGAGAGTCTGGAGGAGAGAATGATGTTCAAGACTGTCAAAGGGGCAGATGAATCACTCATAATGAGGATGGGGTAGAGGTGATGGGGAGAGCTGTGATGAGAAATGTGACGATGACTTTGAGCACAGTTGCTGTACAGTGCTTACTGCAGAAGCTGTTTCAGAAAAAGTCACTGGGCCTCATTATGACCCTGCTGGTCCGGAAACAAGGGTGCTGGTAAGCTTAACAGCACCGTTGCTTCTATACCGGCATATTACAGGTCTGGTCTGACCCTGCTGGGCACAGCGGCCACTGTAGGAAGACTGGTCATGGAAGCACCGGCATTGTTAGCAACGGTGCCGGTGCCTCTGTGTCCCCACTCCCATAGAGTCCTGTCAGACTCTATGGGAATGGGGACTTACATTTTACTGGCGCCTGACTTTCTGGGCCGCCAGGGTTGTAATCTCCCGGTGGCACCAGGATGTCAGGCGCCGGTAAATATTTACTGGTCCGACAGAAACCCGCTGGTAGCACCAACACGATTACCGCCAGAACCGTAATGAGGCCCACTGTGTCCATTAGCTTCAAGAAAAGTAGCGATGGGGTCAAAGACCACACATTCCAGGACTTAAATGTGGTGGGGCTAGGGGTGCAGGAGACAGCTGGATAGTTGGTTGGCTTTTTGGGAGTAGTAAAGGCTGTTCAGGATGGGTTTGACACTAGCCACCTATAAGCACGCTGGGAAGCTGCCAGTGGAAAATAATACCTTAAAGAGAGGAAGGAAGGGGGTGCCAGTTCCTTGATTGTCTGTGTTGCCAAGGGGTCATCTGGTTTGCCCATTTGTCCCCTGACACCTAAAGTATTTCTTCAGTGGACAACTGGTGACGAATGACATAACCTGGAGTGTCTATGAGCTCCCATCAAGTTCACAATTGCTGCTTCGTGTCAGCGCGTAAGTAACTCTGCAGGAAATATTGATCCTTCTTAACAGTTTAGATATCAGAGGAAAGAGACGCTAGTGCCAGGGAGTCTTCAACACAGTTTGCAGTATTGTCACGATGGCCCATTCCAACCCGCTTGGCTATAAAAGGATTAATGTCCTGAGGGCTGACCCAGTGATCTCAAAGCCCCACCTCACAGGTGGTGTAAAGGGGTGTGTAAATGCACTGGGCTGGTAGTATTGTTAAGACAGAGGATGCAGGCCTGGAGTTTACAGGCTGCTCGGGAGGCAGCAGAGGCTGGGTGCATGGTGGGGAGGCATTGGCTATCACAAGGCTGGCTGGCAATAAAGTAGATTTATATTGTTTCAGGTTCCAGGCAGGGCATCGGTCACTTGGAAGGAGTTGACAAATGGAGGGAGTGCATAATTGCCTCCCGCTCATTCGTCTCAATTGTGTCAATTTGGGTGGGGGAGAAAGATGGAAGTGTATCAGAGCTGGCCCCCGAGGCCAATAAAGAGGCCAGAGGTGCCTCATATTTCGTGGGCATTGAGTCCTCAATCTCTTTCCTGATTTTATGAGTTTTTCAATGAAAAAAAATCAAAACAAATTGACAGTTTTCAATCATTCCAAAATCACTGGTGCAGTGAGGTTGGGGCAGGACGCTGTACTCTAGAGGAAGCCCGCAAGTTCGAGTGTACTTGTGTTATGCTGAGAGAGCGATTGAGAGAGAGAGCTTGTGCTAACCATTTGCATAAGAAATTGCAACTACCAGACTTTTATGGTATGTTATGTTATGCTAAACTGTCTTCTATGGCACTGTTTGTGACATGAATCCTATGGCACAGCGCGAACGAAGACTCGTGTTTCGTACTCTACATTAAGCCCTATTGTAGTAGTATATTGTTTGCATTTTTCCAAACCGGAATAGACTTGAATTCACTTTCTTGGTAATACATGCACTGTTTGAAATCATGGAATGTAGTAGTCGTTTTAGACAAATGTAAGTCTACGTGGCCACAGGATATCACAGCATAGACTATGCGAGTAGCGAGGACACCATAGAGATGCTGATGACCAGGCCTGATTCAGAGGTCTGTGTAAAAATAGAAATGTGTTGTTCCAAGACTGAACAACACACTTCTTATCTGCACCATATTCTGACAGGGAAGGAATGTGGTGCAGGGACATGGAAGCTTCCGCTTTTTGCAGAGCCTGATTTACGGCTTGACAACAGCCCTAGCAACCATGAGGCATGCAGGTCAGCCACATGCAGGGGATTCTCCTCCCGGCAGCACTGGTTTATCACATCGATAAACAGAGTTAAAGTACATTGGGCCTCATTACATGGTAGGCGCTAAACCATGGCGCTATTAGCGCCATGGTTCATGCCGGTAATTTACCGGTACCGCCTTGGAGGAAAGAGGAATTACCGCCCTATTCCAACGTTGGCAGGGCGGTAATTCCCCCTTCCCCCATTGCCCTTCCCCATTCCCATTTTTGCCCCATAGGGCATAATGGGAATGGGGAAGGCGCTAATTATGGTACCGCAAATTGCGGTACCGTAATTAGCACCCTGGTCCCTTTGCGGGTTGGATTTTTAACGCCTGCAAAAAGCAGGCGCTAAAATCCCCCAACCCGCAAAGGGACCTCGTAGTATGGCGGTAAGGATTTACGGGTAAAATACTGGTACCGGTAAAACCTTACCACCTACCGTGTAATGAGGCCCATTGTCTCCACTGCAGATTTTTCCTCTTTGTAAAGATAGCATTTCTTTGACTGCAGCATCACTATTCTAGTTTAATGAAAGTTTGGGAAAACCTTCTTAAATTAGAAAAGTGTCAGTCTTTAAAGAAATGCTTGCAGTGCCACTGGGGCACCTGTTTCCCCCACAACAGGAGATTATAGTAGCTTTTGCTGGTGTAAAGTAGGACATCTCCCTTCCAATACTCCCACCCACTTCAGAATGGTGGTGCTGGGAACTGGAGGGGAGAATGTCTTATTTCCACACTCTTTTTATCCTGAGCTCAGAATTGGCCCGTTTGTCTCAAGGGGATCCTCGCTCAGGTGTGCGGATCAAGTCATGTTGAAGGGGATCAAAATATCCCCCAGGACAGCAAAGGCATGAGGTAAACACCGGGCAGGCGAGGCGCAGAATCTTGCAAGGTCCAAACAGAGGACCATGTAGGCCACTACAAGCCCGAGGCATCATTATGAAATGCCACCTGGGGAGGCAGCGCTGCCTATGTAAGGGGTTGCTGATCTCCAACACACGCTCAACGTTAGGGATTCAGCGGGATAGAAGTTTGCTACTTCTACAGCTCCTGGGGTACACTGCCTTAGGACTTGGTGCAAGCCACACTTACCTCAGTAAAGAGGGGCATAGCCAGGGGTTAAAGTGCACTCCCTCCAACACAGGACCGATTCATGGAATTCTTTGCACGGTTTAATGTGCCTTTGCACTGCTGAAAAGTGACTTGGCACCGCTAACACAAACTCTGAATCATGGAACTGTGCAAAGTGTATTTATGCAGTGCAGAGTCAGTGCAAAGCCAATTTATACTGCAAAAATGACTTTTGAGTGGCTTTGCACTGTAAAAATACACTTTGCACAGTTGCATGAAACAGGGTTTAGCAAATTCACTTTTCAGCAGTACAAAGGCACTTTGAACCGTGCAAAAAATTCCATGAATCGGGCCCACAGTGTTTTACATTTGTACTATCACCGGAAAGAAACACATTGAAATAAAATCCATCTTTAAAGCCCACCATTACTTGTTCACTGTCCCCTACAGCATGCAGCTTTAAACACCCTCCCCTTTCTAATCACCCCCCACTCACACCGCTTAAGAGACAGGACTATAGCCCCCTTCCCCCCCCAACCATCACCTGCCCGCCTGCAGCAAGCTCACAGTAATCGCGCTTAAACACAGAAGACAAGGCCTGCTCTCTGCGATGTACGCAAAGGGCGCATTGTCCCAAGCTGGCTATTGGAATGAACAAAGCAAACAAGCGTCTGCAGGATAGCTCAGCAAGGGGCAGGGCTGTTGATAGGTCTGGAAAAGATTCAGGGGAAGGCTAATTTCGGGACTGTCGGGACTTGTGGCTAGTTAGCATTTTTAGTTGTAGCCCCTGACCTTCTATCCGGGCCTACTACCAAAAGACCCGGGGCCATTATTCCCCTCAGGCCCTCCCTAGCAATGCCTCCGAGAAGAGGCTACTTTATAACATTCACAACAGTGCCTAAGGTCTAATCCTTAGTAGGGTAGTAGCCAAAAAACTAAAGTGCTCTTCTCCTCCTGTCCAAGAACGATGCTGATAATGACGCAAATTAAGGGAACGATGTCAGTCAGATTCCGCCCACTTCGACCTTTTGTCGTTTCAGATCCAGTTTCCAACCAGCCTGCAGTTCCGTAGCATAAGCAAAAATGCTTGTTACTGAGTTACCCCCGTCTGAGCAGCCATTTTGATATTCGCGTCTCAGGCTATACATTGCGTGATTTCTACAAGTATTTGGAGGTAGAACAGTACACCGCTGAACGCATTTTCTGTTTTACAGGACAGCAAGGATAGTGCCCGCAGAAGTATAACAAAATACTCGAGGAACAGGAATCAAGAAAACACAAACCTTGCGAATTGTTCATGTCAAGCAAATTAGAAGTATGAGCCTTGTGCACTAGCATGAAGGATATGTTGCGTACCCTATTGCACGCTGGCGATAGCTGAGCGAAGCACTGATGCCGTGCACTAAGCTTAATATCCAAAGCTTTCACTCTCATGAGTGAATGTGTATGACTCATACATAGCTTCTGCAGTGAGATGGGAGTCGTGTGAACTAGAATGCGAGTGCATGAAGAGTCAGAGCATTCAATGCGCGGAGTGGCCAGACCTGGCCTGGACAGCACTATATCCTGTACTTCACTTCCACTTGCCATGCCTTCAAAAAATGCCCATTCGCCAAACTGCCAGGGGTAGTGGAAGTGACATCATGTACCTGATGACATCACACGACCTTTGGCCCTGATGACATCAACTGACCTTTGGCCCTGATGATATCACAGGACGTACTGTCACAAAAGTAAAAATAAAAACTCAATTTGTATGGTTAATAAAATAACAATGGGTACTTTTCAACCATAAATGAAATACGGTGGTGCCTAGATATTTGCACACCCAACAGAACCCTCCTAGGCAAACAGCACTACCTACATTTGACACTGCAACTAACATCTGTTAAAGCCTCCCATATCAGGATGACTCATAATATTGCCAGTAGGGCCTCATATTATGCCAGGCACTGATGGTATATGCCAAGTGCACTTGCCCATACCCCAGGAGTGTAGAGTCGCCACATGCAAGCTGCAGCCTCACAAACCCAGGTGCTCTGATCATATGCCATGTGCAGCAACACATTCCCAAGTACTGTCCTCTTAAGACTAAATACATGATACAGCGTGTGTGTTCCTTTCTAGAAAGAACTGAATGGAAAGACCGCTAGGTCTTTGAGAGTTACGGAAAATTAAGCCCTATGACGTAAAGTGATTTGCACAGGATCACACATACACCAACATGCTAAGAATTCTGCATTGTGTTCTTTTGTGAGCTGAACATTTTTAGTATTTAATTAAGCTGATATGCAAAGCATCAAACCTCTTAAATCGCACATACCATACCACACATTCTCAAGATTTAGGCAACAGAGTATCACTCTAAATTGCACATATCATACCGTCCATGGTCAGAAATATCTACCTAAATTCTACATACTGCACCAAATATAGGCAGACTTTGGGCAATAGAACCATCCACCTAAATTACTGTACCTTGCATGCTTAAGCTTTTGACAGCAGAACTATCCCTCTAAATCTCATGTCCTGCAGCGTGCATGGTCAGACTTTAGACAAGAGAACTATCCCACAAGTTGCATATACTCTACCTTACAGGCTCAAGCTTTGCACAGCAGAACTATCCCTGAAATGGTCTCCTGTCACGAAATGGTAGAAAATGACTAGGCATCCAACGGGAGCCCACGTGACCATAACATACATCATCGTGTAGCTTTTGGAACCAGTTCAAAACGAGACAAACACAATTCTCTGGCAGGTCATCCTTAAGAATCCTACCAATTTGTGTAAGTTATACATGCTAGAGCAAAAATCAGTTAACACTCCCCTCCCCCGTTGCTTCAGAAAGGCAGTTTCTCTCTCCTCCTTTCCTGTCTTTTTGTAGTGTAAATAGCTGTTAATGGGTGAAACAGTACCTTGCTGACACCCGGAGACCCTGTGTGGGGACAGTTCATGCCTTGCGCATATGCTAATCCTTGTCTGAACCTTTGGAAGGGCAGCCCTTAAAACTGGATGACTAAATCACTAAATCAGCCCTGTTTTTCCCCAGGTTCCATCGTTTAGCAGTGTGGCAAAGCTTTTCAAGAACCCAGGCAGAACTCATTACCTTGCAAGGGAACAGAGGGACTAAATTGCAGTGTTATTGGACTATCTAAACTCTAACTCCAGCCAAACCTTCTAGCACTACAAGCATGCTACCCTTCACCTTCTCACAGCTGCCACACCCTATTTAAGCCAGGGTGGGGGACTTTCAGGAATCCACCCTTCAACTTCTTCTAGCTTCACAGATGGCCACACAGGCCTAGCCAAAAACACATCAATTCTAATCGAACCATGACTTAGCTCTCCTTGTTGGTCCTATCACACTATCCTACTAACTGCTAACCAGGTCCAACACACTGCAGCCTAGCAGATCCTGAGCTCTTCCCTATGGTATGCAGTCTTTCCATCGAAAAAGATTCATAGGCACTTTTACCATTGACATTTATTTATTGAAATACCTTTCGATGGAAAGGCATTTCATAGTGTCTATGGATCTTAGAAAAATAGATGTCTTGATGTTTGGGTGGGGGAAAGGGTTCAGTTTTGTAAACATGGGTTTGGGCGGGTTTGGGCATACCCCCACCCCCCAATAAAAAATAAACACCACACAAGTTAGAGGGCGCTGTTCAGTGCTGAATACATTGCAACTGTATTGAATATAATTCAGCACTGGACAGCTCCCTCTGACTGGACTGTGGACATATATTTTATTTGAGGGTTGTGAGGGGGCATTAAAAAATTAAATAAAAGTGTCAGGTGCACTCGCTGACACTACATAAGTTAGAGGGAGCTGTCCAGTGCTTAACCGGATTAAATATACAGGTGAACCACTGCTAGAGCAGAGGCAGCTTCACATAATTAAACAATTTAAAAATAAAATTGAAGTCCGTTCAGTTCAGTATAAAACTCAGAGCCCCCACACAATTCTGAATATTATTTACTAAAAAGATGGGCCTCAAAACAGCCCTGCGCAAATCCAGATACCAATTACAGAGCAGCAAGAAGTGGCACAGACCCTCATTAGCAGCAGGTCCACAGGAGCAAAGTATATCCCGGGCAGCCTTTGCCAGATCAGTGCAAGCCCTCAAAGGGAGCATATTTAGACAAACCATCAAAATCAGGCACCGGCAGTCGGGAGATGGGCTTGAGCTCACGCCCACACACCCCTACAGTGCTGCTCCTCAGAGAGGAGAAAAAGATCAAGGAACCCAGAGCGTGAACTCGTCCCAGGTCCTTTGCCAGGTCGTCTCCCAGTTTGTTCTCTGGAAAGGGTGGATTTCAAGGCAGACAGACCTGCACATTTCAATACGCCCACAGGACTAACCCCGCATTTCATCAACGATTTAAAACCTTCATAAAACTATCTAAACTGTGGGCAAGGAGGGGATTTTACCACTTCCTCGAAGATTTAATGCATATTAGGGTTCTTGGGTTCGTCCTGAAATAACTTCAGAACAAAAGATACAAACCTAATTTAAACCTGTGTTGCAAGCTCAGAGATCCCCAGTTCTAAACGAAGAGCACCGTTTGGCGTACCCTGCGAGAGGCCAGTCAGCCTCTTTAAAATTCTATTTTGTATGACCTCCAGTCTGTCACAGTTTAAGTGCCCCCACAATACAGTAGCACTTGCACACCTCTAAACATTTGTTGAGCATATGCCCGACAAACTTATGATAAAATCATATTAAACCACCCAACCAGGTCGTTGCTTTCACACAAGTCACCTCCATGAGCTTTCCCCACTTTCCACTGCTTTCCTTAAACTAAATCTAGAGAGCAGAATGAATCCACCGCTTCAATGTTTTTACCCTTTAGTACCCCGGAGTAGTTTGACTTTCTCCTGCCTTTTCCAAAAACCATTATTCTTTTTTTTTCATGTTTAGTTTTAGGTTGTTACGCTTAAAATAATTGGCAGTGTACTCACGGCTGTGCTGTAAACCTGCAGGTGTTTGGTCAATAAGGGCAGTGTCATCCACGCATAGTAGTGATATGAAGAGCATCCTACCCACAAATGATGAGCTTACCTTTAACCCCCAAGATAAAGGATTACAATCAGCAAGGGATAAAATAGATAAAAGCAGTGCCAAAGAGAAGCCCTGGGTAACGCCTCGATTTGTGGGAATTCCTTTGTAAACGCCCCCCTCTGACTACCCCGAACTGCTGCAGCAGTGTTCAAATGGTTCGTTGGAATCAGACGCTGAAGATCTGATGCTACATTCATATTGCGTAATTTCTGCCATAGGAGCTTCTTAGTGACTTCATTAAGAGCTCTGTAATCCACACAGAATCTAAGTTCTTTAGATCCTGCCTTTGGTACTAACACAACTGGGCTGAGCTCCCTATTGACTGAGTCAAATGCGTTCTCCAGATCCAAGAAGGCCACACACAACCTGCCTCCCCTCAGCAAGCAATAATTCTCAACAAGTATGTTCAGGAATAGGCAATGGTCAATAGTTGAGAAACCACTCCTAAACCCTACTTGAGTGTGTGGCAAGGCATTATTAATAGTCACCCATGTATTCGTTCTATTTTTAAGACATTCATTAAACATCTTACTAGAAATATCCAGCAGGGCTATAGGGCGATTACAGTGGGGATCGAGAGTGGAGCCCTTATTAAAAATTGGGACAATTGTGGCCTTGTGCCAGGTAAGTGGGATAACACCAGAGCTGGAGATTACATAAAAAGATGTACTAACATGTTTGCCCACCAAAAAGTGCTCCACTTTAGACCACAAACCATCCAAACAAGCTGCCTTCCTTGCCGACAGTGCCTTTACACTTGCCAAAATGTCCTCTCTGGAGAATATTATTTTGCCACCCCTTCCCGTTACCCCGGAGGAAACCTCCATCGCTCTCCTTTCATATAAGATGCTAGGAAAGTGTGCAATCCACTTATCATCAGGGATTAAACCCTGCTTGTTTTCCTTCATGGACTCAAAGCCCCTGGCTAAAAAGCTCCAAAAGAGCTTGCTGTCCTTTGATACAACAGCTGATTTCAGGTGGGCCCACTGCCTCAGTGTGTGATCCCTCTTTTTCTGATTCAACAACTTCTTATAGTTGGACCTGAGGCCATATACATGTGCCGTCTTCAGGCCAACACCTCTCACTGTCTGATAAATCTACCCGTTCAACATCCTACGATCCTAATCATACCATACCTAATCATACCATACATGTGCCGTCTTCAGGCCAACACCTCTCACTGTCTGATAAATCTACCCGTTCAACACCCTACGATCCTAATCATACCATACCTAATCATACCATACATGTGCCGTCTTCAGGCCAACACCTCTCACTGTCTGATAAATCTACCCGTTCAACACCCTACGATCCTAATCATACCATACCTAATCATACCATACATGTGCCGTCTTCAGGCCAACACCTCTCACTGTCTGATAAATCTACCCGTTCAACACCCTACGATCCTAATCATACCATACCTAATCATACCATACATGTGCCGTCTTCAGGCCAACACCTCTCACTGTCTGATAAATCTACCCGTTCAACACCCTACGATCCTAATCATACCATACCTAATCATACCATACATGTGCCGTCTTCAGGCCAACACCTCTCACTGTCTGATAAATCTACCCGTTCAACACCCTACGATCCTAATCATACCATACCGCACTCCTGGGTCCTCTCCTTATTAGCTGCCTTTGGGCAGGGTGGAAACTTTCACCTTCAGTGGCCAATCTTCATACCAGCTGATAACCTCGAGGCCACCTTCTTGGACATTAGCTAAGTTAATCAGGAGTTCCACAATTCTAGCTAAGGACAGAACAAGATCCCATTGCTCCCTCGTTAAATTGGGGGAGACACCTGGGCCTGCCCACTGCCTGTTTCCTCCTGGTCCGTGTGATGAGTGCGATATTCACATGCTAGAACTAAAGGGAAATGGCGACTGTCCAACTGGTATTTCACCTCAAAGTTAAGTATCTGTAGATATAAAAAAAAATGTCCACCAGACAGTAATCAATTATGGATGTACTTGTACTCTTACCCCGATGGCAGGTTTTCCTAGGTGGGAAATCCCAAGCACATTTCCTGTTAAGCTCCACCAATTGGAATTGTTTCATAAATTAAACTAGCTCCCGGCCCCTGCCATCACTTAATTTGTTTAATTGGTGCATGGTGGGAATTCCGCACTGCTCTTCTAGCAAATGGGTGTCATCTTCCTCACCTACAGGAGGCCCCATTTTAGCATTGAAATCCCCAACAATTATGATGTTTTTAGTAATTCACCTGGGCCAGCAGCTCCCCAGAGATTCCTCCAGCGGACATCACCAGCCGAACAATTTCTCGGTGGCAGATTTACCACCAACACTCCTTTTGTGTTTGAGGGGGACGTCAGGGCAATGGCGATGGCAAACTCATTTGCCATTCAATATTTCTGGGATCCAATTAGTGGATTTCCTAATTAATGTAAGAAACCCCCCCCCACATCTTCGCCTTTTGCCCTGTCTTTTAACATTGACAGCAAAGCTTACAAAGTCTTCAAGTCAAGAGAGGGGGGCGACTCAGCCTAAGTCTCTTGAAGACAAATTATATCATGGCGAGCAATGTGATTGCTTATCTGCTTGGGTGAGTGGGCACCTCTGGTTAGATATGGTAATGCTTCTTCTTGAAATTGTATGCTTCTTATTAATTGTGTGTGGGGTGCAGCCCACTATCAAGTGCCACTGTGTCGTACACTATACATTTATGCAGGAGGAAGAGACCAAGGCTTATTAGTCATTGGTGTGGGCCACACAACCTAATACCCATGAGGAGTTACTCTATTACCAAAATATTTGTAGTGCTTCAAATGATGTAATTTCTTGAGGTAGAAAAGGATCTTTAGTCAACAAATGTTGTGTTAGATAGTTAATGTTTAATCCAATAGAAAGAACCAGACAATGGTTCTAAAATGAGTAGCAAAGAGCGGGATTAGGCCTATGCATTTCGGACCGTTGGTCCTTCATCAGGACCTTGTGTCCTAGCTTGTAACAAATAATCCTTATGATGTGCCATCAGAAAAGTCAATCAATCGATACCATCATTATGTCAAAAATCAGTAGTAGCATACATAATGTCATTATCACATGGATCAACACATGGTTGTTTACAATTCAATCACATATTCATGATACATTAACAGGGCACCCACCACATAGTACAAATGAAACAATCACATAAAACATATATGGCAACAGATAACACAAGAGAAATAATAAAGAAAATCAACTTAGCATGCTCTGTTCATTATTAATTGCTCAATAATTTGCTTGTTATAAACTGAAGTGCCATCAAATAATGGGGAGTTAAATGGTTGACTGTTATTTAGGTCTTACAGGAGGTTTAATTAAGCAGGATGTGCAATTTGACATGTCCATCAATTTTTCAAAATGTATCTCTCTTAACTGTTGCCACTCAGTTCATTTTATTTTCCCATCTGCCCCTTTCTAAGAAAATGGTCGGTCAAATAATAGGACTGCAAATCTACCAGGATGGGGCAATGAAAAGGGTATTACCCAAATTGACCTTCTACAATTGACATTTACCTAATTTACCTAATTATAGTGGTCCTAATTGACCTTCTGCACAATTGAGCTTTATATTATTTTAGTTATTTTATATATGTATTGGGTTGGTTTTGGATTATAAATAATATAAGGGGATTGGGTGGGGGGTTGCCTGGGGTTTTTGGATTGGGTGGGGGTTGCAGGGGGTTCCCCCCAAATATATGTCCTGATTGACCTTTTAAATTAGGTCAATTCTCCCAAAGGTCAATTCTCCCGAGGTCAATTGTGAAAAGGTCAATTAGTATACAACCATGAACAATAATACAGATCCCACAATTCCAGGTCTAGGCAGAAGAGCTATCCCTCATGTTAGGTTCATACAGGCGCTCAGACAGCAGAGCTATACTTTTGGTAGGTGCATCTTACAGGCAAAGTCTAAAGAGTTAGTTCTGCTGGACAGCTGTGCTGTCGGACAGGTTACCAATAATATACAGGAACGGCCGATCTTTGTTCTCACAGTGGCCTGGGTGAAAACATCACATCTGCAGAACTGAAGACTCCCCCAGCTTGATGAAGAACCACTGAAAAGAACTGTTTGGAATACTTGGGGAAATTGTCTCAATTTAGCCTAAAATGCAATATATTCAAAATGCTGACACTGTCCTGAAATCTTACTGCCCGATTCATGGAATTTTTTGCACGGTTAAAAGTGACTTTGCACTGCTGAAAAGGGAATTTGCACGGCCAACAAAAAACACGATTCATGGAACTGTGCAAATTGTATTTTTGCAATGCAATGTCAGTGCAGTTATTTTGTACTGAAGAAATGCTTTGTAGTGACTTTGCACAGTTCCATGATTCAGAGTTTGTGTCAGCCGTGCAAAGTCACTCAAAAACCGTGCAAAAAATTCCATGAATCGGGCCCTTAGTATCTTAACTTGTTTTATCTCATGAAAATATCAACCTGTCATTTTCCCGAAAATACACCCTTTAGCCTCAAAGACCAGTTTTTCATTGTATGTGTCACAGTCAACTTATTTTTTGGCAATAACCAGTTTGCCATTTTTGGAAAATAATCTAATTTGGTCTCTAACGGCCTGATTAATGGAATTTTTGCCTGGTTCAAAGTGAATTGGCACGCTGAAAAGTGACATTGCATTGCCAACACCAGTCCTGATTCATGGAACTGTGGAAAGTGTATTTTTGCCGGGCTTTTTGTCCGGCAAAAATATACTTTGCACGGTTCCATGAGTCAGGGTTTGTGTTGGCAGTGCAAAGTCACTTTTCAGCAATTCAAATTCACTTTGAACCGGGCAAATAATCCATCAATAGGGCCCTAAATACCATCTTGTGTTTTCCGAACAATAGGGGTCATGTAAATATTTTGCATCAGCGCATGCGCAATTTGCACTAGAGCAAAACTCGCTCAGGTGCAAGAAACATATTCTTTCAGTGCATTTTGATGCCGGAATAATGTTTGCCCAAGTCGTAGCTGTAGTGGCCGGGACACCAAATACATTAATGTTTTGGGCACAGGGGCAGTTTTTCTCCTAGTTCTAATTGAACTTGCACTGGTGCAAAGTTTCTGTAAAATAGCTCCCTGCATCTTTTACCGCCAAATATCAGATTGTACTTTCAGTAATTGTTGCCCCAAGCATATATTAATCATTGTGAATAAGTATGCCTACTGTCCCACATGGAACGATACTGCCTTATTTGCCCAGGATCAGCCATCAGTAGGTCCCTTAAGCCCTTAAGTGCCAAGCTATTGTGCAAGTCTATGCAAAAAGGACGGGCATGCCCACATATTACCTCGTATACCCAGGTTAAAAGATGAAAGGCCTGGCATGCACATGCACGTGACGGAATGCTTGCATTCTACCCTACTAGGCCAGTAAAGAACAACGCCCCTGTGCCTGCCACGTATGCTGGCGGTGAAACAGGGTATAGCAAGGAGTGAGCCTGTATTCTCAGACCCTGCCTCATCTGTTGAGATTCCAAAATCATTTGTCCAGAAACACCATGATATGCCCTGGTGCAAACATCATACGTTTTATAACAACCGACATGCCCTGGGACCCTCATATGCGCCCAGGTGCTTCCATGATAAGAAACGCTGACATTGTCGAGCAAACACTGACTGACACACGTAGACAGAGGGTAAACCAGGTGGGTAGTGGCACACACATGTACAGCGTGCACTCAGACACATACAGAGCGCGCAACCGACACACATGGCTCAATGGAGCAGTAGCGAAGATGACGCGACAGATTCCACCCACTCAGGGCTCCAAAACACCACCTCAACCACGCAGAAGCAAGGGAGGGCGAGAACCACTCTCACAGCTTCCCACCTTCGTGATGTTGTTATGATTCACCGATTCTCACCCAAGAGCTGTCAATCATATGAAGGTTTGGAAAAGTGCCAGAGCAAAATACATATGTGCCACATAATTATTATAATTGGTTGTTTATAAGGCGCTCAATACCCAGAGGTTTCTAAGCGTGGACCCGGGGATCGAACCTGTGTTATTCTGCATAATTGTGCTTCCAAGCCGAGCGTTGCCCCTGAGCTATCCTCCCAATATGGAGCCAGAGAAGAAGCTTCTAAAAAATGAGTGCAAATGAAAACGTGCAGAGGATGTATTTTTTTTCCATTTGTGCTAATTGTTGAAATGCACATGTCACCTTATTCTCAAAGGTGATCTTCACATTTTTGGGGGGGTTGCATATTTGCACAAAGAAACACAGTCCAGTCCCTTGTCGTACGTTAGCGTTTAAACCACGGCTGTCACGCTTAATAGAGCAGGACAAAGCCAACAACGACCCTGTCATGATTTGTGCACCCCATTGCGCCTGTTCCCAACAAGCGCTGGGTAATCTGATTTATTTCCATATTTAAACGTGAATCCCATTCGTGATGTGCAGGAACTCCCCAGTTAAATGCACAGAAATGCCACCTTATTTGCACAAATGTGCAAAGAGGTGAATCGGTGCATCTAAATGAGTACATCCCCTCACTCGAGCCAAAAAAGCTTGAGAATCTGCCCCAAAGTCTGTAACATTGCCTCTGTTCCAGCACATCAGTGTCTCTGGCATTTGCACTGATTAGACAGCGCTGGGGAGGGGGCACCCCACAGCTCAAAAGGGCAGAGCAGTAACCTGGGGGATAAGGAGGCCACAGAGGTATGGGCAGAACACATGCTGCAAATGCATGGTCAGCCCCATACCCTTCCCCTCTCACTCAGCTACAACGAGTCAGGCAGGAAGACGGCCACAGCAGGGTGCCAAAGCACATTACCATGTGCCCACTGTAAGAGCCCTCCCCATTTTACTACGTGCAATACAAATAAATGAGACACACCCCAGACGGGGAATAAGTAAAAGAGGACAGGTTGCGAGAGTTTCAAATGTTTTATCTAGAATTGGCATCCAGAGAACTCTGCTGCCTGAGAGCGCTCTGGCAAACATTGCATGTACATGACAATGTAAAGTGAAACAGCGTCATAGATGACGCAACTAACATAGGGTACTAGGCCAGTACAGGATTGGATAGACAGTATAGATATATGTTGTTCTCTGGGTGTTGTTCCATCCGGATTGGTTGTCCAGCTGGTGGGAGGATGAGCGTCACGAGGTCCATCTGCCTGTGTCCGGGCGGGGTGAGGGTCAGGTCGCTGCGAGGGGGGGTGGTCACTGACTAAGCTAACATAATACAACCTAATAAATCATACACTAAACAATAGTCATTGCAACTCCTTTGAGCAAATCATTGTAAACCTATAAACTTCATTCATGTATTTACATCATCACTTATTGAGGCTTACATGGGGCATCAGGTTAAGGGTCTTGACCAACATGATAACATTGATTGCACCGTGGGTCTGGACTCATAAAAAGAGGCTGAGGCAGGTTGACGTTTGTTAGTGGTGGGAGACAATATACTGTGACAGAGGTCTGATGTTAGCTGAGTGCATGCTGGGTGGGCATCATGGCGGGGTCACATATCTGGTACATCAAGAGAATACCTTGCAGGGACACAGGGTTACACTGGCAGTCATTTTACAATAGCAAGGGTGAGGGGGCATGAGCAGGTTTGTGGAGATGGATGAGCTACAGGGCCTGGCTCAAGCCAGTTCACACACGGGACAGTGATCTCAGAGAAAGATTGAGATGTTACATTTGTTGCTCGAGCGTGAGAATGCAGAAATGGAGCTTTCAGACATAGTGAGAAAAAAGGTGGGGGCCATGTGCGTGGCGTGCGCAGCGCTGTTGAGGGGAGAGAAGCCTTTTCGTATTATCGCAGTGAGGCCTAGTCAAAAGATGGGAGTAGAGTGTGCACAAAATGGATGCCACGTGTCCTGCGTTGCAGCCCTATCTACGCAAATGCCAGCCGACGCTGGTATTACATAAGGGCAATGGAGGCATTCCCCACCATTGGAGGAACATGGTCCAAGCTGCACTGAATGCATGGAGGGATGGAGGGGCCTACGGGCCCCTCGCTCCCACACACTCCCCCTTTTGTTGCATCTAAACTAACAAACTATTAGCTCTTTTGTTCTCGCTTCGATAATACTCAGCTTCGGCTACCACTTCATCCCAAGCAGGTGTACCTTTTATGGGCATCCATGCCCTACATACGCTTTTCAGGCTGTTCCCTTTCCTTGTGTATTCATCAGTAGTGTATGTCATGTAAATCCCTCCATCTCCGTCTAGGTCCACCCACACTTCTTTGTACCATTGCAGCTCTCTTGGTTCTTTTATGGTGGTGTGATATAGGGTGTCAACCCTGTCCCCATTTTGGCGGTACACCGCTGTCATGTGATACTTTGGTGGGTTAGGTTCTCCAGTTTGCATTTGTGCGTCTATCATAGTTGTTATTGTTGCCTGTCGGCCCATCGTTACCATCACCATAGTTGAGTTAGGCATAGATTTTGCACAACATCGGATACCTAGTTGGCACACACAGAAAAATAGCATGATGAAGATGATGACAGGAACGAACATTTTCATCACAGTGTTGAACCAGATGGTATCCAGCTGAACATGTTGTCAAACCAGTTGCTCGGTTCTATTCCTCCCTCTTTTGGCATTCTCTCTCCCAGGGTGTGTACTGCTGAGATCACGTTTGTTTGTTTGTTTGTTTGTTTGTTTGTTTGTTTGTTTATTTGTTTGGTAATGCACACCAAAGAAGTCTTAAAACTTAGTTACAGTGCAAAGGTAGCAATACATAGAGCAGTGATTGCAATAGGAACCAGGTACAAGGTAAAAGATACATTAAATACAAAGCAATAATCTTGGTAAGTCAAGGAAGCATTATCAGGAGTGTCAGTATAAACACACCTACATATACACTGCGTGCACAGTTTACCAAGCTACGGTGTGGTCTGGTGGAAACAAAGGATTGTGTAGGGGCTGGAGAGGTGGAAGTGTGGTTCGTCAGTTAGGTGTCATTGGTGTGTAGCCAATTAAGTATCTTGTGTCTGAATTTAGGGTAGGGTTGTACTAGTCTGAGGTCGACGGGTAGTTTGTTCCAACATTGTGCAGCTTTAACAGGGAAGCTGGTTCCTCCTGCTGTCGAGCGTTTGAACCTAGGAACCTCCAACATAAATGAGTTGGTGGATCTCGTAGGGCGGGTAGCTGTTCTCCTAGTCATTTTATCCATTAGGTGTGGAGGTGCTAAGTTATTCAAGCATTTGGAGGTGAGGGATGCTGTTTTGAGGAGAATTCTGTCTGTTATTTTCAGCCAGTTAACCTCTTTTCTGAATTTGGTAATATGCTCTCTGTAGGGGATGTTCAGGGCTGCCCTCAGGGCGTTATTCTGCAGTCTTTGAATTTTCTCTGTAATATATTTGTTGGCTCCTGAGTACAGGGCATTACAGTAATCTAATCTTGACATAATAAGAACATTGGCTAGTGTGGTGCAGCTCGCTCTCGAGAGGTAAGGTCTGGAGGCTCTGATATGTTTGCAGGTGTACGTTGTGGATGAGGCAAGGGAATTGACTTGCTTTTTGAGAGCAAGAGAGGAGTCCAAATAGAATCCTAACGTTTTAACTACAGACATCACCTTGATAGGGTTGTTATCAATGTTGAAAGATGTGTAGTTTGGGCTGAGTTTTTGGATATTGACTTCAGAGCCTAAGATTAGTAACTCTGTTTTTTTGTCATTCAGGCAGAGGCCATGGGATGCCATCCATGCCTGAATGAGGGTGTATGTTTTGTTCACCAAGGCTGAGTCCGCCATGAAGTTGCCCGAAAGGGGTATGAGGATCTGTGTGTCATCTGCATAATTAGTGTAGGTGATACCCAGTCTATCCAACTTGTCAAACAAAGGCTTGGTGAAGATATTATACATAGTAGGGGATACGCAGGAACCTTGTGGGACCCCGCAGGTTATTTTGATAGGGTCGGCATAGGCTGAAGTAGAGAAGACTCTCATGGTCCGGTTGGCTAAGAAGGATTGGACCCAAGTTGTAGCATCATTGGTGAAGTTGGAGGCCGATTGGAGGTGGTTGCATAACACTGCATGGTCCACCAAGTCAAACGCTGCTGACAAGTCCAGAAGAAGTAGCAAAGCTATTTTTCCATTGTCCTTTAATTCTTCAATTTGAGTCTTAAGGTTTAGCAGTGCTGTTTCAGTGCCATGGAGGGGGCGGAAGCCCGATTGTCGTGAGCCAAGTAAGTGGTTGGCTTCCAGATAGTCCTGAATTTGTTTGTAAGCAGCTCTATCTAAGATTTTAAGAAGAAATGGCACAGTGGTGATGGGTCTGTAATTGGTGGGAATAGAGGGGTCCAGAGTTTGTTTTTTTAGTAATGGTAGAACCCAAGATTCTTTAAGGTTGGCTGGTACTGTATTAGTTTTAAATGAGGAATTTATCAACTTGGAGATGAACAGGGCGAGGTCTCTCGCTGCATCCTTTATTATCTGTGCTGGGCACGTGTCTCCTTTACAGTTAGGAGGTTTGAGGGAGAGTATTATTTTTTCTGTTTCAGTAATGGAGATAGTCTTGAATCTAAAGGGTGTGGTTGTCCTATTCACCGGGGGTTGACTAGTTTGTTGGTCAGTGAGTGGCAATGAGGCCTTTTTTTTAGCAATTTTGCATTGTAATGACGACATTTTATTCGATAGGGCATTTTGTATATTATTACACCATACTTTATCCTTTGGGGCATTGTCCTAAAGGAGAGAGTCCCATTATCTGCATCTTCAGAGGGTGCGAATGTACAGAATGCGCTCCCGATTTTTCATCAAACATTGCCGTCCATTGCTGTGAGGTATATCTAGGACGTACCGGTTCTGCATTGTCATAAGGCGCAAAGCACGAAGTTCCACTTTGATCACATTGAACCCTTCTTCAGTGTTGTTGGCAATTTGGATCAGCTCCCAGCGTATTATTTGTAACCACTTGGCGTTAGTTCGAGTCTGGAGCCCTGGCGTTAAGAGGGAAGCAAAGAATGTATCTGCGGAATTGAAGAGTTTATATTTCGCCGGGATCTCAGTGAGAAGAGCAGATGATTCAGAGGAGATATAGTTTGATGATCTCCTTTTTTGCGAGAGAGTCTGTCTTTTAAGTCACTTTCTGACAACAAGTCGTATGACAGAGGCTCTGTTACTCCTACTTGGGGTGCTGCCGATGTGCCAGCTGAGTGCCCTGCTGCCGATATGTCAGCCGATCTCCCTGCTGCTGATATGCCCGCTGATTTCCCTGCTGCCGATATGCCAGCCGATCCTTCACCTCCTTGGATATGGCTTTCTGGGATTACCATCAGAGCTGAATGTAGAGTGGCTAGGGCGCAAATACCCCTCCATGATGTCGGGAGGTGCAGTTATGCTTGTTTGCCGCAGACCCAGTACATATCCATGAGTGCAGCTGTTCCTTTCTTCATGTCTGGAATTATAATTGTTTGTTGCACTGCTGGTTGACACCCATAGGCACCTTTCCTTCTCCATGGAAGCAAAGCTCATGTTGTATTTCTTTTTGCGTCTTCATGGGCTTTTCTAGTGAGTTTTGCAATGTGCTGGGACAAAACAAGGGCACATGTTTCTTTGACCCATTGAAAGTTCTCTTCATTGAGTCCTCTGAGTGCCTCAGCTTTGCCTCAGCTTTGCACTCGATCGTTTCGTCATTCCATTTGTTTTCCGTGAATCTTGTTCCTTTTATAACGAAGAATGGTTCTTCAATGAAAATTACTCCTTGGCGCCTGCTTGTGCATGTTCTCTCATTTTGCAGCAGCTCTATTGTAACTGTGTGTGCTTGCAAGGTGCTCCAAATTCTAAATAATATGAGATGAATTAAACACTGGGTGTCTGACAAGGGTACTTCTTGTGGCACTAGTATCTTGGGTTTGCCTGATGCATGCGGTATGAGCGAGCAGACATATCAGCTCTCATTCATGGCTTGTTTTGTCTGAGTACCATTTATTTGATTGGTCAGGGTGGCAGGGGTCTTCTATTTAATCTAATCCCAGGCCGTGGTAGATGTCAAGTCTTTTCCCACCCACCCCCCTGTTTTGTCTCCTCCTCCCTCCTTTCCAGTAACGCATTGCTTTCACTTTTCGATAGTGTATAGGAAACACCCCTGCCCATGTTTTGTCATTGAGCTCATTCACAGTGTACCCAGATGGTAAATGTGGGGACTCTTGGGTAGCAGCAACATGAAAGTGCATTATCGATCCTTGTGAGGTAGGTTCTTTGGTTGTCTGTGTGTTAACATTCATCTGGTTAGGTTCATTTACCCAAAAGTAGTCACCATCATACTTGTTTGTTTCATTATCATTATTCGGGCTTATAGCAGCAGGTGGAAGGAAGGGGGCCATTGCTGTATCATTAATGTGCACCATAGTGAGGTTTGTGTTGGCAGCATAATCATGAGCAGGATAATTATCTCTCCACATTGTTTTTACCCCTGTCCATATAAGTACTGATCCTTCTCGTATTAGCTGTGCCCCACTCCTCCCCTTTTTCATATCCTATATGATACAAAACACAGTGCCGTACCAGGCCATAAAAAATAGAATTATAGAAAATATTATAGAAGAATACTTCAGTCCACACTCAAAATTATAGTACTTATTATTTCTATCAACAACCCTATCGCTAGCTAACATTATGCCATTATCTGTGAGCGCGCTCCTTTCGGCCATTGTGTTATGTGGAGAGGCGATATAACATTTTTAAGTGACAAGCATTCATTTAATAATTAGTTCATTACTTTTTATCATTCTTATTGATTTCTTATTTGTTGCTGCACATATGTTGATATGATTTTTCCATATGTCTCTTATATTATATTTGCAATGAGCATCATTTTCTTTCAGTAGTTAACATTATTTCTGTACACACATAGTTTCTTTTACTTTTCATCGATGCTGGTAGAGAGGTTTAAAGGGAGACCTTGGAAGAAGTTATAGAGAGAAAATAAGGGAGAGAGGGACAGAGGGGTATAGAGGAAGAGATGTAGGTGCATTCACACTTTTTTTTATTACTTCTTATATCATTCTATACTATTTCTGTAATGACTTCTCCATCCCACTGCCAATTTCAATATTGTTTGTTTGCTCAAAATGAGGGAGTGCTCTATCGCGAGCTCTTCTCACGTCTGAGAGATGTACCCAATATTTCAGTCCCTTTACTTTCACAGCTGTAGGTGTGCAATAAATGACCTCGTAGGGGCCATGAAATCTTGGAGAGTTCCACCGCCGAACAAAACTTCCCACATACACATTTTCACCTGGCATTAATGGGCCCTCTGGACTGTCTTGGGCCGGCATTGCAGTATCTGTCGCAGCGTTCTCAGTAAAGGGTGGTGCAATTTGTCGTGTTATGATACATACTGCGTGCGTCAACTGTGTAAGGTATTCCTTAAATTCTTCCCGCAGCACTCTGGCAGCCCTGTGCGCATCTGATGCTTTTCTTACTGGGGAGAGTGGCATATGAATATTCCTGCCCCTCACTATTTCGTGTGGGCTCTAATGATGGTCCTTGCTTGGCTTCGTTCTGAGTTGGAACAGTTCTAGGGGCAGGCAATACACCCAATTCTTCTTGAGTGTGTTGCACAACTTTGACAATTTACTTTTGAGCAGGCCGTTGATCTTTTCCACCATTCCGTTAGCCATTGGGTGATAAATTGAACACTGTTTTTGCTTAGCCCCTAGGACCGATGTTACTTCTTTAAAGAGGTCATTCACAAAATGTGTACCATTTTCTGATCTCATCACGTCACAAATCCCCCACCTTGAGAACACCTCCCGCACCAGGAATTTTGCGGCGCACTTTGCGTCCGGGTGGGGAAATGGTCCAGCTTCCACCCACCTGAAGAAGGGGCATACCACCACAATCAAGTATCTTACTCCATTACACCTTCCCCATGTCTGCATAATCAATGTGGAGTTCTCTGAATACCTACTGGGCGTGGCAGTGTTCCTCGCAGTGTTCTCAGTATCATCCCTGACTGTATGTTTGACATGTGATACATTCTATGGTGAATTTTGCCAAATGTTCCTGTAGGTTCGGAACGAACCAATGCTCTTGTATGTCTGCTGCAATATGTTGCTTTGTTACATGTGTCAGAAAATGCAACTGCTGGAACGCTATTTCTATCAGTTCCACTGGCATTACGACTTTTGCAGTTAATTCCTGCATCCATATCAGATCTGTTGGCAATTGCTTGCACCCTCGTTTGGCCCACAACTCTTGCTCTTCTATCTGTGCTTATCTTTGCAGTTCTATTATTTGCATTAATGGTGTATTGTTGTACCCCTCTTGTAATGTTTCTGTGTTGGGCATTTTGACAATACATTCAATTGTTGGGGTCACATTGAAATACACAGCATCTTTCGCTGCTGCATCTGCTGCCGTGTTTCCCAATGAGATTGCATCCATGTTGTTAGTATGGGCTTGGCATTTCACCACTGCCACTACTGATGGTTCTGCTAATGCTTCTATTAGTTGATTTAACAATGTAGCATGTTGTACTGGCGACCATTTTGCCCTTCGGAACCCTCTTTGTCACCATTGTGATAAACCTGAGTGTACCGTTGTGGCATATGCTGAATCTGAATATATTGTTTCTGCGCATCCTTTAGCGGTATGCAGTGCCTCAATTAATTCCACCAATTCGGCCGTTTGTGCGGAGTAATGAGAAGGGAGGCGTTTTTGGACAATTATTTCATAATTCTCTTCTTCCATTCTTACCACTGCCATCCCCATGTGTTTTTCCCCTGTTTCAGTATCTATTGATGCTGAACCGTCTATGAAGTATATTTCTCCTTCCTGTAATGCGTTCTCACTTGCTTTGGGACTATCATCTTCCTCTCCCTCGTATTTAGCACAGTCCTGTTCCTGCATGTCTTCTACAGTGCATGGTTCAGTAATGAATGTGGCTGGGTTTACTGTTTTACATCTGACCACTTGTACATTTGGGCTGCAGATTATTATTTCGTAGGCTGTTGCCCTCTGTGTTGTTAATGTTGATTTTGATCTTTCTAGAATTGCAAAGAGTGAGTGCTCTGCATATAGTGTCACTGAGCATCCCATCACGATTGTGATGCTTTTTTCAATGGCGAAAAAATGGCGTTTATTCCGCTGCAGCAAGAGCTTGTTCACATGCAAAGTGCCATTGCATCACTGAGTCCAATGTTCCGCTGTAATAGGCCAGTGGCTTGTGGCCAAGTGAAGTTTTCTGTGTCAGTACTGCAGTCATTAACGTGGCATTGCAGTGTGAAAATAAATAAAATTCCCTGTCATAATCTGGGTTTGCGAGAACTGGTGCGTTTGCAATCAGATCCTGCAGCTTTAAGTACTGCGTAGTCATCTCATTTGTCCATTTTATTGGGGCTTGATTCTTTTGGGATTCCTTTAGTGCTTGCAGCAGTGGGCGTGTGTATGCCGCGTAATCAAGTATCCATGTGCGTCAGTAATTACAAATACCGAGAAAGTTTTGCATGTCCTTTACTGTTTTTGGTATTATCATATGGCGTATGGCAGCTGCCCTGTCAGGCAGTTTCCTCTTGCCATCCTTGGAAATTAGTTGCCCTAGGTACAGTACTTCTGCTAGACAGTATTACAGTTTTCCTTTATCTACTTTATACCCTTTTTTGGCCAACAAATTCAACAGTGTTACAGAATCTGCTCTACATTGTTCTTCACTTTTGCTGCCGACAAGCAAATCATCTACGTACTGTATTATTGTGCTCTCTACATTAATGTTTCCAAGATCTTCATGTAAAATCCTATTGAAAATGCTGGGGCTTTCACAATACCCCTGCGTTAGCCTGCAGTGTTCATATCTCGTTCCCCCCTAGCGTGAACGCTGTGAGGTACTGAGAGATTGGGTCAAGTGGGATTGAAAAGAAAGCATTATTCAGATCCACTATTGTAAAGAATGTGCCATCTTTGGGTATGCTGCACAATATTGATGCTGGATTAGGCACTAATGGGAATTCTGGATGATGTCATTGAGCGGGCGTAAATCTTGCATCATTCTCCACGCCCCACCTTTCGCTTTTTGATTGGAAAAATTGCTGTGTTACATGGAGAGTTGGATGGTACTATTATTCCTTGTTTTAGTAGTGCATTTATTGTCTCTGTAATCCCTTCTTCTGCTTCCTTTGATAGTGGGTACTGCTTAACTCTTGGGGGTATGGCACCTGGCTTAAATTTTATCTTTATTGGTGTTACTTTGTGCAATAACCCTACATCATGGTGACCTGTGGTCAAAATCTCTGGTAGGACCCTTTCCATGTCTTTCTCAAATATTGTGGGCGGCACGTTGACACTAGCCATGAGAGGATTGTGTATTTCTGTTTGCTGGATCATGATGTTGCATGGTATACTTATTTCCATTATTATCTCCCCATCACTCTCATTGTCAGTGAACAATTCTTCATCAGTTAAGTCGCGCATCATTGTGTTTGGGTCTATGCACAGTACTGTTCTCCACTTGCATCCATGCGTGTCCAGTCCTATTACTGCGATACGTTTGCTTGAGACCTTAACCCCTTCTAAATCAATAGACAAAATGGTTCCTGGCACAATGTCTGTATTTATAATTGGACGAAAGACAAAATCTGAGGGTACCTTCCATTCTCTTCTTGTTATCTGCGGCACTACTCGTGCTAACACTCTGATACCATAAATGAACATGTCCATATCAATGGGCAACCCTCTTACTGCAACTTTGTTTGTTATGGTGCTAATCATCAACATTGCTCGTACAGGGCACACTCCTGGCGTTGAGCACACTATCCCCCGTTCAGCAAATGAGATCGTCATGTTCAATTTGCTCAGAAGGTCCCTTCCTAGCAAAATTATTGGCGCGTCTTCGTGGGACAGTAAAGTGCGCACACTATTTTGCCCCCCACTGTTATGTCAAGATCTTTTGTGTAAGGAACTTTTAAAATAGCCCAGAGAACCCCTGCATTTCCAAATTTCTTCCCGAGAGCGGAAACTGCCCTTCCATGGGACATGATTTCTCCGCTCCTGAGTCTACCATGAAGATAAACTGCTTGTTTCCTATCTCTGCTACCAATAGTGGTTCCTCTTCTGCACGTAGGGTAGTGGCTAGGACTGGGCACGTAAGCGCTCTCTGTGGGTTGTCCTAATCGGCATGCATCTCAGTTCCTGGCACTGAGAAACCATTATCTCCTACCACCGCTGCACCGCGAAAAGGTGCAGGTGCATCATTAGCAGATGTCGCAAAAATGTTATTGTTCGCATTCCCTACAGTATTTTGTCTTGCCATAGGTTGTTGTATACCCCTCTGCTGTGGCTGCTGCTGCTGGGGTTGCTGTCTTTGTGGCACCTGGGGTTCATTGTAATACTGCTCATTTTGTCCGCCTCCTCCCATGAGTAACCCGTAGGGACTACCTGGGTTTGGATGACCTAATTGTTGTTCATTTCCTACAGGGGGCTGTCCTTGGAAGTAACCCATAGGTCGCATTCTACATTCTCTTGAATAGTGCCCCACCTTCCACAATTCCAACATGACCCTTGCGATCCTCCTCTCATTCCAGGCCCACCAAATCCTCTATTTCCCATTCCTACGAATCTCCCTCGCTGCCCCCTGTACCCACCTCGTCCTCTTGTTGGTCTCCCTTGCCATTGGGGCCCTCCGTATTGTTCTTCTCCGTCCCACTGTTCTTGTCCTACTGCAGCCCATGTTGCAGCCATTCTGCTGGTGCGTTTCCTACTCTGTCATCCCCTTCACTGCTCCTATCAGTCAATATTGCTGCATTCAGCGCTGCAACCTTCACTAATTTATTCTGCACTAACTTTGCTTCATCTGCCAGCCTTTTCTGTGCTATCTCCTTTTCTCTTTCTTTGATCCTCCTACAATGGTGTACAATTATGCTTTGGATCTCAGGCCAGCCCTTGGTTTCTATCCCAGCTATTTTATCCAAAGCCTTCTGTACTTCCTTCGGGAGCCCTTTTTTAATTATGAAATAGAACAAGGCGGTGGATTGATCCCACGCCGTACCCGTTTCACTTCTCCACAGGTCTTGCACCCGGAGGATGAATTGCATAGGCTCCACATCCTCTCTCATCGTGCACTGCATCACTAAGTGTAAGTCTGGAATGTCTGGAAACGTTCTCCGCAATGCATCCCATACCTGAGCTCTAACGTTATTGAATGGCGATTCATCATGGCGGTCACAACTCATTGTCACTCCCGGGAACCTCGCCTTCACCCACACTGCGTCTGCATGATCACCAATGGCGGACGCCAACAAACTTTTCACATCCCCTATTGCTAGTGGAACTACTGCTGTGGTTCTTTTCAAATGTGTGTATCCATTTCCCCAACCCACCCGAAAGTGGGGGGAGCAGTTTCAACAAGTTGTTCTTATCCATTTGGGCCCACGGAATGTAGTGCGGCCTCCCTGCCCCTTTATGTATTAGCAGCATTTGTAGTTTGTATTTTCTTCCTGTCTTACTTACCGCTCCCTTCTTTGTCTTACTCACCAGCATATTTCCTACTCGTTGTCTTAACCTCCCTTGCCACCTTGGTGCAGCCCTTTCATCTTCTTGGTCGAATGGGAATGGCAGCGGAGACCCGCTGCCACTACCCCTTCTTCATATTCATCTAAATCGCTGCATACCTCTTCTACTTCTTCTTCTTGCTCTCTCTCCTCTTGCCCCTCCCCGCACTGGCTATCTGGGGTTGTTGGTCGTATTATTCTCACAGGCTTACCATTTAAATGAAACTGAAACTCCCCTGATTGCCACTCCTGCCCTCTTGGTATTGGCGCCAGCTGTGGCGGTGCTGGCGTTGATTCTCCTGCGATGCTTGGCGGAGGCGTGAGGTCTGCTGCCGCCAATGGGGGCACCTCCACTCCCCCTGGAAGCATCTGGCTCCTATCGCATAACGCTCTTAATCGTGTTATTTCCAATTGTGCATGTGCAGGTTGCCTGTAAAAATCTCTGGTTAGTCATGCAAGGGGTGGTAGGTGGGCCGTAGAGCCCTCCTCTGTCATACAGCAGTGCTGCGGTGGCTGATGCCGGTGTCGGAGTGGTCGGGGTGGGGCACATGGGCACATACTGGGGCTCGCTATATCCCACTACAGGCCTCGTCATCAGTGGGTATATTTAAGTAGTGTCATTTTCTCTTTTCGTTGTCGTACATTCTCCCCCCGCAGCACCCCTTCCCTCTTCCGGCACCTTCTCTTTCTCGGCTGTCATATCCTTACTTACCTCGCCTGTGGGTGTTATTTCCTCAAACATTCGCCACAGATCTAACACTTCCCTTCTGTTCTGTAACTGTTTCCCTTGTACCTTGCCAGCAGGTGTTTAGACACTAGATCCAGTACCCTCTTATCAAAAGACCCTCCCTCTGGCCATATGGATGCTATGCTGTCTCCCTTTATCTCCGTTACCCATTGATCATGATATTTCTGTAACTTTTCACTATACAAAAGGAGGTGTTGGCAAATATGTGCTAGTGGTGTTGTTCCTCCTATAGTGGTATATTTATTGCTCTTGTTTGTGGTCACTTACACTCCTGCGTGCAGGTGCACAGACCCTCAGTCAACACTCTTCTTGTTCTAATGTTTTTGCGCAACCTTCTTTTTACGTTTTGGTACCAACACTTTTTCAACAACCTTCCCACTTTCACCACTTGCTGGGACCGTAAATTATTTCAACTATGAATATTCGTTATTTTACATTATGCAAAACATTTTCATTTGCACACACATTGCATTGTCAAGTTTGTTTTTCGACTTACAGACACATAAGCAGTTATACTAACAGACCAACATGTAACACCTTGATGCATGTGAAAACATAAAACATATAACATGTAACATATACTACCTGCGCGCTTTACTCCCTCTTTTAATTACTTTAGTTTGTTACCCCCTGCTCTAGCATTCTCACGCACTTCCCACCTCTTACTCCCCTCTTGCTACCTCACCAAGAATTCTGCTCATACGGAAAAAGAATATTCTAAATTACTACTCCGAGTCTACTACATATACGAGACTCCTACTGTTTTCTCTTTAGCTTCACTTATTTAAATGCACTGCACGAGACAATGCTACACAGTGCTGCCTTCTACCCTGTTCGGGCTAGGATCCCTTACTCTCCTTTTACCTCTTTTTTATCTCCACAAAATCTAATGGCCATATAAAGGATAGATCAGAAAAAGCCTCAGTATCATTCACACAGACCCTAACTTTTGTCTTGCCCACTCTGTTACCTGTTCCCTTTTTCCTTAACCCCTCCTTTACCTCTTGGGAACTTTCGCAACCGGTACTCACGTGTTCAGTCTGGTGGTCCGAGAGTCACCGTTCCCAGTCTATCCACAATCTGGTCCACACCCCAACCAAGCCGTGGCCTGCCTCGGCGAGCAGCATTTTTAGTTGGGTATTCGGTAACCGGGAACCCTTGGACACTTCTCATTGTGCGTACAGGCTGGTCGCCGCGGAAGCAATGGTTTTGCTGGGGGGCATCCCGGATCTCGCCGCACGGCACGGTCCTCGGGGCACCCGTCCAAAATCACGTTGCAGGGGGTCACCAAATGTAAGAGCCCACCGCCTCTTACTACATGCAATACAAATAAATGAGACACACCCCAGACGGGGAATAATCCTAAGAGGACAGGTTGCGAGAGTTTTAAATGTTTTATCTAGAATTGGCATCCAGAGAACTCTGCTGCCTGAGTGCGCTCTGGCAAACATTGCATGGACATGACAATATGAAGTGAACCAGCGTCATAGATGACGCAACTAACATAGGGTACTAGGCCAGTGCACGATTGGATAGACAGTATAGATATATGTTGTCCTCTGGGCGTTGCTCTGTCCGGATTGGTTGTCCAACTAGCGGGAGGACGAGCGTCACGAGGTCCATCTGCCTGTGTCCGGGCGGGGTGAGGGTCAGGTCGCTGCGAGGCGGGGTGGTCACTAACTAAGCTAACATAACACAACCTACTAAAGCATGCCCTAATCAATAGTCATTGCAACTCCTTTGAGCAAATTATTGTAAACCTATGAACTTCATTTGTGTATTTACATCATCACTTATTGAGGCTTATATACATCAGGTTAAGGGTCTTGACCAACATGATAACATTGAGTGCGCCGTGGGTCTGGACTCATAAAAAGAGGCTGAGGCAGGTTGACGTTTGTTAGTGGTGGGAGACAATATACTGTGACAGAGGTCTGATGTTAGCTGAGTGAATGCTGGGTGGGCATCATGGCGGGGTCACATATCTGGTACACCAAGAGAATACCTTGCAGGGGCACAGGGTTACACTGGCAGTAATTTTCCAATAGCAAGGGTGAGGGGGCATGAGCAGGTTTCTGGAGATGGATGAGCTACAGGGCCTAGCTCAAGCCGGTTCTCACACGGGACAGTGATCTCAGAGGAAGAGTGAGATGTTACATTTGTTTTTGTTGCAAAAACCTCTGGCTCTAGTGTGAGAATGCAGCCGTCAAGCTTTCAGACACAGTGAGAAAAAAGGTGGGGGCCATGTGCGTAGTGTGCGCGGTGTGCGCAGCACTGATCAGAGGAGAGAAGCCTTTTTTTCGTATTATTGCAGTGAGGCCTAGTCAAAAGATGGAGTAGAGGGTGCACAAAATGGATGCCATGTGTCCTGCGCAACAGCCCCATCTACGCCGATGCTGGTATTACATAAGGGCAATGGAGGCATTCCCCACCATTGGAGGCACATGGTCCAAGCTGCACTGAATGCATAGATGGACGGGAGGGCCCACCGGCCCCTTGCTCCCACAAACCACCCACCCAAGAGAGAACAGGAAGGCAGGAAGTAATAATAGGTGACCGACAATGGTCACCATGAGGTGCTAATTGCAGTCGGCGCCAGCCGATCCAGGGCGAGGAAAGCCGCCCCCACACAAATGCAGTGCCTAGGGCTAATCCAACAGGATATAAGGTGCTACCTGGGCAGCAACAAACACAAACCTGGGTGCTCCGGGTTATCTGTGTACTTAGATGATTTCTCTTTTTTTGTAAGCATTGACCTGCTTAGAGCCGTGAACTTCACCTTGCTCCGGCTGATTTTGTTGCTTCTAGGGGAAACGATAAACTATGAAAAATCATGCTGCGAATTTTACCTTGCTCTAGTGTGAGAGTGTTCCTTTTAATTGAATTTTTCTTTTGAAAGACTGACCTGTTTTCACCCACCGCCCTACACCTTGCTCTAGGGAACGTTAGCTTTAACTTGCTCGGGTTTTCTTTATAAAAACCCTTTGGTTTTGTCAACACAGCGCTCCTGAAGGTGCGGGAGTGCTGCTGTGCACCGTAAACAGGATTTGAACTTTTTCAGGAGCTTCTGCTCCATAAAGTAACGCTGCAAGCAGATCAGTAACAGCCGGGAGCATCTCGACCTACCAGAGTTTCCATCGTAGCATTGTTGGAAAGGGGTTGGAGGGAGCGGAGACCAAAGTGGCTGGAGAACAGGGGCGTTGCTAGGGGGGGTAAGGGGGTTATAGCCCCTGATCTTTTGGTTGTAGCCCCGGATAGAATCTCAGGAGCTACAGCCAAAAGACTAGCTAGTCCCCAGTCCCAACAGTTCCGACATCAGCGCAGCCCCGGGTCTGTTTCAGACCTAGCAACTCCCCTGCTGGAGAACGAGTGTTTCGGGCGATCCAGAGGAAGCAGAATATAAAGGCAGGAAGCGAAAGAAGAAGCGCTGCGACAGTGGACAAAAGCACGGCAGAAAGCAAGCGATTCCGAAGACCCGAAAGTCAGGCAACGGTGGGCGGAGTCTAGCCCACAGGAAGACAGAACCAGCCGGGGTTGCCACAGCAACCTAATAGCATATAACGCTTTCCGAAAGGTAAGGCGCAGGCTTCAGCACCCAGGTGCAGGGGGAATCCCAAGTGGGGGAGCCGACGAGACAGAAAGTTTGTCAAGAAGCTTTGATTTTCATACAGGGCATTGCTCACCTAGAATGAAAGTTTAAAAAAATTATGCAAATAAACCAATCGCCCCATTACTGACAAGGCACCTCGAGCCGAAGCGGCCTGCAGGGGGAGAACCCCGGGTTTGTTTTAGTTTATTACTTTCACACGAAATACAGCGCATTTCCCAGCCGGCAGTGCACCCAGAGGGAAGTCGCAACATCGTGCTATCCTCATTTACACAATAAGGGAAGGGATAGACAAAACGGTAGCACCTGGAAGGATAGCACAGTGCAGTGATGCACTGGCTGGGGGTCAGCAGGAAGCATGCTTGCGTCCCTAATGAGGAGGAAATACATTTGGGCTGTTCACGCGTGGAAATCTCGGAGTACCAAGCACATTAGAAATAACCAAGTATAATAAAAATGTAAAGTCAAATGGTGCAATTACACTAGCTGATCATAGCATCACCATTCCTGCAAAAAACAGGGCTTGACAAAGGGAGTGTATTTCCTTTCTGGGTATCCAGGGCAATGCGGAATTTAGAGTTCGCTCTAAACATTGAGGGAAGATGAAGAGCCGTCAGCCACACTTCCGAACAAAAATGTTACAAGAGCCTAGGGCAGATTTAACCAGAAAAAGGCTGAAAGGGCTACTAGGACACAACACAAGACTACCCGAGAAAAAAAGGTTACCTAGCCAAAGCTAGGAAATGTTGACAAATAATGATATTCCCTATTAGGGAAAAAATGGAAAGTTGGGGGTTGATGAATAACACTAGACAGTTGTAAAACAAAATACTAAGTGCGTAGAGCTAGTGAGCTAAGAGTGTCTGTTAGCTGGGTTATAAGAATGCCATATGCACGCTGGGGTACTAAACATCAGAAATATAAAACGGTAGCACTGGAGAAGATATTCCAGCCTCAGCACCGTGCACGCAGGGCAAGAGTTGCAAGAATAGCGAGGTGAACAGCGACAGAGGCAACATAACACATGACATGCTTTTAGGGCGATGCAAGAAGGGGACTGCAACCATAGCAGAAGTCAGCTACAACATCTGCAACAAAAAACTCAAACACATGGCGAAGTGTTTTTTCCCGAACCAATAAGAGATCAAAAATCACAGAGAAAGTCATCCAGACAAGGGGGGGGGCAAATAAAGGGAGAAACCGGAGAAAGGAATCTCCAGTTTCACACAGCTATTCAAATGGAATGCAGCAAAATTATTAGGACGTTGGTGGTTACCAGGAGCGGCGAACTCACAGCTAATCCGAACCAGCCAGGCATACTCCCACATCGGCACGTGGAAGGCGGTACAAGAAGTTGGGCGGCAGCGATGGTGAACAAAATGTTTAACCAAAAACCATAGCAGAAGGCAACTACTACAGCCGCAGCAAGTGACCAAACACTTGTCAAAGGTTTCCCGAACTAATAGGGGAACAAAAATCACAAAGAAAGCCAGCCAGACAATTGAGGGCAAAATAAAGGGAGAACCCAAAACGAGGGGCCTCCAGTTCACGCAGCATTCCGAACGAAATGCAGCAAAATGACTCTGCATACGCACAATAAGAAAAAGAACCCTGAAAACGTTGTTTAGAACACTGCACAGTGTGGTCTGTTTTCAATTTAAGGAGAACCCAATAGAAAGGGGACCCAGTTGGCACAACACTCTGCAAGGAGCGCAGGAAAAGAAGGCAGGTGCACAGAGTTCGGTAGGTACAACAGCAGAGGCACCGAACAATGCTTCAGCAATCTGGAAGGGAGCATGGAAAACAGTGCAACATCCGGCAGTCGTAAGGCGGTAGCGGGCCAAGAGGGTAAGTATTCCAAATTAGCCCACCAAAAAACACTGAGTTTTTCTTTACATCACACTAACTACGTGTACAAGTCCAGGTGGGGGCAGGAGAAAAAGGTTTTCTACACAACAGGGTGCTAAAGCATATTTAAAAACACTGCTCCTGCAGGCACAAGATAAGCAGGAAAAGGGCATATGGCCAGCAAAGGGCACAATAGAGGTGCCATTGCTAAAACCCGCAGCCATTTGGTTGGATTAAATGAAGATGTCGAGTGGCATAATGTTAGGGCTATGTAATGATGAGGGCCCATGCTTCTGGGTGCACTAGTCCTCCCTGTGCAGCTTGCCGTGCTCTTCTTATCATGCGAGTTATAATGGACATTATTGGCTGTATCCATTGTACACATCTGTCATGCACTGTTGTTTCTCATGTCGATGACTGCATATTTATATACATTTCTTTGCCTTATACTAACCTGGGTTAAGATGATTAATTATGTTGTTCCCTGTTCCATGCCTGTTTGGGGCTCTAGTCTTACTGTTCTCATTGGTGTAGAGAGGCCAAGGAGTTGTCTTTCTGAATTACTCGGACAAAAAAACAGTTTTTGATTACTCCCCCTCCACCCCCCGTTTTTTTAGACTAAGTGTGGTATTTCTCCATGCCCTTTGTTGTGGGTGATTGCCTTGACAGAGTATTTTCCATTAGTGGTTGTTTTCTTCCTTGTCCAAGTTATTTTCTTTTTTAGTCCGTTTGTAGGCTGGCATGAATTTTCAAAATGTAGAAGTGCTAAGGGACTTTTTCACAGTTCATTTTCTACTTCATGAGTCCCTTTTTAGTGTTGTTTTACCTTGCCATTTGCATTATGGGTAAAAGCTACTTGTAGACAGCTCTTCCTGGCGACGAGTCCCTTTTTAGTGTTGTTTTACCTTTCCATTTGCATTATGGGTAAAAGCTACTTGTAGACAGCCTTTCCTGGCATTTTTTTGTGTGTTTACAACAATGGCGTTGAGAGGATTGTATGGTGACACCTGAACCACGGCAATCGGCGGTTGAGAAAGAACTTTGGGCTTTTGTTGGTCCATTACGGGTAAGTTTACCGTTATGAGGTGTTGTAACTTGTGCTTTGTTTTGGGGATGCATGCAGTAGTTCTTAGGTAATGTGGTTACATGCATGCAGGCTCTTTTTTGAAACTGAGTAGCAACTGGACAGTGGATGCAGCACTGATTTTAAGAATTCTTGCAATGCAGTATGGAGATGAGTCTTTGAGTTAAGCAGTTTTCAGAGGCTCACGAGTGTGGAGCATAACGTGCATGTGTTGTTTTCAAACAGAGTGATATTGCACTTTGGAGGCAGCACAAAGTTTAACAACATTTGACAGGCGGCATGTAAACCCTTTTTTTGGGATAAACGCTATACGGAGGCTCAGCAGTGTGTAGCATTTGATTATGCTAGGCTAAATGGAGATGTGTTTTTGTTGGGCTAAATAACATATTGAGCTCGGGCTTAGGATGTGTATATTGAGGCTCACTATTGGCGTATATGCCTTTATTTGGGGACGCACTTTGTAGATCATTTATGTGCCTTTTTTCGTGGCCTTGGAACTGCAGGAAAAGTGTTTGTTTAAATAATACCCTAGTGAACACTAGTGAACACAGCGGTTGATTACTTCTTATTGTGTTTAATCTCCACAGATTGTGTTTGAAGAATCAGAACTTGACACAGTAGCTGTTTCACGTTAAAGACAAATAATTCTCCTCAAAGGTTTATTCTCTTTTGGGAACACATTTGGCTACCGCATTTTGCAAGGTATGTGCAAGCATGTTCCTTAGGGGGTGTTTTGACTTTTTATACTCCGGTATGATTATAGTGTGACACAGTGTGTCGTTATGTTTTCTTCTCTAGTGTGTTCTTACTCAAATCTATTGAAAAGGATTAACAATATAAGCAGCTGATATCCGGCTGGATGTGACTGTATTATTGGCAACATGGGATCCTTGGAATACATTTTTTTTATAAATGCAACCTCCTGGGCTGTGGCCAGCACCATGTGGCTCTTTGCTTCTTGAGTGGCTGGCTTTTGTTCAGGCCTCTTAAAAACAAAAAAAACAGGGGTTCCACAAGTTTAATACTTTCTGCAGTGACCCTAAATAAGAAAGAATAGGAATAACAAATAATTTGACTATCCGGAATTCTATACAATAATTGCTAAACACATTAAAGCACACTTCAGGGGATGAGTTACTGATTTAGCCTGTTCTTAAACACCTGAACTCAGTTTTTCATTCTTCTGAAGTCGATAAATGAGTACCAACACAGGTTGGGTGATATTGTATGTATATTTGTTCTATATAAAGCGCTTACGTGTAAATGCTATATAATAACACATCATTATCATTTGGCCATGGGCGTTTGCTTGCCTTCACAAAAATGTGATAATATGGGCCTATAGAAACTGATCTTAATGATACATATGGTGATCCATTCATGTATGAAATGATGAAATGTATATCACATTATAGCGATATTGTTACCATATTGTTAGTAGTGTACTTAGGAACAATACTATGTGATGCAACTTCCTGTTTTGTCAAGGGGTGAAGGTTGTGTTCCATCGCTTCCCATGATATCACGTTGGGGTGGGGTCAAATGACATCCCGTCCTCTGATGTCATCAGAGGTCAAGGGTCATGTGATGTCCCTTCCGCAACCCGTGGCATTTTCGTGAAATGAAGTCCCTACACAGAGCCTTGTAGTCAGCAGATCATTGTGGGCACTACCTGAAAGTGAAAGTGAAAGAAATTATAAGGCAGATGCCCTTAGATCCACAGAGATCCACTTCCAAATTCAGAACAACATGAAAACATAGCTCTTAAAAAATTATTTGCCTTTTGCCTCTTCTAATGTATCCAACCGATCCGAATGTGGCTACAGCCTGGCAAAGATCAGCTTCCCTTCTCCCCTTCTCTTTGGAGGTGCTATGGAGCAAATGTGCTAGCAGTTGGCACATTGTAAAAACTCACACAAATAAATACATAAATAAAATAACTGCACCTGATCCCCTGTGGGTGAAATTATGATTAAGTACATAATATTACACAACATAATAGTCATAAATATAACCATATCATACATAATGTACACTTTTGGGCACAAGGTCAGGGTTTGTACCTCCTGGCCTGTGGCACCTTCCTCTTCCCATGACAATATGGGCCCCATTCGTGGCACTGTAACGCAGGCCCCGTTCATGCTCTGTATTTCTTTTCTTCTCCCCTTTTGTCCTTCTTTTTTCAGTGGGTGGGTTCTTGGGAAAAGAGAAATCATCTACGTACACAGATAACTTGTGGTGCTCCGTGCGGAGCACCCAGGTTTGTGTTTCTTGCTGCCCAGGCAGCCCCTAATAGCCTGTTGGTTTAGCCCTAGGCAGTGCATTTGTGTAGGGGCGGCTCTCCCTGCCCCCGGGCGGCTGCCGCCGACTGCGGTTAGCACCTCATGGTGACCATTGTCAGTCACCTACTATTACTTCCTGCCTTCCTGTGTTTTCTTGTGTGGGTGGGCACATGATAATGTGCTTTGGCACCTTGCTTTGTCCCTCTTCCTGCCTGACTCTTTGTAGCTGAGTGAGAGGGGAAGGGTATGGGGCTGGCCATGCATCTGCAGCATGTGTTCTGCCCATACCCCTGTGGCCTCCTTGCCCCCCAGGTTACTTGTACGCGCTTTTGAACTGTGGGGTGCCCCCTCTGCAGCGCTGTCTATAACCAGTGGAGCCAAGATGCTAGTGACTGGTACCTATATCGTGCTTCCCCCAATGATAACTGAAACATTGTGTAAGTGTTGGCAATAAAAATGTGGTGTTTTTTTATTGTACATTACGTAATATTACACAACATAATAGTAATAATAATAATAACCATATCATACGTAATGTACACTTTTGGGCATTTCGTCCATGGTTGTGCCCCTGGCATGTTCCGCCACACCTGGATGGGTTACCGGCCTTTCAAGTTCCACCAAAAGTTGCTCATCTACCTATACCTATGGCCAGACTGTCTGGCACTTCTGAACGAACTCGTCCATTACCTTGTCCAGTTGATGCCCCTTGCTGGGGTTTTGTCATTACCTGGTATTGTGCGTGAGGAATTGAATTCCTCCCTTGGTGTAGCAATTTTGCACTCCTTTCTTGATCTTGCTCTTTGCTATGTCTATAGCTTTGTATAATCTTACAACCATATATACTTCACTATCTTTTGCACCTGCTCAGATGTCTGATCTTCTATTGAAATCCTGTTTAACATTGAATAACCCATGTCTTCCCAATGCCATGGCAAATGTTGCTCTAACCTTTTCTGATTCATCGGTTTTGGGCAACATTTATCCCGTAAAACATTTTTGTAGTACCTCTTCTGACCCACCTAAAAAAACAGGGACCTCTCGTCCTTCAGCAGGCCCTTCGAGTTTCCTTTACCCTTTCCCTGTGCTCGTTATGCATGCGCTGCGAGTTGGGTCTGCCCCAGATTGATTTTTTACTGTTTCTTTGTGTGATAGCCCTGTCCCTTCTACTTATTTTGGTAGTACCATTTTCAGCCACTTGCCGTATTGCAATGGGTGCTATTTGCCACTGTCTCCTTGGTGAGCCCCCATCATATGAAGCTTTAGCTTCAGTAGTGCCGTTTCAGCCACTTGTTACATTGTGCTCGGTTGTGCTTGCCAATGCCGTCTCAGTGAGCCCCCCGTCACAATACACCCCATTTTCAAGGTCCATGCTACTAGCCTTTGACCCTGGCCGTGCGACGGTGGCCTGTTGTTAGCATATCTATTACTTAAAACCTTCCATCGGTATTTGGCAGTGTCTTGCTGACTTTTGCTGGACCCTATTCCACTAAACTTCTAGATACCGGTGCCTGACTTGTTATCGTCTGTGGGGGGGTCTCTTTACTCTTTTCCCCCTTGTATGGTAGTTATCAAGGTAGTTATCTAAATTCGTATTTGTATATTTATAGGTCTGCTATCATGCCCCTAAATACCTATGCAGGGTTTCTGAGCATAGACTCGGGAGACGCACTTAAATTATGTCGCATTGTTTAGCATTTATGGACAACGTGTTGCCTCTGGCCTGTCTCTCCTCCCCACCCCAAAGTGTGTTGGTTCTGGGGTGTTTTCCTACCTTAAAAGCGCTTCTGTGTGCCATCTTAGGTGCCCTGCTTATGCTTCTCATTGGTGGGACGGATCCCCCCCTCCCTCTGTTGTGACCCGCTTTAACTTAGAGGGTGCTTGGCATACGTATTCTCACCTTTCTTGACCACCATTCTTGAAAAGAACACTGTGCACTTCACTGGTGTGCCTTTGTGCAATGTTCCCGATGAGGGTTGCTTGTAATTGCAACTACTTTTGTGTTTTCAATCACAATATATCGTTGTCTGTGTAGCCCTTTTAAACTTGGCATACTCTTTACAGTATTTCTACACTGAAGCTTTCCCAACATGTTTAGCTATAACTCTGTTTCCTTGTGTTTCAGTTCAATTTGCTGTGCTAATATTAATAACGTCTATCATTTTTAAGCATATCTCTGTCGCTGCTTGATATGGCTGCTTAGTGGGATGTGAATCCCCTGTTTGTAGCGAAAAATGCCTCACGGCAGGTTTTTCTTGGGGGCCCTTTCCAGTGTCTGGCTTTCTGAGCTGCTATCGTTGTTTATTGGCTGCCTATTCACCCTGCTGTGCTGCTGGTTCCGCTCCTTTTCTTCCACTTACCTTTATCTGTATTGGGCCTCTGCATAACCACCCTTGTCGGTTTCCTGTTTTGGCAACACCCCTTGCTTGCTTGTGTGTGGTGCGACAGCCTCCCCTTGAATTGCTAATTTACGCAGCTGTGTTTGTGCACATATATTATATTTTTGTAATCTGGGGTGAGTGTAAGATAGCTCAGCGGGTTGAGCACTCGCTGCTGTGATCTGAGCATGATCTGCAGGTCGCAGGTTCGAATCCCGGCAAGGCCGACTCAGCCTTTCATCCTTCCAAGGTCGATAAATGAGCATTCATTTTGGTTGGGTGATATTGTATGTAAATATGTGCTCTGTAAAGCGCTTTGGATTAAGGCGCTATATAAATAACACATCATTATCATAATTTGCATTTTATCTTGCGCTATGAAACCTCTGCTACCTGTGTACTGCTTATTGTTAAACACAGTGCGTGGTGCTCATATATTGACTTCGAAAGGATGAAAAGCTGAGTTGGGACTTGCCCGGATCCAGAACTGTGTCTTGTTGCACTAATCGGCCAGCTTCTGGTACTATCCCCTGTACCTGTTGCTATTCTATCTATTGGACTCTCTTAAAATATCCCCAGGTCAGTTTGTCACTCCCTTGTGGTGTTTCCTGTGAGGTACTGATGACCTGCTTCATTTCCCCCACCCCCTGTTGCTGCCTTCACCCATACTTTCACCCTGGGCTAAACATGTATTATTTTGTGGGGCCTTTCTAGGGCCCTTTTATAGTATAGAAGAAAACAGTTCAAATTCACATTTTAATGGGAAGGAAAGGTGTAACACACAAAAGCTATATCATTAAGAACAATATTTTATTATAGAAAAAAGACATAATTCTCATTAAAACTGTGTTAAATAATACACAGATTAAGGAACAACCCTAAAACCAGGTTATCAAAAAACAGGACGATTACATACACAACATCAATGTAAAAATAAAAAAACAACCATACCACATTAACTAAAAAAACAACATTTACCATACAAATATCAGTGAAAAATTAATTTGTTGCAATCTATATATAACCCAACATGTTTCTGTCTCTTGACTCTTAGATGTCTGACATTCATCAGGGGTAGCTCTTCTTAAATTTCTACAGTGATCGTCCACTCCAGTCCTGGTGGGCATGGATCTGAACTTGATCCTTAATGCAATCTATAAAAACATACAACCATATTAAAAAATTGTGTGCACCAACATTTCCCAAGATTTACCTACTTTTAATGTCATATGTCAACATTACACAAACACGGAAGCCTGAATTAATAAAGCCACCCATACCTAGTCCCCATTCGGGAACCCTTAGCACCAAAAATCTGCTGTAAACATATATACCTTGGGATCTGTGTATTCCAAGGATCCAATGTTGCCAATAATACAGTCACATCCAGCCGGATATCAGCCGCTTATATTATTAATCCTTTTCAATAGATTTGAGTAAGAACACACTAGAGAAGAAAACATAACGACACACTGTGTCACACTATAATCATACCGGAGTATAAAAAGTCAAAACACCCCCTAAGGAACATGCTTGCACATACCTTGCAAAATGCGGTAGCCAAATGTGTTCCCAAAAGAGAATAAACCTTTGAGGAGAATGATAAGTCTTTAACGTGAAACAGCTACTGTGTCAAGTTCTGATTCTTCAAACACAATCTGTGGAGATTAAACACAATAAGAAGTAATCAACCGCTGTGTTCACTAGTGTTCACTAGGGTATTATTTAAACAAACAATTTTCCTGCAGTTCCAAGGCCACGAAAAAAGGCACATAAATGATCTGCAAAGTGCGTCCCCAAATAAAGGCATATACGCCAATAGTGAGCCTCAATATACACATCCTAAGCCCGAGCTCAATATGTTATTTAGCCCAACAAAAACACATCTCCATTTAGCCTAGCATAATCAAATGCTACACACTGCTGAGCCTCCGTGTAGTGTTTATCCCAAAAAAAGGGTTTACATGCCGCCTGTCAAATGTTGTTAAACTTTGTGCCGCCTCCAAAGTGCAATATCACTCCGTTTGAAAACAACACATGCACGTTATGCTCCACACTCGTGAGCCTCTGAAAACTGCTTAACTCAAAGACTCATCTCCATACTGCATTGCAAGAATTCTTAAAATCAGTGCTGCATCCACTGTCCAGTTGCTACTCAGTTTCAAAAAAGAGCCTGCATGCATGTAACCACATTACCTAAGAACTACTGCATGCATCCCCAAAACAAAGCACAAGTTACAACACCTCATAACGGTAAACTTACCCGTAATGGACCAACAAAAGCCCAAAGTTCTTTCTCAACCGCCGATTGCCGTGGTTCAGGTGTCACCATACAATCCTCTCAACGCCATTGTTGTAAACACACAAAAAAACGCCAGGAAAGGCTGTCTACAAGTAGCTTTTACCCATAATGCAAATGGCAAGGTAAAACTTTTGTTCAGGCCTCTTAAAAACAAAAATAAATTGTTATATTGTTCCGGCCCACCTCAAATGTAAGATTATGAAATAGCTCCCCACAGAGCTGGAGACGTCATTTAGGGATTGGCAGGGTTCGCATCTGCGTCCCCTGAAGTCTCCCTTGCTACCCCTTGTACCACTTGCTACCCCATGGTGCTGGCCACAGCCCAGGAGGTTGCATTTATAAAAAAATTAAAAAATAAACATGTTTTTTTTTATAAATGCAACCTCCTGGGCTGTGGCCAGCACCATGGGGTAGCAAGGGGTGCAAGGGGTAGCAAGGGAGACTTCAGGGGACGCAGATGCGAACCCTGGCAACCCCTAAATGACGTCTCCAGCTCTGTGGGGAGCTATTTCATAATCTTACATTTGAGGTGGGCCGGAACAATATTCCAGAAGGCTGTGTATATGAAGAAGAAGGGTTTGAAACAAACATGTGGCTTATTTTGAAACCAGTAGAGTGAAAGCAGTTCAGGAAGGATTTGATCATATGGATTTAGGCAACAAATGAGTCTAGCTGCTTTGTTTTGACTCGCATGGAGACTGTGAATGAGCTGTACTCTGCTTCCCTCCTTTGGTCACCTATGGCCTGATTAAAGTTTCCATTGCATTTAGTGTCGTTCACCAATGGCCCTGATTTAAATTGTATTCCAGCATGTGTTGGTCGACTATGGCCGTGATTTAAAATGTATTGTATCATTTGGATCACCTATGGTACTCTGAGCGATGGTCAAACATCTTGGTAACGTACAGTCTGTGTACATGCATGCATTTGAATGTCACCATTGTCCTGTTCTAACTACTACCACCACCACACTATGTGCCCTGACAAGCATGCCCCCTCGTTCACCAACCCCTGTACATCACCAAACTCTCCCTGACTCGCTTCTTCTCCTTTCTGCATTGCATCAATCACTCCTTCCAGCCACTCTCCCAACCCACAAAAAGCACCCTCTCAGTATCAACTACTCTAATCCTATCTATCACTCTTGCCTTCCCCCAGTGTTCCCTTCTTCGTCTCACCTTCTCCCAATAATCCCACATTTGAATTCTGGAATGCCCAATCTGTCTGTGCAAAAACCTCCCTTGGAACTGACTACTTTGATCCTCACAGCCCCCCTCTCTTGCGGCCAAAGGGAATCTCAGAGACATGAATACTCCCTCACGACTCGTCCACTCTTGCTGCCTTAAACCTTAAACACTCACTCTGCTACCTTCTCCCATGCACCCCGCTCCTCGAAGGGGGATTTGACAAGAGAAGTAAGTGCAGAGGCATTGGTAAGTTAATCTTTTCCTCTTGGACTGTTCATCCTCTTCTCTACTGTAGCTGCTTCTTGCTTGCTCCTTCCATGAGTGCCTACTCTGAACAGGGTGATCCATGTCCAGCTAATACTATCAAGGATAACATACATGGTGATGGTAACATAAAAAGGGTAGGTGTATAGGATGGAGTGGCGGAGTAGCATTGTGATGAATGAGGGCCGTGGAAAGATTTTAAAGAAGATTAAATACGTTTCAGAGTTGTAGGAGGAGCTACAGTAGAGAAGAGGATAACAAGTCCAAGAGGCAAAGATGAGAAGGAAAGGAGGAGAGCAGTGGGGAAGTCATGATTGCTACTGGGGAGGCAGACACGTCCCTGGCCAGAAGGGAACATGAGCAGACAAGCACTGAGGAACGGGTAGAGGGTAATGCAATGGACCTTTAACAAAAAGGTCAGGAAGTTCAGCCAGACCAACAGAATAGATCACACAGAGCTTCAAGGGGGGGTCCAAAGAAGGTGTGCAAGGGAAAGTGGAAAAAAGATCAAATGGGTGGAGACTAGGTGGGGGCGTGACCAGGAATGACAATAGAACAGGAACACACAGTGGCGATAGAGCAGGAAAAGGCAGGTAAGACGGTCTAAGAAGGATGACCACAGAGTTGCAAGCCCTAATGTCGCAGCGAGAAATCATGAGGGAATAGAAGAGGTGAACTAACCATGGGGAGGAGACCTATATAACAGTCTATTAGACTTATGTGGGAAGAAGGCAAATATATAATAAGAGAGAGAAGGAGGGAATGTACTCACACGCTGTGATGAACTACGAGTGTGGTCTGATTCTTCAACAAGTGAAGAGAGGAAAAGGGATCTAAGCAGAGTTGAGTGGGGCATGACTTAGAGACTATATGGTTTGCCAATCATCACGTTGCTGAGCTGTCCGGCTGAGTCCGCCGTTTATAATGACAATAAGAGCATAAGGCCATTCCAAAGTTACTCTGCCAGCCAATCCATGCCAGAGGTGGGATAGTGACACAGGCTAAACAGCAAAGCAAATATTTAGAAACATCAAGTGTTCTTACCTCATACTGCAGCCACCATTTTGGAAAAGCCAGGTAAGCCTGGAACACATGGAGCCAGGAATGCTAGGGATCTTAAGATGTACCCCTCAAGGTCCCCTAAACTTATCTTTTAGGCAGATAATGGTGGGAAAAGAAAGGGAACATCCTTGGTGCTCCCAGGTCTCGTGGTATGCAGAGTCAGTACACAGCTGCAAAGGCTGATGAAGGAGTGGGCCAATGTTTTTACATGAGCACAGACCTCCCCCAGCGATTCCGTTGGCCAATCACTGTAAAGCAGAATAGTGACTCAGCCCAGGGACCTCAGCATATCTCCGAGAAGTGGACAGGCTCCTATCTCATATTAGAGCCACCATTTTGGAAAGTGAAACAAACCTGCGAAGTCAAGTCAGCTTTATTGCCGTGTAAGCCACAAATCAATGGCATTCTTAAAAAGGATTGCATAGCATAACTAAAAAAGTTAAAATGCAGGAACAAGATCAATGATAACATTAAAATAATTGTGCAAATCTGCAAAGACTAGGTATTATAGTTTCATAATGAAATACATTGTTAAATTATTTTGTTTTGTGTTTTGTTTATATCACTGTTTGTGTTCTGTACTGTTACCTGTATGTTCTATGCTGGCGCCCTGATGCCTGCAGGCTTTTGGCACGGTATAAACATACAATACATATATATATATATATATGTTCAGAATTCGCTGCTGATGCCAGGTCAAGGACTCATTAAGGAAGGGCCATTTTACATCACCCATTTTACCTAGCTTTAACCATGCTCTATGGATATATTTAGATACAAAATAAACCTTTGTCATGTTGCTAGTGTCCGTGCAATAGTTTAGGGTGACCTTAACATGGCGAATACCAACTAATCTACAGAGTGGTAGCAGATATTTATTACGATAGCCATTATAGCCTTCGCAAAAGAACAGAAAATGGACCATAGATCCTTCTGTTGTCCCACAGACCAGGCATGCTTTACCCCTTGACCCTTGCCAGTTCTGCACAAAAGGTGCCACCTTAAGATGAAGCGAAACTGTATATATAAACACCGAGCAAATCGTGGGCCACTGACGTACAGATAGGACTCAAACCCAAAATTGGCTTTACACAATAGATAGGGCAGCTCCGAACTGAGTGTGGTACATTCCTCAAACAGCCTACGGCGAGAACAGATGCCACAAACCAGCTATGTGGGGAGCAAGAGGTGCAGGGGAATCTTCAGAGTCACCTTTCAAGCTCAACTCACTAGGGATAGGCTGATGGAAGAAGGCAGGCAGCAGCCCAGTTGCTTACAGGGCCTAAAATGTGCAGGGTCAAGGCACAAGAGAAAAGGTGCTTCTTGTATCGCACTTACAGTTTTCTCTTAAGCAATGTTGATGAGGATATCTATTTAAGTTGACAAAGTTGATCTTCATAAATGATTGCTTTACTCCTGACAATGCTATGCAAAACAGGCAGTTTCCCTGAGTAGGATTAACACGAGGCAGACACAAGAAACTATAGTCCATCAGTGAATTTTTAGGGTTATTTAAAAGGTTGGACCACATGTTGTAACATCCAACATAAAACCCAGATGACAAAAGCAGGATGGCCTCTCCATTCTTAGAATAGTTTGTACATTTCTCTGTTTAGATGATCACCTCAGAGCCACTCCCTGTCCTCAGCAGTTTGATTATCCCTCACACTTCCTTCCTGCCTTTTAGCTTTTGCCATTTCTGGTTCCCTCAGTCCCATCCTTCATCTAGAGAGTGTCCTCTTCTGAGATCTCTGGGCCACACACACTCCCACACATTTGGCAAAAGATCCGGTCAGGCACTATTGGACAAAACCCCAGAGCTTCCACAAAGACGCAAGTAGTGTGAGTGGGCCTACAGGTGTTTCACCACATCCCTTATCCCACATTTTAGGGACCTGGAACTTTCCCCCAACATCCTGTCTTCAGATTCGTCCTCAATGTCTCACCACTTTCTTAGGGGAACCTCACTTTCTTATCTTATTTTCTGCTCTCCAGACCATCTCGCCTTATCAATCTCATCAACACTCCACCACTTGCTTGTACCACCACCACTCTCCGTAGGCTCCACATCTTCAGGGCTGACCTTCCAACCACGGTCCTTCATTGGCTCTCTAAAATATTTCTAATACCTGCGTCCACCTTCCTACCTGTTTCTAGTGTATCCATCAGACTTCTCTTGGTGTCTCCTTACATCCTCCTTCACCCTCCATCTGATGTCTCTTTCCAACCTTCTTCCTCTCTCTTATATGTCCTCCACTCACCTCCTGATGCCTCCTTTCAGCTTCCTTCCATCCTGGTGTCTCCTACAAGCCGCCACCAGTCTTCCTCTTACATCTCAATCAACCTCCTTATGGCAGCTCCTTCTCACCTTCTCGATTTCTCCAAGTCGTCCCCATCTGCCTCTTTATGGTTCCTTCCAATCTGTGTCCTCTCTCTACAAACTCAATTTTGGCATTATTATTATTATTTCCTTCCTACTACGTCTTTTGCTCCAGGCTCTCCTCCAACCACATCATTTCCATTTCTCCACACAACCTTCTTCCTGTTACTTCTCCTGCTGGCATTCTGATTTAATTTTCCCTCCTTTCCTTGGATGTTCGTTCTTCTGACTCTTGCATCATCTCCCTCTGCCCTTTTTCTTATCCTGAATTTCTACCACCACCTGGTCATATTCTCTCATTTCCTCCCACCCTGCCATATCACTCGTCCCCTACTCCTCGTGCCTCCACCTCAGCCTCCTCCTTTCCTCTGCCCAAAAAACTCCTCCTTCTGCCCCTACTGCTTTGCTTCTCTTTGCCAGCAAACACCTCACCTTTTGGGAAGCTGAATCCTTTAAACTCCTCTTAAACCTGGGTACTTGTGGCTTTTATCATGCCCACGCCCCTTCCCAGGGTCCATCTTCTGTGGAATTTTGTGCAGCTGTGTACGCTAATACAGTATAGGGATAGGTGCACTGGGGAGTTTGAAGTTAATATAACTGTTTGTAACTACAGAATGCTCCTCTGCACGGCTAAGTGGACCAAGAATTTTTCAGGATCATTCGCCATCTTGGTTTCAATACTGGTGACTCTGCCACTAGCAGTTTGTGGAGCCATTGTATGAATTTATTGTATTTATTTTATTGTTTGCTTGTTAGGCGCTTATACAGCAAGGACATACAGTTTCAAAGGAAAGGAGGGAACAAGGAAGTGAAACACATCACAAACACAATATTTAAAGCAGGGGAGGGAAACAAATTATCCTACTATGCCTTGTGAGTACTCGAGGGTAGGGAAGGTAAGTGCTGGGGAGTCTGAGCTCATGGGTGAGCCACAGATGAAGTGCTTGGAATGTTGAGTGCTAAACGGCCTGGAGCCATGTTAGATGTAAGTGCGAACCTCCAGGGCGGAGGGTGTGACAAGGCAAGTGCTGCAGGTAGACAGGAGTTGGGGCGATTGGGTGTGGGAGGGCAGGGGCCCAGAGGATGCATAAGGGCCCGGACACCAATCACAGCAACGGTGCGATCAGCAGAGGAGGGAAGAGGGTAAGGAGGAGGTAAAGAGAAAAGTCTTGAAGAACTTTCGGAATTTAAGAAAGTCATGCTAAAGGTGCAGAGGGAGGGGGAAGCTGTTCTGCAGGAGGGAGCCAGCTGAGGAAAGCGATCGACCAGCTACCCTCTATTTAGCTAAAGACTTTACACACATGAAGTTGTTGCCAGAAGAACATAGTGGTCTTGAGGAATAGTATTTAGTAAATTAAAGTTGAAGCTAGTGAGGTTCCTGGGCCCAGCCAGCCTTGTGGATGATGCAGAGGGATTTGAATTTAATGTGTGCATCAACCAGGAGCAAGTGGAGACTTTTTAGGGCAGGAGAGATGCGGTCCCTGGGTTTAAGCCATATATAGGTTGTGCTGCCCTATTCTGGATTAGCTGGAGGGGTCGCAGACTGGAAGAAGGTAGATTCAGGAGGAGGCTATTGCAAAGCCTAGAGAGAACCAGGAATTACAATAGAACAAGTAGCTCAATTACCCCTCGTTTAGTCTGCCTTGAGACTGGATCAGTGACACAGAAAGGAATAATGATAGATTATTTAATTCATCTATCTAAGATTCACATGAAACAGACGTTTTTACCAGAGAGTAAGCAAAGTAAAAACACAGTTTTAATTAATACATTTTATAACACATAAATACATGGTGGGTGCTTTCCGCAAGACTCCTCACACACTTAAAAAGAATTGTTAGTTAGAAAACACAAACACTAAAAAGTCCAGCAAAAACACATTTTCTACTAGTGGTGTCTGAAGTTAGTAGAGTGACATTGATAGCAAATCACCTAGACTTGCTATTCTTAAATTGTTGATTGTTTTACAATTTTGGGGGAACAGCCATAAATGCACAGCATCAAAAAAAGTATTAATGCTGCAGAAAGAACACATTTATTTCAGTGTCTACAGGATGTCTACATATGTTTCGGCACACAGATTACATCAACACCATCCCTGGTGTTCTGTTGTTTTGATTGTGGTCCTCTTCAGGATGGTATATTGCTTTTCAGATTGACAAAAAGTTCCAAAAAACCCCAATATTTTCAAAATTTTTCAGGTACTCTAAAGAATGAAAAAGCAAAATGTGTGTTAATAGCTGGTCTGCGAGATCACCATATTAAAAACTCTTTTGGTAAAGTTCATGTGTTTGGGGTTCTTTTGTTACCCCTTACCTAACTTTTCACTGACCTTTATTTTCTCTTATTGTGGGACTAAAGCATGGTTTCTTATAGCGGAAGAAATGGAGATTCGGTTCCTTTTCATAAATTGTGTTTATGCAGCAGAACCCACTCAGGGAACATTAAGGCAGTCAAAAGAAGTGACTGAGCTGGCATTGAACCATGTCTCAGTAAGAGTGAGAATGTCGAGGTTAATGTCTTCAAGAAAGAGGTAGATGTCAGAAGAGTGTTTGTTAGCTGAGCGGGCGTTAAGAGCCGGCTGGTGGAGGAGGTCTCTGCCGTTGAAAGTTTCCTGAGGGTAGGTACAGGGGCGTAGTAGGGGGAGATGCAGGAGAGTGAAGGAAGTTAATGAGAGAAGGCAAGATCTGGTCAAAGAGAAGGAGGTTGGGTTGAGGACCCTGAACCAGGATGGTGCCTATGTGATAGAAATGAACGAAGCAACATGAAGATTAGAAGCGGGCCAAGAGGACCTCCCACGTGGTGCGACTTTTTAATGGGAGAAGATGTAGAGTAGAGATGAGATGGGGGTCCATAGAGCTGGAGAGGGGACAGGGAAGAGGATATCAGTGAAGACCTCTCTGGAGGAAGCTCTGACATAGGTATCTGCGATGGGAAGGCCAGGGTTTGCACTCAAGATGTCTTTTTTGTGCTTGTCTTTACCAGACTTCACGAGAGAGGGGGAATAGGTGATAGTATAGCAGTTAGAGAAGATGGGTGAGATGGAGAGAGCCATAGGGGTGTCAGAGTTTAGTCGAGGAGTTAAAGAAGAGTGGCTGCACAGCACAGTTCTAGCTAAACTCACCAGGAGGCCTAGTTGAAGTAGTCACAAAGGCATACATGCAATCCCAAAGGAAATAGAATTTTAGTAGACAAGAGGTGCACAGATGTAAAAGTACACAGACCTAAATTTGATTTTTTTAAAAGGAGGCAAAAATGCAGTTAGAGAAGACAAGGAAGGCACTGTACATATGCACAGGGAATTGTTCAGAAAGATTTGTGGAGGCGGCAATGGAAGAGTTCAGCCATCACTCACTTGCACATCTGCAGGGAGCGTAGATGTCCAAGGATCAAAAGAAAACACACGTGGGAGCAGTAACTAGTCTGGAGTCCGAGTCTTGGCTGACTGAGCACAATGATGCTGCCTGCCTGCTCCTGCTTTTGATTAGAGATTTGGTCAGACTTGGACCTATTTTCCTCAGCTCAGTCGACCTCTGGAAAATAAGGGTGTGTTGCTGAAAAATAATGCTCTAACTCTCCCCATGTGTTGGAAGGCTCCTCAAAGGCGGAGACCACATGCGTACATCACTATATACATATATTGGACTCTCTTCACAAGGTACTCCATTTCAAGATTTGAGAATATGTGTGGTCCTCTTTGGTGAAAACAAGATTAGGGGTTTATGCAAGTGAGTAACTAGAATATCTTGTCTCAATTATCAAATAATGTCCCAATATAGGAATATAGGAATAACAGCGTATTCCAGGCACTGGTGCACCTACCCTGTATGGAATCGGCATGATTAAATGTCCATATCAAACACAGTCCTTGGTCTAAAAATGCACGTGGAGGAGGTAAGTATGATTTGTATTTCTTCAGGATGCCATAAATTCACCTTTTTTGTGGTCTTGGGTTTGCGATTGGCTGAGGTCCAAACTAAGAATCTGTGTCCAGCATTTGTTCATGTGTCTTTTTGTATATTGCAGAATCTGCATGGCATATGCTTTACCGTTTTAGACTATTGCTTGCTGCCAGCTGCGTATTGCAACTAGCTCTCTTAACTTTTAGCTCGTATCTGGAGGTGAACAAGAGATTTGAAGAAAATTACTTCTTGGCTTAAATAGAGCAAACCTTGCCTTATTGCTAACTAGCACTACAGCAAACTTTGCCCTGTTGCAAAAATGCTTTGAAAAGGCACGTTTTTTCACTAAGGCAATTTTTGTCCTACTGCTTATACTGCTTATATTGCTTATACCATGAAAAATGGAACTTGTCACTGTGCAAATGTTTTCAAATATGGTCCCAATGTTTTTTCCACTAGGACAAACTCTGTCCCTGGTGCTGATACGCTGCAACTTTGCACTTGCACTGGTGCAAAGGTTCTGAAATCTGCCCCCTGATATAAGGATGCATCTTGTATTAGCAGTAAATGGCAACAAAGCCATCATTGCCACATCTCTTCAGTTTCTACTTTATTGCCCCAGCAATTTTGCAGTTGACATGTTGCATCTGTGTCCAAGTTCTGCTATTTCTCTGTGTTATTTGTTCTCACATGTCATTATGATGATCTAACGGAAGAAATTGCGGGATGTACAGGGGGACTGCACCCCCTGCTTTTTCTCCAGTGCAGAGATAGTAAGATGCCACGCAATCCACGGGCCCAATTTAAAAACAAGGCTCCTCCAATCTGAGAAACCATGACTTTGCCATTTAAAAAATTAAAATCATTGGGCTGGCTGTTGGTGACCATCTTTCAATAGGGTAAGTGACAATACCATGCCATGTACATGATTAAATACCAAACTAGTGTAAGAGCCCGTGTACATGGGCCAAAGTGCAGGTTTTCATTGACACAGTAGGACCACTACATATCCTAAGGCAATAGCTCCCTTTAGTGGTGACAATAGGAGTAGCTATGCAAATGTGTCTCTTCTGCGCATGACTGCATCAGACAAACATACAGGACAAACATACATCTGGCCTTTTATTATATTGTTAGATATTAACCACCGTGGACAGAGACCAAGAGGTGAGCCCTTGAGCAGTAAACCATGCAGTTCCCGGTCTTGTTCTTACTGAACGTCTTTAGTGTATATGAAAATAGTAAATGCATATTTGAGACCAAAATTACTAAACTGCATCTCTGATGGGAGACCCGTACATTTCTAATGATTTTTTAAATACTTTCCTGCCTGATACACATCTCTGAGTGAGACTCCTGCAAGCTCTCACACTTAGGACTAAATGGTTTCCTGCTTGAGTGTCCTGGGCTAGATGGCTATGTGGGTTCCCCTGGTTGGTGGTGGTCTTTGTGTATGATTCTAGTCGGGTGCAGCCTGATGTACAATCAGGGTGTTCCAACCATGTACCTCTGAGTAATTCTGGTACAATATCCAATAGTGAAACATTGCATGCAGTTGCAGTGAGTGAAAAACAGATGTTTCCAAATATTGTCTTGCCCTGCAAGCCTTGGAAAGTGAGGGCTGCAGTTGTGAGAACCAGATATGGCTGAATGAAAGGACGGTTTGGAGCATTGTAAACCCCTCCTACCCCCACCACCACCTCCCTTCAGCTCCTGGTTTGCTTTATAACTCAAGGGACAATTTCCATACTTTGTCAGTCTGGGGAATGAGTCATGCAGTGGGAAGAGGACGTCACCTGGAGAGGAATTGTGCCAATGCTTAGCCCGGCCGCTTTCTATGAGGACATCTTCTGAATGTGACACCCTGCTAGTATTTGTGAATATCCACTTTCTTTACCTTCACCAGGCAATGCACAGTTCTCACTTAACCTGGCCCAGCAGGGAAAGACCTGTCAGGAGCTCTAAGAACTTTGGCTTCCCAAGAGCCTTGCTGCTGTACTGTTGCCGGTAACTAGGCCAAAGGAGGAGACGCACACGGAGGGATTCATATGCACATCTTTATTCTTCCTGTTACAACTGCTAACTGGCGCTTCTTGTGCCTTACCCAGAACTCCCCGTTCCCCAACTCTCACGTCAGTGACTCCGCCTCTCTGCCGGCGGGGGCTAACCAATTAACCCCGTAGTGGCCGGTAACACCACCCCCGAACAATATGTCAAAACATCAACTCAACACTCTTCAACGAGTCTCATCGGTTTCTTGATGGTTCGACGTGGTCTCCCATCTTGGGCTACTGGCCCCAAAATATTCTGAGTTTCCATTTCATGGTCTGTCAATTCAGGGTCTCCCGCCGGAGGGGTCCACAAGTCTTCTCGCGGGACCCGCGGTTCCGGGGTAATCAGTCTCTGAGGTGTCTCAGTACCATCTCTCTTGACATAATGTCTGAATTCCTGACAGTTCCTGGTGATGGCTCTATTTTGATCTTCGGCAGTCACCATCATCCCTTTCACTGCGGTGACCCTCATGGGACTTGGGGCAAACCGCGGATCTGTCTTCCTGGGTGTTGGCTGTTGGACGAGGACTTCATCTCCTATGTGGAAATCTCTTGTCACCGCCCGGCGCCGAGCGTCAGGGTCCCGTCTTGCTCTTTCTTTCGCTTTTGCTTCTCTTTGGAGAATGTCTACGTCAGGCGGCTCCTCACTTGACGGGTTACGTGGGATATGGCTTCGCACCTCGTAGCGGAGCATAAGCTCGGCAGGTGTCTTGTTTGTGGCTTCGAGTGGTGTGTTCCGATAGTCTCTCAGGAGTCGGCATAATGCTTGATGCAGATTGACTACTTCGACCTTGGCTCTCTGTATCGTCTTTTTATTCGACGCCATGAAGCGTTCCGCCATCCCATTCGCTTGCAGGTGACGAGGGGTTATTTTCATGTGTCTGAAACCCAAATGCTTTGCCAGTGTCCCGAACTCATGTCCACAGAACAGTGGTTCGTTGTCAGATTTGATTATTTTAGGAATCCCCCACTTGCTGAGTACTTCCTCCAGTACCGCTGCTACTTGGGGAAACGCTGTGGTGGTAACCTTTTAGACTATCGGGAACCTTGAATGTTCGTCTATCAGGAGATAATCACCCACTTCCGTGGGCCCATAGAAGTCCATGGATACTCGCTCAAAGGGGCGATCAGGTATCTACGTGTGCTGTAGTGGGGGTGGATTATCAGCTGGTGACCTGCACTGGCAGTCATGACAGTTCTTCACCCATTCGTCGACTGATGCATCTAGGAAGGGGAACCCCACCAAGCACCTCAACTGTTTTTTAGTGTTCTCAGCCCCTCTATGCCCTTCATGGGCTGTGCGGACAACTTCGCTCCTTAGTGTGGCAGGGATGACAATCCTGCACCCCCGGAGTAGAATGTTGTTGTCCTTTACAGCCAGTTCATTGTGCACCCTAGCCAGTCTCTCGATTTCCTGTCTGCTCACTCCCGGATGGGCTAGCGTTGCCCTCTGGTGGTCCCTCCATTTGCTGGTCATCGTGAGGCTGATGGCAAGAGCCATCTGCAGCAGATGCAGCAGCAACCATCTCAAGTGATAAAGCCGGTGGTAAAGAGTGGGATGCAACGTACTGCACATAGGCAACATCCCCTTTTCGAGTTATTGGGGCCCGACTGGGTGTCGCGACAAATAATCAGCGGGGTTGAGTTCGCCGCTAGGATGGTGGATGATGTTGTAGTTGTATTCCTGTAGGCGGATGCCCCACCGCTCGATCCTCTGGGGCATCTTGGTGTGTGGGTTCCCAAACAGGGAAAGAAGTGCCTGGTGATCAGTAATCAGGGTGAATTTTTTTCCAATGAGTAAGTTGTGAAAATGTTCACATGCCCAGACTGCGGCTAGACTCTCCTTTTCTGCCTGGGAGTAGGCCAGTTCCGGGGTTGACAACACCCTGCTTGCGTAGGCGACCACGTGTCTGAGGTTGACATCCACGCCGCTAGTTTGGGCTAAGATGGCTCCAAGGCCAACCGGACTTATGTCCACCACCACCTCTGTGTGCCACGAGAGGTTAAAGTAAGCAAGGCGGTGAGATTCAGTGAGGGCCTGCTTGATGCTAGTGAATGCCTATTGACATGCGGGAGTCCACTCAAATGTCGCCTCTTTTTGTAGCAGTCTTCTAAGCGGTTCAGTGAGGGAAGCATAGTGAGGTATGTACCTCGCGCAGTATCCCGCCATGCCTAGGAAGGAATGGACATCTGCAACCTGCCGAGGTTCGCTTAGGTTAGTGATTGTGTCGACTTTGTCGGGATCTGGCATCATCCCCTCACTGGAAAAGATGTGTCCGAAGAATTTGAGTTTCGTCTTGCTGAAACAGCGCTTCACAGGTGGCATGCAACGCTCTGTCGTGGGATTCCTTTGACGACCCAAAGAGAAGTATGTCGTTGCTGTAGTTCAGGGCACCCTGTATGGGTCTGCTTATTTGGCGAATGGCTTCCTGGAAGATCTCGGCGGTGGACGAGATTCCAAAGTTTAGTCTCTGGTACCTGAACAGTCCGTCGTGTGTTGCAAACTTTGTTATCGCCCTGGAGTCCGGATGCAGCTCCAGCTGATGGTAACCTTGAATCAGGTCGAGTTTGGAGAACATCTGGGCGTTATTTAGCTGCACAATCATGTCCTCGATGCACGGCCCTGGGTGCCTCTCGCGTTGAATGGCCGTGCTGGCTACCCTCATGTCCACACACAACTGTATCTTGCCTCCTTCTTTGGGCACAACCACGAGAGGAGATACCCATGGTGTCGGTCCAGTCGTTGGTTCGATAATGCCATCGGAGAGCAGTTGTTGGAGTGCTTCTGACACTGCCTCCTGGAGGTGGAAACCAACTCCTCTAGGGTGTTGTGGCACCGGTCTCACCAAGGGGTCAATGTGAAGTTTGATGGGAGGGACTTGAGTTTTCCAAGGCCTTTGCATAGCTTTGGGAATTTCTTTGTTATATCTCCTTGCGTGATGAGGGTCTGGGATTGATAATATGCTATTGTGCCACCGGAGTCCTTCGAGTCCAGTTTGTTTGAGGTTGCGGTTATGATGTCTCCTGTCTTCACGTGGATTTCAATCAGCCCTAGGCGGGATGCCGTATAATTGCTGAGTAGGCATTGGCTCCTGGCAAGCGAATAAATGACATGGACGGTTGTGTCCACTTGCCGACCGTTCAGGAGGAGACGTTGTGCGAAATGTCCTACAGTCAGCAGAGGGATGGCAGCTCCCCAATGGAAAATTCTCGAGTGTGATGGTTCGAGCGTTGGCGGGTTCGGTATCCTGGCATAGTCCTGCTGACCCATGATATTTACAGTAGCGCTCGAGTCGACCATGAACTGGAATTGGCAGTTCCCCATCTTGATCGGAATTTTGGGGGCCTCTCTGGCCTCTTTGTTGTCAAGTATGAGGTTGACAAACTCGTCATGGTTGTATGGATCATAGGGCCCGTTGTAAGCTGTCTCCGGGTCATCCTCGTAGAATTCCTCCGTCCTGTATTCTGCCGGCGGGTTGTCATATTTGTCCGTGAAGTATCTGGTCTGGTCCACCTGGTCGGGTTGTGGCAGGTATCCTGGTTCCTGGTATTCATCAATGGCTCTGACGTATCGCCGCTGACTCTGTTGATAGTATCTTGGTTGTCTGTACTGTGGGGACGGCGAACGGAACGGTATCCTGGTGGGAGCTTGTGGGCGCATCGGGGGAAACGGTATGCCTTCTCTGCATACTGAATGGAAATGTCCCTCTCTTACACAGTTTGTGCATTGTTGTGATAGAGCTGGGCATGACCCCGAATGTGGAAAAGACATACCACAGCGATAGCATTGTCTCTGTTGGCATGGGACTTGCAGAGCTTGTGGTCTGTATGGGTGTGATCCTCTGTCACCCTGACGAGATGGCTGTATAGCTGTGATGAGTTCGTTGGTGTCTTGTTTGGGGTTGCCTGCGTTGCTCATGGATGAGGCTTGGGCATCAACCCTCTCGTGTATGTGGGCAACCTCGCTGACCTCAGGAATGGTGAGGGGCTTCTTCAATAGTTGTTTTTTGAGTGCGGGGAGAGACAACCCTCTATGACCCTCACCCGCATCGCCTCTTCAAGGGAAAATGCATCTAACTGGCAATGTGCTCCCTTCACCCTTAGGCGGGTTATGAATTCGTCGACTGTCTCTTGTGGCATTTGCATGCATTGGTTGAATAGGTATCTTTCGTAGTCACAGTTAACTTCAATGATGAGAAGTTTATCTAGGGCTGCAATCAGGTTTGTGAAGGTGTTCTGTTCAGCTGAGGGTATTGTCTTCACGATTGTCTTTATTTCCCCACCAACTAAATTAAGGAAAATGTCTCTGATGTTGGGGGAGTCGCCATCCCCTGACCCACTCACAAAGTGCTGAAAATCCTCCATCCAGTCAGTCCATCTGGGCCCCTTGGTGGCATGGGGCATCATGGTGAATGGCAGAGGCAAACAGAGTTGTATTGATTTTGCTGCACGGGCTGGCTGGGGGGACCCGGGGTTGGACACAGGGTTGCTCATGTTGCTGGGTGATTTAGGGTCTGTAGGTGTGCTACCAGCACGTGGATGTGGTAATGTGGCAAAATCACGTGGCCTGTGAGTGCTTGGTCTTGAGAGGTGGTGCGCTGCTTTGCAAATCATGCGCAGGTGTAGTCGTGTCTGGATGCCTTGGCTGGAAAATCGGGCACGTTGTCCAAATGTGTGGTTATGCGTCCACTCACTCGAGTGTGTGATGACTGAAACAGGCCCAGGGTCCTCTGGTGGCTGGTGCTGTGGGGAGGTGAAAGTTCACCTGCCCGTGTGTAGCGCTTGCAGTGCGCTCTGTCCGTGGGAGGAGGAGAGGTGCAGGCGCGCACAGCTGGATGCGTGGGTGGCATCACCGACACGCTTATTCATGAGAAGGCCTGGCAGACTGCCAGGACTTCAGGCACTCTTCCCAGCGCTGACGCCTCTGTGTTAGTAGGAGGAGATGTTGTAATGAGGGAGGAGGAGGCTTGGCATAGTGAAGGAGGAGGAGGCTCAGCGGGCTGGCCACTGCCCGAGCGTATGCGGCGGATTGCCGTTGTTCGTGGTGAAGGAGGAGGAGTAGGAGGAGGAGGCTCGGCGGGTAGTCAGGCACTCGAGCATGTGTGGCAGATTGCCAAAGGAGGACTCCGGTGTGCGCAGGGACTATACCCGTCACCAGTGTTGCTGGTAAGTAGGGCAAAGGAGGACACGCACACGGAGGGATTCATATGCACGGCTTTATTCTTCCTGTTACAACTGCTAACTGGCGCTTCTCGCGCCTTACGCAGAACTCCCCGTTCCCCAACTCTCACGTCAGTGACTCCACCTCTCCGCCGGCGGGGGCTAACCAATTAACCCCGGAGTGGCCGGTAACATGTACCTGAGTGGATCCAGGCACAAAAAAGGAGGCGGCATCGGAACTAGGGAAACTCATTTTCAGCAGTACGTACTGCCTGAGGTTACTCAGCTGAACTGAAGCAGAGTCACCGAGAAGCCTTAAGAAGCCTTGCTTTCATCGGTCACTGTGCTTGTGCAAGCGATGAAAGGTTGAGTGCAACTAAATATTACTGGACCGGTAACTGGTTGAGTCCCTGCACAACAACTAAGTGCACATCCAGGGTGGAGCCATCTTATATACAATGTAGTGCATTCAAATCCCCTGCAACTGATGTGAGGACATATTTGGGTAATCCACAGGTAATCCACGTTGTCGACGCCTGGACCAATAATCAATTGGTTGATGCGTGAGAAAAGCATTCCAAGAATGTCTATATTCTTCTCATTTCATCTCTTCTTAACTTACACTTTTCTTGCAACATGCAGATAGGGTATGTTTTAGTAACATCTCCATGTGAGCCTCTATGCTATTCAGAGTTTTATTCTAGTAATCTTGTCGGCCAACCTCCCTTTCTATGAATCTACTACTATCAATTGGCACCAGATAGCTCTAGAAAGGAAAGCTTTGCAGGAGACGCCATTTACTTTGGTTAGTAAGTGCCCCCTTCCCTGCATGGACGGCTCAGTGAGATAATGAAATGAGAGACAAATCATTATCATTAAAATATCACACAGGTCCCCTGTAGCCACAGGTTTGGGAATACATATTTTCACGGAAGAGCCCCCACGTGTTTGCTTCAATGGCTCAAACACAACCTCGAGGCTATTATGTACTCTTAGAACATGCTACAACACATGCAGATTAATAATTTGATTGACAGCATTTGATGCTGTGTTTAAAGTGGTCCATTCCTGGAATAGGATATTTCATTGAAATATCCCTGTTTTCATTTAAGATAAAGGGTTATTTTGTGTATATATGTACAGCAATAACTGAATCTGGTGCGTTTACAGGTTTGGACACTCCTAACAGAGGTCTGCAGGATGCAACGAGGTAGTAGGCAGGTGTGGGATGCTTATGAGGAATTCTTTTTTTTTTACAAGAGTTTATCTGGCAAGAACTGCAATGGAAATTCACGTGGTTGCAAAGAAACCGTGGACATATTTCCATCCATCATCCTTTGGCTTTCTTAGTGAATCTTTAGAAGTGGGAAGGTCCCAAGCTTGTTGCGCTTGCAAATGCAAGCTGCATCGCACAAACAGGTCTGAGGGTCACCTGTTTCGCCATGCAGAGGTTACGTGGTCTAGCAGTTCAGATTGGACTGCTCCCTTTGGGTGCGAGATGAAACGTCATATGCATATGGTCGGTCCCCTTCTGCGCAAGCACATACAAGCTAAAAAAGCATTATCAAAGTAATAGTTTGGTGGTTTGGAATTATTTATTTCATTTTTATTGGTTTTATCGTGAGACCGACATGCCCCTGAATTACTTTAAAATGCCCAACCATGTCTGCAAGTTAGTGTTTGAAGACATAGCGCTTTAGTAAAAGACGTATTAAACAAGACTTGTGTTCATGGCACTGTGCAAGCTCATTTTAACTTGGACTATTGCTATTGTCTTTGCTAAGGCTTGTTTTTAATGTATGCTTAAAAATATCCACTCTGGATTTTACAGCTATACTTTCAAGACTTGAGAACATAGAATTACGTAAATATTGGCCTAAAGACGATACACAAAAAAAAGAAAAGTATTCTTACTTTGTGACAGTCAAGATCATTACCTGGTGCTATGTCCTATCGGACAGATCGGAGACATCTGGTTTCTAGTGGCAGTTTTTTACACACCCAGCCCTGTATTTAAGGGTCATGGTATACCAGGCTGTAATAAAATGGCATCACAGGCTTGTGTCTGTTTCACTGTGTAATCTCAGGAGCCACCATGTCAAACCAGACATGATTTAACTTTAAATATCTTGACACCACCTGGCCTGCAGGACACACTTTATTACTTTGGGAACTGGGTATATGTGACTACAAAGGGACCACCCTCCCCACCTGCACCTGCTAGAACTTTGACCTCCAACTGAACTGCATCAAGGAATGCACATTTTACCTTTGGCCTCACCTGTTGCCTCTACAAGGCAGTTGCTGGGGGTTGTCAGGAGGCTGTCCCCATAAGGGTCATAAAGGTACACTATGTTTGTTGGCATGGACAGTGTATGAGGGTGTTTCTGATTAGCACAGATCACCTTCATCTTCACAATTACCTGCATCTTTAAAAAAAGAAAAGCAAACGATTAGGTTGTTACCACCCTCACTGATGCCATTATGTCACTGCCACAGGTTCCTCTATGTATATGTTGAGGGGGAAAAACGCAGCAAAAGGCCTTCTGCATTTTCCCACCCACATCTGAATATGCCCAGGTATATGGAGGCCAGCAATGGCATCGGAACTGCCCAACATGGTGCTCATACCAGCCATTCATGACAATTCTGTTGATAAACATAGCTGTCAAACAGACATCTGGAGGCATTCAGTGTAACCTCATACCTGGAACAGTCTGCAATGAGAGTAACATGTCAGGCTACGTTGAGCCTTACAAATGGTTTTCTAGGCGACTGAGAGATGTGGGGCTGGCAGGGATATGGGTGAGAGGAGATGGCAAATAAAAAAGAAATACATATTCCTTTGCTTCTAACTGCCATACTCAGACACGTGGCATTGTGCATGGCAAAACCAGATAGAGCAGATTTTGAGGATAATTTCTCAGGAATAGCTCACCCCGTGGATACTAAAGCAGTCAGACTAGACCCATTGGATGAAGAATGTTGCTGTGAGTGTGGTGGATGTGTGTTATCCCTGTTTGGGGCCTTAAGAAAGGAATGTGCATGTTTGCAATACTGTGCATACAAGTAACATAGCACTGGGATAAATCTTTAATCAAATCTTCTCAAATTCAGCCATACCTTCTATCTCATTAAAGTTATGTGCTCTAGCACCTTGAAGCATCTCATGTGCTAGATGGAGTAATAATTATTGATCCCAGACCCAAATAACCGGACAGACTCAAAGAATATGTCAACATAGCACACTTTATTCTCAGCATAAAATAAAGTAGGGCAATCTGCAAACAACAAACTCTAGTCCACACACTCACACTTCACTTTTGATTACACAAAGGCTTTATCATCTATGGCATCATCCTATGTGGCAAACTGTGAAACCTATTGAATGGAGGGATTGGTTAAGGGAACAGATATGCCTACATATCATATACGTATTAGTAATAATCCTGGATGCCACTTATTTAATAGGCATGCCTTGAACCACCTCTAAATACGTATTATACAGATTAGAGCAGAATAACAGCAACGGGTTGGCCTGTGCAACATTGTATAGCATGTTTCTGCATGGACCCTCTGATTGGTTGGCATTCTTTCCCAACCTTGGACTTTCAGCTTGTTAGCAACACCTAAGCAAAACGAAACTCAGGTGTAGAGAGCAATGTCAGATTGCTACTCACTTGTCCATTTACTCCATTATCTCTCATCGGGCCCCAAGCCAAGGCTTCTTCTTTATAGTTGACCTTGCAGCTTGTTCTTTGTTCTGGAATTTTTAAGCAATTGTAGGTAGACCATTATCTCCGTCTGGAGCATAATGAATAGCCCTTCTTTTCGACTTCTGAATCACGTGTGACAAGACCACGATTTTGTCAATTTCGATCTTTTATTTCCTGCTAGTTGATTTAATTAAGCTGGGTGTCATTACTCCTCTTGGCCTCTGGAGACTTGCTCACCCTGCAATGGCCTTTCGCATCTTTGAATGTCCAATACTTTGCTCTTGCAAATGTTTTCTTCTTTACTTAATGCAAGAGAAATATGTCTTATGTACATGGCCTAACCTCTTGACTTCCTTTGCCTTGCAAGTATCCCTTAAAGTGACATCCTTGATCCCAAGCCAATAGACTCTGCTTTTTTCTTCACACAAAGCTGTTTTTTCAGCATCTCCTGACTTCACAGCCCTGGTCTGTCTCTGAGGTAGCTTGATTGATTCCAGCATCCATTTTTTGATATTGGCTACCTTGGCCATGTAATGTTTTCTTCTGCAGCATGCATCTATATGTCTCAACTGTCTTGCATTTCTGTGTATATACATTCACTTCATCTCTCCTCACTTATTTCTTTGGTGCATATGACTTTTTATCTTCTAATACTTTTTTCTGTTATTACTTCAATTACATCTACATTATTTAGTATTTCAAGAATGTTTCATTGTGTCTTTGTGTCTTTATTCAAGATCTCACTCTGCCCTCGTCCAATTTCACTTATAGCTCTTCGATGTCCGAGGGAGTGTGCAGACATCCTTCCACCCTTTCAATGCGGGGGCCCTTTTGATATGGTTGTCTGAGTGCATAACAGCTCTCATACACTCAATGCAGTATTGGACTAATACCTGGTGTCCCACATTGGGCTCTTCTCCTGCTTTTCTAATATGAGAGAGGTGAGGGGGCAGGATATAGGGATGACATGTCCACCTGCTCCTCTACATTCCCCCCCTCTAGTTGAGTCCTTGACCACCTCCTCCTCTTCAGTCTCCTTTATTTTCTCTTCACTCTGTGGCTTCTTGGGGAGCCATATCTTTGTTACCCCCCTCATGTGACATGTATTCTTTATACGTTCATCCACACTCCAAGTCATATAACAGCATTCCCCAGATGTTGGATATAATATCCGACGTTCTACATTTTTCTTGTGATTCTTAGGGTAGTAGAACTTCATTCTACAATGCCACAAGACTTATTTTTATGTTCTCATGGGTGCTGTTCTCATTTTACATGTGTTCACCAGTTTCAGCATCTATAGCTATCATTATCTTCATCCCAATAGCTTTCTTAGCTGTCTCCATGCATTGCCCTATGATGATCCTGACAAGACAGAATCCTAGCAATAGCAATACTAGTATTGCTCCAAGTAGTTTGAAGACATTCGCCAGCCAAGTTGGAATCCATGAAAACAGAGACGTGAACCAATCATTGGGCCTCATTACGAGTTTGGCGGTAGCCGTGCCTGTTTTACAGGCACGGCTACCGCCAAACTCGCTACCGGCACCGCCACCCACAATTGAGCAATAACCAGCCCATTACGAGTTGAATGGGCTGGTTATTGCCCATTCGCGGGTGGCGGTTATGCCGGGCTCCCGATCCCCATTCTGTTCCATAGGGCAGAATGGGGGTGGGGAGCATGCTGCCGCACAGCCCGCCAGGTCAGACCTGGCGGGCTGTCATGCAAACTCGAACAGAGCTCGTAATTCGGCGGCACGGTATGAACGGTGCCTTACAGGCACCGTTCATACTGTAGCCGCCACCGTTATAATGAAGCCCATTGTCTTTCGGCTCACCGGCTTCATCTTTCATCTTCGTGTTCAGGATTGTCAGCATAGATATTGTTGTCAGGGTTCAATCTTCTCCATCATGGGCAGGTTTGAAAGTGCAGCAGGGGGGCCTGATCTTGGTGCACACACCTCCTTCCATTTGTTGTAATTAAGTCCAGGACCTACCTGTTATGGAGGGTCATAAGCCAGATGGCCTTCAATTCTTATTTGATTGCATTGAATCCTTTTATTTTTGCACTGATCGTTTGTTGTAACCACTTGGCATTCACCGCAGTCTGGAGTCTGTGCATAGATATAGATGTAAATATAATTGCCGTATTGATGAATAATCTATGATTCCCTAGAATATTGTCATAGGCTGCTATTGGCTTTCGCCAATAAATCCTCCTCCTCCCTGAGGGTTTTGAAATCCACATTGTCCTCCACTAGGTTCATTCCCTCTTCCTCTTGGCCAAACATTGTACCCACTCTGATCCATAGCAGCATACACTAATTTTGAAAAAAAATGTCTGCACTAACTTCTCTTCCTCCTGCTTTCTGCTCTTGGCTTTCTTTTTATTCTTCTCCTGTAACAATCAGCCATGATGTCCAATAGTCAACTGTTTTTCTGGCCATGGCTTTGCTTCCAATTCATACCTGTTTCTTTATCTGCTGTTTCACTGGCTCGGGCAGTCCTTGACATAAAACTTGGTAAAATAATGCCACAGTTTATCCCATCGTTCTCTCATCTCGAGACTCCATTGCTCTTGAATATCTTGAATAAAGGCAACTGGATCATCATGCTCCCCCCATGTTCAAAGTCATGATCGCACCCATGCCTGATCTATCAGGATATTGTACTCTGAGCACCAACATACATCTGCTATACAATTTTTAAATGGAGCACCAATATGTGTCATGTTTTGTGCACTCACACCCGCATGACCTGTTTGCTTCCAAATGTCATCAGCTCTCTCCCCGAGAATGGCTGCTAGCAGGCCTTTTATGTCACCTATTGCTAAGGTCATTCCTGATGTCATTCTCTCTACCTCATGAATCCATTTTCCTGCACCTGAAATTAAACTAGGTAATTTACATTTCAAATGATCCTTATCCATTTGTGGCCACTGTATATATTGTGGTAGTCCTACCCCTTTCCCTAATAATGGGAATTGTGAGAATCCTGATTCATAATCATACCCACCTAGATACACTTCTTGTTTTGCAAGTGGGTGTAGTCTCGTCGGTTTGTTTGTGTCCTTGTAGTTGCCTTAATCTGCGTACATAAGGTGGGGATAAGTCCCCTGTACTGCACAATTGTGCTTGTGTTCACTCTGTATATGGTGTTGGTGCTGGTGTTTTTTTCATTACGGTCCTCTAAATCTGACAATTTTATCCCTTTTTCTACACTTGAGTCTTTTAAAAAAAACCACATGCGCCCTCTCTTCTCACTTTTTTCATTTTCTTCCCTTTCTACGTCTGACATTGATATACCCCAGCTTGTATGGCTCTAGTCCCTTTCCACATCACCAAGATCTAGTCTACCTAAATACAGCATTCTATGTGTCTACTAAGTTATATGCAGCCTATTACAACTGTTGGCAAGTCATTTTGATCATTGTTTTGGTGTGAATGGGACTGGAGCTGCACAGATTATGACTTTTTGCATTTAGACTCCCCAATGCTTGAACATAATGGGCCTCATTATGACTTTGGAGGCAGCCATGCCCTTAAGAAGGGCATGGCTGCCTCCAAAATCGTGTCCGGGTCTGGGTTCCCTGAATGGGGAAATACCGGGCCATTCTGAGTATGGAGGGCCCGGTATTTCCTCCTTCAGGGAACCCGGGCCCGGTCCTTCCCCATTCCCATCCGAGCCCTCATAGGGCTCAATGGGAATGAGGAGGGAGGTAACTACGGGCCCATTACGAACGGGCCCATTGTCAGCTCCCTGGTCGCCTCGCGGGACCCGCTGTAGACATCTGGAAAAACCAGACGTCCAGAGTGGGTCCCGCAAGGGGACCTCGTAATAGTGCGGAGTGGGTTTAACGGCGCCGGCACCATTACCGGTGCCGTTAAACCCATTCCGCACAAGTTATAATGAGGCCCAATGAATTTAAACACCAGTCATTTAGATCATGCGCTCAAATTCAATGTTTGAATGTATTGATTTTTTTGAATTTTACTAATTTAATTTTGTTGCTCTTCAATTTTCAACAATTAATCATCAATTTTCAACATTCATCTTCATTATTAGCAATGGCTTTTCTTTCTCTTATACAATCCACAACACATGTTTCCCTATTTGTACATGGTTCCTCAGGAGGGTTTTAAAGCATTTTTGTTTCTAGTAAATCAAAAACAAGAGACATTTCCATCAGTATAGTGCCAAAGATGTGTGAATAATATTACTTGATCGTCCCATCATGCAATCCACACGTTTGCGACAATTAAGTGATTGATATAGTTATCATAACTAATAGTGGATTTGATGGCGCCGACTTACTTGTCAAATTTTGCTTCCTTGACAATAGCGCTGCGTTTTCTTAGTTGTGCTGTCTTTCTCAAATATTCTCGAATTTATCACAATGTTATTCCAGTAAATAATACCTATTTGTGACTAAATCAAAATTGGTTTCACTATATAGCCTACTTTAGATAATATGTTCCTTTATATGTGATCGAATTTGATATGTGAAAATACAACCCATTCTCACCTTTGCATTGAATGTGCTCAATTTAAGCAATTCCTTTCGGTGACATGCTTTGTTTTCGTCGGCGCGGAGAACACCGACAAATTGAATATGGCTGAATTTAAAGGAACGTCGTGACATCCGCACGTGGTCATCGTGTATATGATGTCATTGCGCTCGTTACTCCATTTTGAATTGGGATATCTCTACTTATCATAGTTGTGCGTGACTTTGTGAATTTTTGGAATTGCATTGCTAATTTGCTTCGAGAATAGTGTTACAAATTGATTCCTAGAATGTAAGTTAATGAAATCAAACTATTTGCGTGAAATGACGAAAAAAGAAACTTACTTGCTGCGAAGTGAAATACACATGTTCACTTATTGGTAATATGAATACAAAACTTAAATAAAACAGTGCATTTGCAGCAATATGAATAATTAAGTCCACTTTTGTGTCAGATTGAAGCTGTTAATCTGTTGATCTATTGATTTTGACTGATCATTTCAACAAAGTAAAGCTGCTCATCTGTTGTTCTATTGATTTTTACTGGCTAGTTCAACCTTGTACTCGGTGAAAACTTGTTGTTGTTTCAGCTATTTTTCTTGTTATAAACCATTATTTAAATTAATGGTTATAAGAAATAACTAATTTCTGTGTCTGAATTCAATTCCGTATTGCAACAGTGCATATTGCATATCCAATTTGCCTCTCTTTGTCACAAAGGTTTCTCATTATTTCCTCCTCTGGCAGGTGTCTCTATGTGTTCCAATCCAAAGAACTTAATTTTGTCAATATGTGCTTCTGTATGTTCTGCAAGGAAATGTTGTCCCAATGGGTATCTATAGTCTTTGTTTCTTATTCTGTGTATATGTTCTGCTATTCTGACTTTAAGCAGACGTATCGTGCTGTCAATATATCACTTTGAACATTGACACTTTATCACATTCTATGTGTGTTTGTTAATACGTCATCCGACCTTCCTGTTTCCCTTGATAAAGACCCTTTAACATTCTCTTTGGTTTTACAATAATATTTATCCCTCCATTGTCTATATAAATCCCCAATTCTTTTCCCTATGTTTTCTGCTTCATGTTCATCAGCCCATGTTTTTAATTCTCGGTATCCCTTGCAGCTCCGAGTGGGCTGTTGTGACCCTCTTTCTTCTTCTGATCATTCTCGTGTTTCAATATGTACCATGCTTTTATTGAACAGATGATCTATTTTGTCATCCCTTAGTCACCCACTCCTGTTCATTCCTTCTTTCCTTTTCATCTCTCTCATCTGTCTAATATCTTCTTCTTCTTGCCTTCTTTGCAACCTATGTACTTTTATCTCTGTCTTTCTATCTCCTGCTGTTCCTTCTCTTCTAGTATCTCCTTTTCTTTCCTTGTCTCGTACTTTCTTCGTTCTTCCTTTTGCTTCCTCTCTTTTTTATCTTCTATTCCTTGGATGCTCTCTCTTGTTCTCTTTCTCTCTTTTCCTGCTCTTCTCTTTCTTTTCTTTCTCTAACCATCAATGCCCTTATCATCATGTTTGAGTAATATCTGTCCTCACATCCATTTATTCTGTACTATGGCCTCTCCTTCTCCCTTACCCTTATTGTTCACTTCTCTTTGTCTATTTGCTTTGCCCTCTATCTCCATCTGTCTGTCCTGTCTTTCCTTTCTCTCATCACACTGTTTACTTTCATTGCGTGTTGACATATATTTGCATTCTCTGCTTTTGCCCTCTTCTATATTGTCCTCACTATTACCCAGCCAATGATTTCAATTCTTTTTAAGGATAAAATCCCTGCTTCTCAGTGTCTATGCTCTTGTTTTCAGAAAGAGAAAGAAATGCTGAGGGCATTGCATCCTCCTCTTCATGATGACTAAGCATCCACTCCTTCTCAGGCGGATTTGTCCCGTGGTGAAAAGTTGATTTCGACTGCCAGTACTTACCAGATCTTTTGTTCTTTTATTTATTTTATCAAATATACCACACTGATTGATTTGAGCAGGCACCATCAATCAAAACCCATTACCAGAAAACCACATGTTTAACCAATTTAAAAAGTCTATGCAATGACGTTCTTTTCAGTCCTTCATTTATACTTTGTATGAATTTGCTATCTCATTATTTTATTATTGATACTTTAAGAATCTCTTATTTATTTATTTATTATTCTCCTTTGATTTTATTCTTCCTGATTGACATCAACCTCTTAATGCAAAACTTCTGATCACCTTAATTTTTTTACTATTGTTTTATATCTCTTAATCTAGACACAATACACGTTTTACACTGACATATTTATAACCCCATACACATGTGCACTTTACATTTTTTGCATAGAGCTTCCTTTACTATCTTTAGTAAATGCATCTCATCTCACTTTTTACCCCATTTTGGAGTTTGATGTGCACTCTTTTTTTTGGCCTTGCCTCAGGGATCCTTAACACCCCTACTTGGAGTTTTTTAGTGCATACCCTACTACCCCTCTTGGAACCAGGAATCATGGTATCTATTTCATCTTTTTCTAACCCCAAAAAATCCTGTTATTTTATATTCATATATTTACAATACAGTCAATACCCCCTACATTTGCCACTTTCGATGCTCTACTTACATCCGTGATTCAGCTCGAGTCCCTCGGCATCGACTCTTCCCCAATCGACCGTTCACCTTCAGTCTGTGGGGCACCTGTGGGGACCGGGCAGGAATTTCATCAATGGGGTACCTGCCAACACATTTCTTTTCACATGTGTGTCTTGAGCTCCGATCTCCACAGGAAGTTCCATGGTCTTGTGGCTAATGGCGGAAGTCATCAATAGTCCGAGAGTCTAGATCAAGGGACAGGTTGACTGGCCCAGAAGCATCCTCAGCTACCAAAATGTGCTCTAGCAACTTGAAGCGTCTCATGTGCTGGATGGAATTACCAATAATGATCTCAGACCCAAATAAATGGACAGACTCAAAGAATATGGTGAAGTACTACTTTATTCTCAGTATAAAATAAAGTAGGGCAATCTGGCGAACAACAAACTGTAGTCCACACACTCACACTCCACTTTTGATTCCACAAAGGCTTAATACCTCGATATGCATCATCTATGGCATCATCCTATGTGGCAAACTGTAAAACCTATCGAAGGGAGGGATTGGTTAAGTGAACATATGTGCCTATATATCGTATAAGTATTGGTAATATTACTGGATGCCCCTTATCTAATAGGCACCTTGAACTACCTCTAAATATCTATAATACAGATTATAGCAGAATAACAGCAACGGGTTGGCCTGTGCAACATTGTATAGCATGTTACTACATGGACTCTATGATTGGTTGGCCTTCCCTCTCAACCTTGAACTTTTGGCTCGATAGCAGCATGTAAGCAAAGTGAAACTCAGGTACAGAGAGCACTCAGACTATTACCCACTTGCCCAATTAGTCCATCATCTCTCAGCAGTCAGGCCCCAACCTAAGGCTTTTTCATCATAATTGATCTTGCAGCCTGTTCTGGGATTTTTAAGGGACTGTAGGTACACAATTATCTTCATCTGGAGATTAATGAATAGCCCTTGTTTTCAACTTCTGAATCATGTGTGAGGAGACCATGATTTTGTCAATTTCGACCTTTTATTTACTGTTATTTGATTTAATAATGCTTGGTGTCATTACTCCTCTTGGCCTCAGGAGACTTAGGATTTTTGCATCTTTGACTGTCCAATACTTGGCTCTTTCAAATGTTTTTTTATTTGCTTAATCTAAGAGAAATATGTCTTACGTACAAGGCCTATCTTTTTGACTCCCTTTGTGCCTTGCAATTATTCCTTGAAGTGGCATTCTTGATACCAGGCCAATAGACTCCTCTTTATTCCTCACACAAAGCATTTTTTTTCAGCGTCTCCTGAAGGTCTGTCTCTGAGGTAAATTGATTGATTTCAAAGTGAGTTTCTGTCCTGGATGAACCACTGTATCAATTACTCATACACAAAGGATACATATCAATGACGAGGGCAGTCTCCGGGTCTTGAGAAGTCAAGATACGGGCTGAGTAGAATGACAAGGTCAAAATCAGACCTTCCAATTGATGACACTCTATGACGGTAGAAAACACAGTCAGAGAGAGGAATCAATGGAAAGGGCATGGAAAATACAAAATAATCACCAACCTGTGACAGAATAAAGAATAAGCAAATGTATGTACTAAAACTATTGAGTCCTATCACTGTATAAGGAATAAAGAGTACCACCAACCTGTTGGCGTGAGTAGATTGGAATAAGTCTGACACAGGAACACCAAGTCAATCTAAGTAAGGAGCAACGACAAGAAAGGAAGCTTAGTAAAGGAACTAATCCCGAACGGCACGAGGGTCACGCTAGATACTGGGTTGGTGCACTACTGGATAGTGTCCATGAAGTCCTTCGCACGTGTATCATTGGGATAAGTGGGAGAAAGCAATTGGTGAGAACTGTTCTTGTCGGGACTAATAATCCATGCCCTTTGGTCAAAAAAGGTAAGTTGGAATGGAGAGTAAGCACTAATCCAGAGGAGCAGTGTAACAGATGGTTAGGCTCGTGGCATTTGAGAGCGAGAAATTTGCAGCGCCCAGCTAGTAGAACAGTGGAAGCCGGAGCAACCAGAATAGTCTACACGGCTTTATAGAAGTGTCTAGAACTGCTGCTGTGTAACCGCGGCTGCTAGTGAAATACTGGGCTGCTGCCGTGTCAATGCGGCTGTTTGTTAAGTATGGGACTGTTGCCGTGTAGCCGTGCAGCGCGGCAGCATGCAGATGACCGGGGAAGCTGCCATGTAAGGCAATCAGGGAGATAAGATCTTGTTGAAAGCTCGAATTCCGGATGAAGATTGTAAAGTTGTAATCTGTTCTGGAAGAACCTCGAGTGGGTGCTACACAGCCGGGGATCCACTGTGGAAGCCAGATAGCGGAAGGACTCTTAGTTAGTGACCAGAAACAAAAGGAACCGCTTAAGGAAAAGCGGGAAGTAGCCAAATGGATTTCAGGAACGCTGTTTTAAGGAAAACAGAGATGCGAATAATCACAGAACGTAGGTTCAAAGAGAAACAACTACTATAGAAAATAAATCAGAAGCAGCGAATGAGAGTTCCCAAGGCTGCTAAATACGTAGCAAAGGAATCACAGGATTAAAGGAAGATCACGCGACACTAATGGCATGTATAGTGAATACAATTAGTATAGAATGGTCTAGTTGTTCTATAAGCGAAACGTGTCCCACGAAGGTGAGCCATGGGAACAGGTGCAACAGGGGTGCGAGGTTTGACAGTTTGGCATCCATCTTTTCATCATGGACGCGTTGGCCATGTAAGGTTTTCTTCTGAAGCAAGCATCTATATGTCTCAACTACCTTGCGTTTTTGCGCATTTACATTCACTTCATCTCTCCTCACTTATTTCTTAGGTGCATATGATTTCTTAATCTTTGATTACATGTTTTTCTTACTAAATTCAGTTATATCTTCATTCTTTAAGTATTTGCATATTGTTTCAGTGCATCTTTGAGCCTTTTTTTTCATGACGTTACTATGCCCTTGTCCAATTTCACTTATAGCTCTTCGATATCTGATGATGTGTGCAGACATCCTTCCACCCTTTCAGTGCAGGGGTACATTCAACACGGTTGTCTGAGTGCATATTGTCTCTCCTACACTTGATGCAGTATTGGGATTATACTGTTCCTATAGGATGGATGTGAGGGGGCGGGAGCTAGGTAGGACATGTCCAACTGCTTCTATACATTACATTGATCTTTCAACGAATGCTATAGCTTGATAGACTGAGAGAGCGGTCATTTTAGTTGGGAAATGGTCAGTATGACCTCTCCTGAGCTCTGTATGGCTATTAGTGCACAGTGCTAGTAGCAATAAAGGTTGTGTAATTGAGCTGGTGAAGTAAACAAGCTTCTTTAATAATGACCTTAGGAGGTGGTAGCCATGGGTCCTCCAGGCTTAGGATGTTCTTGAAGTGATCTATACCTCACTGACAGACAGACTTGTCAGCTTCAAGCCACACACATCCTCTCAAAAGACATTTTAATGCAATTAACAAGCCACACACCTAAATTCTCAAGCTACAAATCTCAAAGCCTTCCTGGACCATTCATAAGTGACCTTTGCGCCTTAGTTGCTCATGAGCTGTTTGCTAAAATCCCTTGTAAGCCGTTATTCACATGCTCTCCCTAAAACACCCACAGGGATTTAAAAAGCTCTGCCACGGCTTCAAATTGAAACAGTACTACCATGCCTCAGCCATGCCACAATGTGCAATACTCTTACGCTCTCCAGTCACAACACACAACATGCTCCCCTGCATGAAGGCTTTACAGTTTCCACAACTATGCAATGTGCAGAGGTTACAGGTAAGAAACATAGAATCCTATTCTCTATGCTAAATTCACCATGAACACCACCTTTGCAAAATATCCAGGCTATGCCTTTGATATTATTATAAAATGATTATGATTTTTTAATCCAGACAGAGGAAAAGGCTGTTTTTATCTTGGAGCCATCATCGGTCACACCCTCTACGGTGTTCTCTGTCTGAAACTAGCTTAATCCAATTCATGAAACGCTTGACAATCATGGTCTTCCAGGACTAACTAGGCGCATCCCAACACCAACTTGCCCACTTGCTGTAAAGACAATCATAGCATGTATAGCATTACAATAATTATACATATTAAATAAAAAACGGGTACAAACACGAGTAGCAAAGGACAATGCTGTGCAGAATGGATGCACATGAGGAAGATGTCGGTGTGTTGCTGATGGAAGACTTGTTAAAACAGTAATGCACAGCTATTCACCCTCCCAACTGAAGAAAAAAAAAGCTGAGAATGTAAAGGACCGGGAAGTAAAAGAAATATTTATATCTCTCTTAGCAAAGTGACCAAAGTTTCAAGATAAACAAATCTGACAGTCAACGACATTTAAGAAGGGCCTTTACATAGGCATACTCATGCCTGTGTTATCGTACGGTCTAGAAGTGCTGAACAATCAATAGAGGTATTCTCTAGAACAGAGGGCTTCATATGGAAGCATTGGGCCTCATTACGACCCTGGCGCTAAGTGGTTAACGGCGCCGTAAAAGTCCCTTTGACCAGCCGTTAAAGTAGGGACCCGCAAAAGGACTCTGGAGGTAAGTACGGTACCGCAATTTGCGGTACCGTACTTACCGCCTTCCCCAGTCCCATTGAGCCCTATGGGGCAAAAATGGGAATGAGGAAGGGCCAATGTTCAATGGGGAATTACCGCCCTGCCAACCTTGGAATGGGGTGGTAATTCCCCATTGAACATTGGCGGACTCGTTACAATACCGGCACCAACCATGGTGCTAATAGCGCCATGGGTTAGCGCCGGTGTTGTAATGAGGGCCATTGTCTTCGACTACCCACATCATTGCCAATGATTCTCGTGAGAGTTGAGCATCGCTTGCAATCATTGGATTCGATGTTCATTTGTAAGAAACGAATGCTGCGCAATATGATGCTGGATCCAAAATCCTTATTTGAGGATCTGGGCAATATTTTTTAGCAGGTACCTCAACATTGTTGGGAAACCTGCATTCTTAAATGTTTAGTGGCCTTGGAAAACATTGGGACTACCTGTGATGATTTGTTAAAAAAAAAAACATAATTTAGTAAAAATGAGAGTAAAATTATGGGATTGGTGTAACTACAATACAAATATGTAAGGTATACGACTATTATAAATTTATAAATAAGCAAATTAACAAACTGTCAAGCTACTTATTGTTATTGTCAGATTGCAGGGTTAGATCCACTTACTTTAGATTTAGTTTGAATCCCGTTGGTAGCACTCTCCGTTTAAAGTTGTACCCATGCGCATCCCCATTTTTATAAAACACTACCTTTCCTTGTTTTCCACATTCGTTTGAAACACCCCTTATTGCCGAAATCAAGGAGTTTGTAAACAATTACAACACCCTGATGCATGAAAATGTCTTCGATCGGGCCTATAACTATGGGCCCCGGGGCATTAACTGAGTCGGTAATGCCCCCGCCGCTCTGGTCATATTGCTTAATTGTAAACCATATATACTTAACATGTTTTTTAAAAGTACTACCCCACTCACACCACTTCAACCACCTTTGCCCCTCCCCTGCATTCCCCTACATCATCCCCATCTCCTTAAAAAGACCCACACCACCCGCCTCCCATCCCACTGTATCTGCATATAAATTGTGCGGTTTTAACTGCAACTGTAAACATGTTAATAATAAAGGAGCTGTTGCTCTGATTAATATTAATGCCTTGCTATTTGTTCGTTTTTCAGCCGATCTCTGTGGTGCAATCAGTTAAAGCATGTGGTTGATAGCTGGAAGGTTGGCGTTTCAGCCGATCCTGAGAAGGCAACATTCTGAAAGTATTACAATGTTTATTTGGTTTATAATTCTTGTCACCCTGCCTTTCCCAAAAACAGGGTGGGTTTTTAAGTTTTAAAAAAAAAAAAACTCTTGGGAGGGGGGCTAGACAGCCGATTCAGGGACAGTCCTGGTAAAACAGGTACGTGCGGTCCCCTTATCTCTTAGTCATAATCTTTGTTGCAGGTCATTTCCTTTGCTTTCATTTCCAACACTAGAGTTATGCTTTTGGACCTTACCAGTTTTGGACTGTCAGGCCTTGTGGCAGGTTGCCCTACATTACAATTTACAAACATACAGCCAATATGCTCAGCAACCAAGCCAACCATATGCACAGCAGCAATAACCACACCCAGTATACACACTGACTCCCTCTGTGTGCACATTCCACCACACACTCAAGCACAAAAATAGATAATTCCAGCAACAAAAGACAGCCAACATTATGACCACGCACAACATAAAACTCACCCCGTCAACACAAACCCACACCACACACCACACACACAATCACCCAATTTTCATAACCACAAACAACATACACAGTCACCCACACAACAGACACACTGCCTCCAAGATATACACACTCACCCCATTATTATGAGGCACACTCACCCCATAACATATACACCTGTATGCATCACAATATACACTGAAGCAAGGAAACACATAGTAACCCCCGCTGGTAAATATTAGAAACATACACTGAATGACCACACTGTACACATTCAAAAATACATACAAGCAAGAAAATCCATAATTCCAAGAACAATATTCAGCAAACATTACCATAACCACACACAGCATGCACATTGACCCCCACTGTACATGCATCGAAACATGTACTCAAGCAAAAAAAGACATAATTCCAGGAATAATATTCAGCCAACATTAACATAACACACAGCATACACACTTCACCTCACATTGCAAACATACACTCAATCCCTGGAGCGTAAAAATTCCAAAATACACTCAATCAAGAAAAGCCATAATTCAAGGAACAATATTCAGCCAACATTACCATAACCACACACAGCATACACACCACTGCCTATGCATCACAAAATACGCTCAAGCAACAACGACAAAAAGAATTTGAGGAACAAGTTTCAGCCAACATTAGGATAACCATGCTCAGTATCCCGCATTGCATACACATTACAAACATACAGTCACCCCCCAGAGCATTCACATTCCAACATTCACTCAAGCAAGAGAATACATAATTCCAGGAACAATATTCAGTCAACATTACCATAACCACACACAGTATACACATTTACATCCACTGTGTACGCATCACAACATGCACTTAAGCTAGGAAATACATAATTTAGGCAAGGAAAAACATAATAATTAATGTATTAACAAAAACGATATATGTAAAGGAAAAACTAAACTAAAGCAGCACATTATTGTAAAATATAACATAGACCCCTCATTTGTTCCACCTGAAACATACTTTCAGTTTGACGCCTAATGTTCTGGTGAGAAATGAAATGAAGTCATGTTCATCTGAAAATGTATATATAAATCTATTTACAGTAGTGCAAGCACGATTCATTTTTTGATGATTCACACTTCTCCCCATCCACACTTTACATGCTGTCAAACATGAAAACATTTGTTTCTGGACATAATCCTGCGTAGTCGTTCAGTTTTAATGTTAAAACACGTATGTTCCTCTTTTGTAGCCAAGATAGCTCCAACAATTGTGAATTAAACTATAATCTGGAATTTTGATAACAGTGTCACAATAAACAAAAACTTTCTTGAGAATTTTTAGCCATTTGCCACCTCAATAAGTAAACCATTCCACCTTTATTTTACCAAATGGCGAAACACTTAGCAGTTGGTGTAAAGACTGGAGGGGGTGTTTGTACTCCTGCTCTCTATATGGCAGAGGAGATGCACAGAGTACCCCAACCAAGATTCTCTATAGGGTAGCGCTGGTCGAGCAATCAAGGCCTAGCTTCTCAGGAGGTGATGCAGGCTGGTTCTTAAGTACAGTGTAGTCCCCAAGCCCCGACAAAGGAATGTCCACACACTGTTTTAGTTAAAATACGTCTTTATATAATTAATATTCAAGGTTATGTACACTATCAAAATAACTCACTTTATGCTCAGAAAATCCACAATGGCAAATATATAGAGTTCTAAATTGGTACCACAATTATTATCAGATCTCATTAAAGTGCATCAACTATACTCTGGTCAAATGTCACACAGATCAAGGAAGAAAAGTAACCAACAATAGATATAGGAGGAAAGCAGTTGGTTAGAACAATGGGCAGAATATTGACCCCTACCAACTAGGCACAATTCTGTGTGGAGATCCCCCACCTGTGCAACCTGTAAATTAAAGATATATCACAAGCCCAGTCCATATATTGTTCTATAAGTCTTATTTCCTTCTATAAGGTTTCTACCCCCAATGTTCCTGTTAGAGAAGAGTTCTTCAATGAGGCGTTGATGGATCCTTCTTGAGTGACTCCCTTTAAAGCAGGAGCCACGGATCGTCAAGAGGCGTCAAAGAAGATGAACTTTGCATCAACGCATTGATGAAAAGTTCGATGGTGCCGAGACCACGGTGCCGATCCAGGCGGTTCTCGTGGGCGACGTCCTGCGAGGATGAGATGTGTGGGCCATCTCAGTGTTTGATAGTTCAGGACCGCAAAGAGTTTCTGAAGAACTGTGGCCCGACAAGGGCGTCGAGTCGTCAAAGTCTTTGTGGTCTTTGGGTGGCGGGAAACCCACTGGCGGATGCTCCTCAGCCCGTCAACGGCCTGGCCTTCTCCGGCGGGATAAAGTGGGCGGTGGTGCGGACGAGCACATCTGTGAATCAAAAGTCTTAGGCAAAGGAGCATGCAGCTCAGTTCGCCAGCGGCACAGTGTCAAGCGGTCCCCTCTTCTGGGCAACCCGGCTTCGACGGGCCTCCAGCGATTAAGGCGATACTCCGAACCCTGGTCGATAGCAATGGACTTTGACTGCGTCGATGTCCAGGTGCTTTGCTTTGTTCTCCTTGGCGGTCCCCGTCTCCGGTCGGCAGCCTTTCGAGGGTATGACTTCTAGGGAGCTTTGATGAAGGTTAGCGGTGCTCGATGGTCCCTCGGAGCACAGGAAGATGGCGCGTAACCAGGCCCTCTCTCGGATCAGTCCTTGATGAACTCGACAGCTTTCGGATTGGGTCGCAACAAATGCAGCAGCAGTTCTTCTTCTTCCAGCTGGGCTTCAAGGATAAGGTTCCAGTTACTCTTCAAGTGTCAACTCAGCTTCTGAACAATTTCCAGTGGTGAGAGGTCCCCAGATATACTATTCTGCCTCCCATCCACACTGCTGGGTCACAGCCAATCATACAGAAGGGCATTCATGCAGTCAGTCAGCTAATCAGGCATACTGTGAATTCAGGCCATACTCCTCCCTCTCAGACACTCAAAACAAGGAATGTGTATTGGGACAAGTACCCGGCCATTCAACACTACACACTGCACTCATACCAGTTTCGGACAGGGCTGTTTCAGTCATTGTGTCATGCACCAGAAACCAGACAGCCACAACAAGAAGTGCATATTGGTCACACACTCCATTCACCCAGGTCCCACCCACAGGGTGTACCCACAACATACAGTCACTGGAAAGGCTCCAGCCAGTCTGGCCTGGACTTCACAACAACACTATAAATGGAACTTCAACCCAACAGCCAGTCAGGGGGAAGGGACAGTGTCAGGGCTACCCAGGACTTTGGGAAAACAAGGTAACAGGCAATAGAAAGCAAGAAGCCACATTGGCCATCTCGTTTCCTATCAGGAATCAACTGATTCCAATGGCAGGGCCTGGATATCCCAAAATGGAGGATACTCAGAGCACCTGTCAAAGTCAGCATGGAGCTGCCACCAGCCCATACCCTGCTCTGTGGGCCACACACAGGTACCCAAAAACATACACTAGGCGCACAGGGTTTCACCCCCACCCATGGGTGCCATAAGGGTATCCCATGAGTCTGTACACCAAACCAAAAACAGGAAGAGCTGCACTCCCAGGTGTCCCATATGGACTCCTGGCCAGAAGACAATACAGAACACAAATGAAAAAGGACTACAGGACAAGGACAGGGAGGCTCTGTCCCTCCAAAGCATTTCCAGCATTACAGTCGACATACATAATGCTCCAGCCAATAGACACAGGAGTCTCCAAAAATCAACAATTTCTTTCCCTACATTTAAAAAAAAAGTTTAAATACTGTAATGAATCCAATGGATTCATCTCAGATTCTATTGCAGTAACCTCCTCCCATGTGGCCAGGGGATGGCAGTCGCTACCTGATCCTGACCCTGGGACCAGCTATATGAGGAAGGTTCACATTGGAGGAGACAGCCTCCGGGGAATGTCATGGCTCCATTGGATGAGAGATGGTATGCTCTATTTGCGCAAGAAAAAAGCCCCTTGGTACTCAATACCCTAATGGCCTATTACCATGCATCTACACACCCCCACCTTAGGGAAACTAAAGAAACCTTTTCCCAAAACTTGTTAGGCCAAACTTCCATCCCAGTTCAAAATGGTAAAAGCTCCAGGACTACCTTTTACAGTTTTTCATTTTCTTCCATATAGAGCTTGCTCATCATTAGGAATCATTGAAACAGATTTTCCAAGTAATCTGCATCAGTTAATATCAATGGATTACATCTCCCACAATTACCCAAGTACTGGGACAGGGAGGAGGAAGGGACCGATGCAGAGTAGAATGAGCCACAAGCTCAATGAGCTTTCTAGTTCTTTTCAAAATGTGCCTGTGCATCGGACATTTAAAGATTAAAAAAAGCTGCAAGTGGCTTCTGCTGTTAGGGAGAAGTTGTAGCACCTATGCATGAGACTTGTGGGACTTGGAAGCACAAACTAGTGTGGTGGAGCCAAAGGGCTCGCTGCATGAGCAGGATGTGCCGCAGACATGCCAGGAGCATTCCAGGGTGCTCGGCAACCGGCGAAAGCAGCGTTTCACCTACCGGGACTTGAAGCAAGACAGGCGTGCTGAAGCAAAGCAGCGAGAGAAACAGGAATGACGTGAAAGCTGTCCAGAGTGGAAAGCAGGCAGCAAAGTAATTCCCCATAAGCGCGAACTGGATTGAAGACTCCACACATAGCGGGTGAGTCAGCCCAAGCAAAGTGGGGACCCAAGGGCATTTCTGCATCTGTACCAAATACAAACTGTAAACATTAAAACTGCAGAAACAGGAACATTAAAGAGACTGATTGCAAAACAAGGAAGTATATTTCAAATAAGGACCCCAGCTATATATGGTCATATGGAATGCATATATTGGGGGAACCCCGAGAAAATGTGGAATAACCAGATGCACAATACCGAAGAAGATATATGCAATTGCGGAAGTGCATGAGGAACTGTTATCTGTGAAAATAAGAAATCCTATAGCAAGTCTAAACCATAGGCACCCCTTTCTCTAGGAGATATTTCTAAGTAGACTTGTGGGGTAATAAAACGACCATTGTATCTGAAGATAAGGTGCAGAGGAGAAAGCAAGGTCCTGGCACATGGAACCTTTAATAACATGAAAAAAGAAAAGGGTTCCCAGCATTGGGAACTCCCGTCCTCTGCACACTATCTATGGCCAACAAAGCCAAATGGTACTGAAGAGATTACAATAGTAGTAAATGTGAGTATATAAATGTCGATAGTAATTGATAAATTGTTATCCATTACAATAGTAGTAAATATCAGTATGTATACACTCACCTTTACTACTGTTGTAATCTCTTCAGTACTATTTGGCTTTTTTGGCCATAGATAGTGTGCAGGGGACAGGAGTTTTCAATATAAGAAGTCCTGGCAGGTGAGTAAACCAGGCAATCATAAATGTGTAAAAAGTCCTGGCAGAGGGGAGAATACTAGGCAGTTGCAAATCTACAGGAAGTCCCAAGAAAGCATATACAACTGTGTTTGCTATCCAAGAAGGAACTTTTGAAAAAAAGGAACTACAAAGCTAAGTATCTTTACCACTAACAGTATTGTTGTGGGCCAAGAAAGACACAAATAACTGTTAGACCAAGAATTATTGGCATTAAGGATGAATCCAGGGGAAGGGAATTAACCTCTGGGACAAGGCGTGTTACTCTTGGTGCATTTTGGTGTTGAGGAATTAATTGCAGTGAGACAAAATCCGGGAGAAGGGATCCCCTAGAACTAAGACCTTTTATTGTACTTAAGAGAACTTTGTATTGAAGAACCACTGACATTGAGAAAGAATCCAGGGAATGGGAATTTCCCCCAGGAGTCAAAGGTTTAGGCATTAGAAAAACATTTTTGAGAATTAACTTAAGGGAGGAGTCACCCTCTGGAACAAAGACTCTTTCACCTTGGAGAACGTTTATGTTCGAGCTGTTTTATTTTTCTTTATGAGCTCTTGTTTTTCAATTACCAGGTTAAAGACATTTCCCTTTTTTACCTTATAGTTTGATTTGTAATGTGAGGGTCGGATAGAACGTTTGGATACAAGGACAGTTTTGATTTTGACATCTTGACACAGACACATTCTTAGTTTTTGCTTTAGGTATGGAAGGGAGGCCTTTTCCCAATCTTGTTTGTGTTAATAAAATTCTTTAACCAAAAACATGATAACCTCGTGTCTGACTCTCATTTCTAACTCCTCACAATAAGTACACGCATGAGAAAAATATAAAAAAGTATGAATAATGGTATACAAATATCTAAAAATATACAGACAAGCATGCAAAATACAAAACAACATACGTGCCTTACAGACAGTATGCATAATGATGTACATATACATTGTGCACATGTATACTGTAGTAATGCTACACCTATACTTAGATTTAGGTGATTGGAATAACACTGCAATACTACAAAAATGCATGCATGTATAATTACTGGAATAACAGAACAATGCTTATGTATAATATATTTTCTTATCCCACCTCAGGACATGTATCCCTGCAACATAACATTAGTGCTCTACATACTGCCACAATGCTGCACAATGGCACAATCTTGCCTCTGCAGCTGCCGCACACCAGCCAAGGCGGAGATGAGGGAACGGGACTCCTGCACCAGGGTCATACTCTTCGGCATGGCCGACACGGAGGTCTACCAAAGGTATAGCTTCTCTCTTCATCATCATGGACATGTTGCCGGAGGGGGATGGTGATTTGCACCCGGCCACAACACATTCAAATGCCATCGGGCACATGTGAAGCTCCTGGCCACCTTGGTTTTCTTCACCACTGGCTCATTTCAGAGGACCAGTGGCATCACAGCAGGCAACTCCCAGGCCACGCAATCACACCTACTGCCCAGGTCGTGGCATGCATCATATTGACCATCCCATGCCATGTCCACATGCCTTTGACCCAGAACAAACAAAGACAGGTGACCCCTGGATTCTACATGACACACCGATTCCCCTGGGTCATCAGTGCCATTGACTGCACCCATGCTGCACTATTCGCCAGCCCAGGCCAATGCGTACATGTCCCATAACCGGCACCGCTGGCACTCCACTAACATGCAACTGGTTTTTTATGCCGGTCAGGGATGTCTCTATGGGGGGGCAAACGGGGCACGTGCCCCGGGCCCCGCATCCTGGTGGCCCTGGAGGGGTACCCCGATGGGCGTAGGACATGGGAGGCATGGGGGACAAATTCCCCCCACAATCTCAAGTGGGGGGATACAATGCCCTTTATCCCCCCCAGTTTGTGTGTCCTGTGTCCATCATGTCTGTGCACTGATGCTTGCAAACTTCAGACTCTGTCTGAAGTTTGCATGCAGCAGGCATGGGCCGACGCTGTGTTTTCGATTCTCCATGCCGCCCATGGCATGATTGATTCACTGTACAACAACAGTGGGGGAGGGGGAGGAGGACGACGAAGGACCACGAGCAAGAGTTGTTGCCAACAACTCTTGCTCGTGCGTTCCCCTCCTCCCCCACCCCCAGGGAAAACGGCAAGTGCCACTGCCAGTGCAGGCTGGGCTGTAGTGTTCAGTGCAATTCTGCGCAGCTTGCCAGCCTCCCTCATCTTCCGAGAAGCCAAGCCAGCAGGCAGCAACGCGTGCTGTGGAGACTCGTGACGGTGACGAAGGATGGTGAGAGACTAGAAGAAGACTGATTGTCTGCTGCTCAGCTCTCTCTGTCTCAGGTAGGTTGGCAGTGGTGCAGTGTTGACCAGGACTCTGCCATTAGACTGTGACATGTCCTCACAGCCGTCTCTGTGGCGCAATGTTGGTGGTTCAAGCCCACCCAGGAATGCATTTGTTTTCATCTTCCATTTTGTTTGATGCTGGCTCTTCACCCCATTATACAGCCACCTCAGATGCCGAGAACAGAGATGGCCCACAAAGGCAGCGGGCGCAGTCCCCAGTATTAATAGCAGCAGGTTCCTCTGCTTCTCAAACACATTTAACAGCTAAAAGCGTCTTATTTGTACAGTGCATTTCTGTACACCCAGCACTCGCCCTAAAGGTATACGGGTGAACATTCCCCTGTTGGCATGAGTGGGGTGGGGCTTTTTTCTGTGCGGCCCACAATATGTCCTGACATCACAGCAAGTTCCCTCAACATGTAACGGGCTGTTAGCGGCGCTGTGAACTCCCTCCTTTCCGCCGCCACTGTGTGCAGCAGGATTGCCCCAAGTGCACAACAAAAAGCATCAACCGCCGGACACTGGGGGGGTCCTTCTCCGGGTGAACACGTAGGTTTATCAAACAGTTAAGGATGAACTCTGTGTCTTCTCTGCGCAGTATTTGGCAAAATGACCACAGGATTTAAAATAATGTTACTTTTAATCGCTCAAAAAATCGAGACTCACTTGACCTTGACATGATTTGAACACACAACCTTCTGATCTGGAGTCAGACGCGCTACCATTGCGCCACAAGGTCCTTTGTATGGGACCTCTTGAGGATCTCATCTGTGGTCAGCTGTGGCAGTGAGGCAGAAGCCACTTCATGCACCGACACTGAAAACGTACCTCTGATTTCATACATGCAAAACCTGCCTTTTGAACAGGGGAAAGGCAGAGTAAAGCATCAGGGGACGCAGCAAATGCAGGCAGTTGTCAAACGCATCTGCTCCACAGAAGGCTTCTCACATGCGGCTTATCTGGGAAAATAACCCATGTTATAGACAATTTGTCTTTATCCATCCCACACTCGTGTACATGCCCGGAGACAGGGGCTCACACCTTTCAGTTGCTTTGAAAAAGATGCATTTGTTCTTTAGTTCATTTCGAATAGTGTGCACATTTTCAATCGCCTTTCTAATTGATAAATGACACAGAGCAGCCAATATTCTTCTAAAATGAATCCTGTATTCTGTCCCTGACACAGCCATAGGTTACAGAGGGGGGGGCGAGGGGTCTTTTCATGGGAGTCTCTAAAGAATCAGAAAAGCTGTTTGTTTTCTAATTGGTTAGACACAATCTCCCAAATCACTACCCAGCACAGTTAATGTGTAGGATTATGGGAGTTGTAGTCTGAACTCTGAAAAATGTTGTGTGCCGCCGGATGCAAACCATGCCCTCATTTCTGTTGGTATGGTTACGTCAGCATAAACTAGCAACTCACTCCCTGAAGATTATCAATGTTCATTGATGTGACTTTTATTTTATGTTCTGCAGGTTTGACCCCCCTGTAAAGAGCAATTTGTTTTTGGCATCTTTGTTTGCAGATATTAATTCAACAGGAAAGCATAATTAAAAAAGTATAAAAAAGAAATATAAAGGAATGCATGAATAAATTAATCTGTATTCATCACGGGGCATTTCTAAATAAGGTGGGTAGTCTTGTGGTTAGTAGGGTAGCGTCATTAGGTGTTGGCTTGATGAGGATGTGAGAGATACTAATTTTACTAAATGCGGTGGGGGAGGAAGCAGGGCAGTGGGGCCACAGAAGTTACCATTCATTTTGGTGGTGCATCGGCAAGAATGAGTTTGGCATGTGATCACCAGTAAATCGCACATGCACAATGCAGAGTATTGTGGTCCTCATATTGTCTTGGTTTCCAGCCCATCAATGTTATACCAAATGTAAAACTGTACAGGTGCTTGAACGCATCACTGATCGTCTCACTCGTGGTGATACATTTGAAACTGCTAACAATTTACTGCTCATTCTCTGGGGGTAGTATCTCACATTGGCAAATGGGCATTGGTGCACTATGAGGTGGGTGCAATGCATCTGTGCTGCCGCAGAGATTAACCAGGACAAGAGGTTGAAAAGAGGTGTGGGGTTTACTGGTGTGTAGATATCCAGTACACAGGGCTGTGACGGTGCATGGGAACTGCCACTGGTGAACCTGTCAATCAAGGGGATAGGTGGCATGGAGGGGGACATGAAGGGGAACATGAAAGGAGCAACAGGCATGCCAGTGGGTGTCAAGAAGAGTATAGGCAGCACTGGGATGATGGCGAAGTGTGTAAGGGGTGGCAATGCCAAGAACACAGGGAGTGCCAGCTGAAGAAGCTGGGATACAATTGATGGAATGCTATGGCGCATATCTTTGTCTTTTGCTCTTTAAGCTCATGTTGTTCCTTGATGATATATTATAAATCTTTCACACGATAGAGACCAATATTGTAGCTGGCCCTGTTCTGCAGCATCCCAGACTCATTGTGCACCACCCCCGGCCATTAACAGGGACACACTGTTTCTTATGAGGCACAATTGCCACTTCTGGCTCCACAGGTTTGAGGCAATCCTCTGTATTCTGAAGTGCATGTGGCTGGCTTTTTTTTGTGGGCACACAAATGTCCTCCTTCTTCGTTTAAATGGCATTCAAGCACGTGCCGAAGATAAGCGTCAACATCAGAGTCAAATTCTGGCCGCAGCTCCTTGCCCCACTCCACGGTGCAATCCACTGGCTGGTCCAGCATTGCATATTTACCCTTTCACTGGGGTCACAGCCACACAGGCAAGTTGTTGTGGCCCCTGAGCTTTCTCCCACTATATGCTGTAGTGCAGTCGGAATGCATGCCGCAGCACTATGCCCACCGCTGGTAGGAGCAGCTGAGGTGTAGGTGCTAGTCGTGTAAATGTGTACACACTTGTGGACTGTTCGATACGTTTTCTATTTGATTTTCTCATGAAAAGAACATTTTCTAAACAGTTACAGCACAAACAGGTTAGATGTAAGTTTCAGCACGATAATTGTTAAGGCATTCAAATAATTGCTAATATACAGTGGACGGGAAACCCACGGAAACAATGTGGGGTTTCTACCATGTCTTCCAAAATATGCAGGCAGGCACCCATATGTCTTTCAGTGATGTAGATGTTCTGTAAAGCACTGACCCTCACTCCCTGCTTTCACGTCTCCAAGTCCCTCAATGCCTGCCTTATCGATGACATTAATCGGTTTCCTTCCCATGGCCACAGCTCCAGTGGTCGTGGTGGAGAGCCACCTCCTGTGGTTAGACAAGCCTTCTAATAATCAGTGAACAGACAATGTATCTTCCTCTCCAGGTCTCGCCAGCGCTTCTTATGTTGTCAGTGCCACCGGGGGGTTTGAGGGGGCCTGCTTGCTGCTGAATTGAAGTGTATGAGGAAGGCCTCTCGCTGCTTTGCTTGGATATGCGGAAGGGTTTGTGACACCTTGAAGCCGAACACGGTTTGCTGCTTTATGATGCTGTCAGGGGTGGACTGGGAGCCAAAGAGGCCTTGGAAAAAATGTTTAAATGCTTTCTTAAAATCCTTTTCCTTTATTTTCTTACAAAATATATTATTTGAAACAAAAACAAAGTGAAATGTCCTTAATATAGCCTCCTCTTGGGGAAACAGATCACAGATGTATAATGTTTATATTTTATTACCAACTAGATAATCCATTTAAAGCTTAGAGGAGTATCTGTTGAATTAGACTCGAGATATGGAGGCGACATGGGTGTCGTGTCGCAGGGGCAGACACGAGTTTGGAGGGGGTGGGAGTAGGACATGGGTTTTCGGGGGGAAACATGGGTTTTGGGGGGGGCCCAAGGCTGTCTGTGCCCCGGGCCCCCAAAACTGTTAAGATGGCCCTGATGCCGGTGGGCTGTTCATGGACGTTTACTCCAATTTCCCCGGCTCCGGCCATGGCAGCCACATATTCTGGGTCTCCAGCTTGTGTATGCAGTTGGAAGCCAGACACTATGGGGACATGTGGCATATAGGTAAGTACACAAACTCTCACCATGTACCACCACACTCATCCACACACATGCTGACAGGCACATGGCCATTGCAATGTGTGCATGCCCTAACTGGGTCCACACAAAGCCAACTAGCATGCATCCAACATGACATACAAAGGGACACCTAATATGCATTGACACCATTCATGTCCTTTCTTAGGCAGGTGATGGAGGTTATCCATTGTGCCCGTACTTCATGACACCCTACAGATGCCCCGCCAGTACGCAACAGGAAAGACACAATACGCACACAAGCCACCAGGGGCATGATTGAGTGATCCATAAGCCTCCCGAAGTCACGATTCAGATGCCTAGATCACTCGAGGTGTCCTCCTGTACAGGCCACATGTCATGTGCAACATCATACGTGCCTGTTGCATTCTGCTTAAGATTTCAGTGAACAAAGATGTACATGCAGATCAAATACCTGACCTCAGGCCAGAACCGGGCACCAGGCCACTGACCTGGTTAGAGCCCAGTGCAACAGCAGAACAAGTGAGGGAGTGGCTGGTCAACATGTTCTTCACACGAGCACACATGCTGCCAGAAAGGAACAGTGACTTCACACAAGACAATGGGGGTCATTACGAGTTGGGTGGTAAGGGTTTACCGGCACCGGCAAGGATGCTGGTGGCTGTAAACCCTTACCACCCTATTCCAAGGTCCATGGTCTGACCAGCCGTTCTTTGCAGGACCCGTTAAGGGACCTTGGAGCTAATAACGGGCCTGCAATTTGCCCTATGGGGGCTCAAATGGGAATGGGGAATGGTTTACTGAATGGGGACTTACCGGGTCTTCATAGGTCGGAATGTCCCGGTAAGTCCCTATTCAGTGAGACCGGATCTGGGTTTGGAGGCTGCCATGGCGCTAATAGACACCCCCAGTGTCTATGATGAAAGGATGACGAGTGCTAGGCATGGCCTGCACACACTCACTTGCTTGAGACACCCATGGAATCATACACCTGGCCATGCCACACCCACAGCCTGAACTGCATGAAAAAGAAATGAACAGATACATATAACCATTCTGTCACGCCAGGACTGCACATCTCCAAAAACCAATAAGGTATGATCATGGAGTAAGCAGGTATCAACAGCAACTATGTTGCAGACCGCAGCACTCAAACCATCATGTTCCCCTCAGTACAACCGGATCCAGTTTCAGTATCTACGTGTACACCCACACCACCATACTTGCGGCCTACGTGACATGTCACACATAACCAAGCTTTTGCATGTTGTACCCTCAACAATGAGCAATAGCTCATGACATATCAGGACACAACTATAGTCCAGTTGAACAGCGTCCAAAGACTCCCCAGAACCATGACTAATATGTCCCACTGGAGGACCAACATAAACACATTGGCTGACTTGACCTGCCATGAGTAACGTTGAGAATATGCTACCTCCCGGCAGAACATCCGCCACCCACCCTTCGTCTGGAAGCAGGCAATGGCAAGAAAGCACTACACAACACTCACTCACAAGGCACTTGCAAAAAGGGGTAGAGGTACATAGGGGCACATCAGAAAGCATATATAAGGAAAAATGCATCAACATATTGCATGGATGAGGTGTAATTAGACATGGCCGGAACCTCACGCACAATGACATCACTGGCACGCATGGACAACTATCCAATGAGTGAGCAAAGCAAACTTCCCACCACTCAAAAGTGCACAAAGGACAACTGGAACACTGTGTGACTGCACCTTGGGATGCACAGATGATGGACCATTGTCTGGTGAAGTAACAAAAAGCACCCAAGGAGATACACTGGTTCCAACAAGTACAAAGTCGCACAGCAGACACAACAAAGCAATGGGGATGGGAGGACCCTGGTGAACCAGTGGATGATTCCAAAAGCACCATTACCCAGGAACAGATAGGGGATGCACTGATTGCATTGGCCCTGTAACTGCAGGCTACAACAAGCTGAACATCAGTAAGTATTGACCTATGCAACCATAGAGAACACACAACTCATGATGGCACTACATCACTGGCATTGTGGACACTGTTAGTGAGGGCAGGTGGCAAACTGCAAATGCTAATGCACACTTCATACATGTACTGCCTGACATAAGAGACCAATGGTAGGTGGCACTACTTGGAACAACGTTGACACACCATAAAGTTCCACCCATGCCGTGGCAGCTACTCCACTTAACCCACATAAGTACTGACAGCACCAAACCCACCCACTGCGGACAACACCTCTCCCGATATGTGAGTTTTCAACATCCCTCCACCCAAGATGAAAGCCCATGACCAACATAGCACAAGTGTGAACATCAGTGCACCTTGCTTACCTGATGTAGGACACCATCCCAGATGACCTGTCATAAAGCACCAAAACACATTAACCAGTAAATTGCAAAAGGACCCCTGCGTGAATGCACATCTCCCCACAATGCTGCTTGCACCCACCACCACTGCATAGCCAGTCAGCATGCTTATGAGAGAATCTACAAGTAGGCACGTTTGTGCAAGAGCACCAGCATAAGCAGCAACCACCATGTACAACACACAGGCATGTTCATGGCACCATGGGTGACTGTACACTTTATTGCAAAACATGCAGATCGCATCACAGAGGCAGGACTAGTGAGTCGATCACCATGCATAGCACTGCATGCGGGCAAATCAATCCGTAGATGTCACTGTGCATTAACAGGAATGAGCCCCAAAATGGCAAGTGAAGGGCTGTCACTTCTCGGAAAAATCCATTTTCTTGGACAAATATTCTGCAATGGCGACAGACTGCAACAATCTATCTAGGGGCCAGGAGATGGAATGCACAGTCAGATGCCAAAATGGGGCATGAGACCCCATCCCTTCTCACAGTTTGTAGCAAAACACTTGCATGGAGCCATGCTAGTAAAGAAGTGTTCTTACATCCCATGCGGCCCCAGCAACACAAACAGGCATACATTAACCTCAGGACACACAGGTACATGCATACTCACAACATACTGACCTGTTGTCCAATTCAGTCCCAAAGTGAAACTGGGCGATGTCCAAGTAACACTCTTTCCAGACCCTTTCTGTGCAAAATGCTAGTAGGACAGAACAGTAAACCCATATTCATAGTCGTCTGGCAAAGGACTCAAGACCGCCACACAAATTTGAGCGAGCCATTGAATGTATGACTCCCTCTCCACTAATCAGTTGAGGTAGGCTGCAATAAACAGTGTGGCTTTCACTCTTGCAGAAGTGCCTTTCAACCCACAACCCACAAGGTGTGAGGAAACAAGGCCCCATCCACCTTTTCGACATGGCTGGAAAGTCCAAGGTCATTGTGTACTCCCAGAATGTAGGCAGGCCATGGCAGATGCTTACAGGAATGCTTGGCGCCTAACACCATTCTGCCCACCCACCCCATTTGAATACCATGCGCATTATCCATCTACGTGGGAACCTGCCATTGAAGCACTTACACTCTCGCCCATGCGTAGACGTGACGCAAGATGATGCTGACCCGATGTATATACCAAGTAATGGGCAGGACAGCTCCATGCCTGCAAATCATGCTCCCAGCAGCTGCATGTCCTTGCATGCACGTTATCGATGGACTGGACACACTAATAACCTAATATACATCTGGATATCATGACGCAATCACACAGACACTGCCATTCCAAATAACACACCTGCATTGACCGTGTGCAGGTTAAGGCTCAATATTCCACCCACCACATCCTACAGAGCACACACTACACAGACATAACAAAATGGACAAGAGCCGTGGATGGCGCATGAAAACATATATTGAAAAATACAACACAGTGTGGTAAGCAATAGGAACAATGGTGCACATGAACTTGGCTGGGAATATATGAATGAAAAAGTGAGAGCAGGTAAATCAACATGCACAGTGGAGGTGCAAGCAAGAGGGGGAGTCAGTGGTACAAGTAGCAACAGAAACATGAAGATGAATTAAGAAGATGCAATGCACACTGTGCAGGGAGCATGAAGCGGGATGGACACAATGGGTAAAATGACATACAATCATTGTTCTCCCTGCGACCCCTCATGTTCACCATCCCCCATGACTACCACCTCAACTTCTTCTTCCTTCACCTCGCCAAGCAGGGGCCACTGGGTTGGCGGGATGGGGGAAAAAGAGAAGGAGGGGCTGGCTGGGTGTCCCCGCTCGCCACCCCTGGGTATAGGAGGAGTCAAAGTGGCCAAGAGCATAGGGGACCTGTGAGGCGAAGAGGCTGTCTGTGTCTGCGACAGAAGTTGTTGGATGACACAGACAGCATCCTTAATCACCCTCGATTCCCCTCTATATGCCCGCAATACTGCTCTCAGTCCTGTGACCTCCTCCCTCAGTGCCCTCTGTTCCTGCGACTATCGTTCCGGGACCCCCAGAAACTGTTAATTGGAGTCCACACTGCCACCTCCAGGTGTGGTGACCTGAGTCATGATGACATCAGGCTGGTCCCCTGTAGGTGCAGTAGGAGCGGTCACTGGGGTGGGCACAGTTGTCTCCATAGGTGGGCAAGCTGCAGCCAGCACAGAGGGTCCAGGTGGTATGTTGGACATTGTGTGCCCCACTCCTGCTGGTGTCGCAGGGCACAGACTTGCCCCATGCAGGGCGGCAGGAGGAGTGCACTCTCTGCACACTTGTGCTAGTCCAAGCTCTGGGAGGGGGGAAGGTGACATGGGGAACAAGGGAGTGACATAGTCCATGAAGGGGAGCTGGCCTCAGCCAGGTGGCTGGGGGGGACACATACATGGGGTAGGGGGACAGGTGGAGCCGGAGGAAGCACATGAGCTCCAGCAGACAGGGCTACAGTGCTCCCACAGGGGCTATATGTCACTGCCACTCGTGTGCCTCCTCATGCCACAACTGGGCCTCCAAGTCTGACCACTCCGTCAAACTACTCCCTTTGTTTGGGTCACAATTCTGACACACGGCCATGGTCCTGGACCATCGGGTTACTGGCAATAGAGGCTGCAAGAGAGGAGAAAGGGACGCATGAGACAATGCACATACTAAGGGACGTGCAGCACATATGTCCACATGGGCAACAGACATCAGACACATTTGCACATGTAGACACAAATCAAGACTACCCTGCATTGGATGCTGAGAGGACATATTTATGGCACAAATACCCAGGGAACAATAGGTATATCACGATATTCATTGGCAGGCCGTAGTGAACTATAATGTTGGGGACACCAACAGGGTATATGCTGGTCCCTGTCGATCTGCCAGTCCTTGTGTTAGTCCACCGGTCTACTCTGACTAATCTGTCGTACCACCCGGAGTTGCAGGGGGCTGATGCAGATCGGGATGAATCCTCTGGCCCCACCCCCAGCAACTTCTGTGCCTTGAAGCCAGTGACCCACCGTGGGTTATCCCAGCTATTCTTTACCTCCTTGGCATTGTGCTGGTACTCCTCAAGCAAGTTGATGCGCCTTTCCAGGACTTGGCCCGAGATGTGACCAGTGAGATGCTCATATTGTACGAGCCCCTCTGCCACCAGGACCTCTATCTCCTCTTAGATGAAGATGGGTTTTCGCACCCCAGGAGGAGTCATCCTCGGAAGGTGGAGAAGTGGCCTCCAGGGTTGTGGGGGTCGGGATGGTAGGTGTCAACTGCTAGGTGGGGGCAGTCATGGCTGCTGGTGAGGCATAGACTCCCTTACGAATGTGGTACTCCACTGGTCCCATGTTGCTTTCATTGTGTGATAGCAGGTGTTAAGGTATTTGCTAAGGCCTGGACTGCTGAATGTCTTGTTGTCCAGTATGAACACCTTTTGGCTCTGTCTGCAAGTACATAACACATGTTTGTGTGAGTTTACCGCTATCTGTGTCCTATGTGTGATTATTTTGTATGGCATGCTCAGCATCTCCAAGTATGCACACATATCATGGTGCGGTGGCAGGTAAGTGTGGCACATGTGGGATGTGACTGTTGACTGTGGCTTGTGCTGCCCTGCATGTGGAAACATCGCTTGTGGTGAACGTGGACATTGTTTGGTGTGACATGTAGCTTGTTAAGCCTATGTGCATAAAGCAGGGGCGTGTATGCCGGCTGATCATTATTCTGATGTTGCCACACCTGGGGATGGTATTGCAATACTGCTCACCATTAGATGCCACTGGACTGATGTGCTGATATGTTTAATTGGGGGTGCCTGCCAACTGCTGGAACAACTGAGAGGTGCATGTCTCATTGCATGTAAACAGGGTGATGCGTGTCATAATATTGTGTGTGTGCAATATACGTGTGTGGATGTGGCAATGTGTTTGCATTTTTCTCACCCCATACCACCACTTATACAGTCACAACTTCAATACAGACATAGGCAGGCCATGTGTCTACATCTTGGAAGTTATGATTGGCAAGTGTTAGTGGTGTACATGTTTGCATTCAGTGCAGTACATGATGTAAATATGTGAAAGTGTATGGTGCAGTACATGTGCAGCGGTGTATGTGATGGTTCTATGCTGGGGGTGCTTAGGATTTGGTGACAAGTGTGGCAGGGTGTGTGGCAGGGGAGGAATGAGGTGAGTCTGATGTGGGAGTCAGGGACGGCTTTCTGGGCCTCCCATGTTGCCTTTTAGCCTGTGACTCAGACTGGGACGCCGGGTAGGACAAGATGCCCTCCTCCCCAATGGCTTGGCTGCCTCCAGGTTGAGTGGCACGCTGGCAAGTGGTTGGCTTGTGTGCAGTTTGTGGTACAAGTGGCAGGGTGCCAGTGGTCTGCACGGCCCTATTCACCATCTTGGGTCTCCTCAGGGGTGCGCTGTGCATCGTTATCAGGTGGTCGAAATCCCCCCGACACTCCCAGGTGTGCCTCAGTCATAGTGTTCAAGGACGTACCCAGCCTGAAAATGTTCCGGTTAATGTCTTTGCCTGAAAATGTTCCAGTTAATGTCTTTGCCTGTCTTGTGGATGGCATCCATGCGGCTGGACATGCCTGCAAGCTCCTTTGTGATATTGCGCTGACCTCAGCCACAGTGCTGAACATGAGCTGCTGCTGCAGGAACTTCCATAACCACTCAGGTTGCTCCACCCCTGATGTCCCGCAGGCTGCGATGGTGGTGGTACAGCCTGAGGGTGGGCTCCGAGGGAAGCAGCAGCTTGGGCACAGGCACTGCACCCTGTTGGGAGTGTTGGTGGGGAGGTGATGTGAGTGGAGTCTCTGCTGTTAGTGTCCTCATTGTATACATCCACCTGTGCAAGGGGCATTTTGTCCTCGGCCAGCACTTATCGTGTTGCCTACTCTGCAGGCGGAGTGATTCGGTGACCCACGCGTATGTCTGCTGCTGGCGATTCTGCACGGCAGTCCTCCTGTGTGGGAGAGATGTGGTCCCCCAGTCCTCTTTCTCCTGGGCCTTCTAGGTGGGTATGCTGTGGACAGTCAGGTCTTGTTCTCCCTCCTCACTCCTTTAGGAGCATTCTCCAGGGGCCCCCTCCTCTGTCACCATGGCTGCGAAGTATGAAGAAAAGGAGACATGTCAGCCCATGGCATAGTGTGGATGTTTGCAAATCAGTGACATTACTGTGGCAACATGTTGCTGTGCAGTGGCATTCATGTGGCCCTCATGCATCTTTCCCATTGCACTGTCAACCCCACTGTTGTCACCCATGTATGTATAACCCCATAGATATATTGTTGCAGCCATTGGCGATAAGTGGTGCATGTTTGGGAAAGGTGATGATATGTCACGTGTTTGTGTGTGTTGGTGTGGTGGCAGCCCCATGATCATTGCATGACTACGGGTGCAGGTGCATTGCTTGTGGTAGTTGTGTCCCCTGTGTCCATGTGCTTGATGTGTGACTGTTGTTGGGGGTGTTGATGCTCATGTACGGGCAGCGTGAAATAAGTTGCTTGTTGGCAGTGCACAGGTGGCACATATGGGGTGGTGGCATGCTCACTTTGTAGGTGAGGCTTCCACGTCACTGAGGTGTGTGTGTTTTCTGTGGAGTCTGGGATGCATGTGCCTGTGGTGTTGTCAGCTACTGTATGGTTTTCCGACATGTGTGTTCTGTGGACATGTTATTCTCGGTCTGTATGTGGCGTGGGTGCTATGGCATGTCCTCTGTGCAGTAGGCTGATGTGGTGTACTAGCAATGGGTGTGGGTTATGGCCTGTGTGCATCCTTGTTGTCTTCCCTTTGAGCCTTTTGGATTGATTGTTCAGGTGCTGTGTGGGTATCTGAGCCGCAGAAGTGTGTGGGTGCGCAAAGGTGATGTGCTCACCATGGAATCCAGAGCCTGCTGATGTGCCTCGTACACCAGTGCGCACCTCCTCCTGGATTAGGCTCAGGGTCTTCTCCTTCCTTGGTGTCAGTCTCAATCCAGGGCCTGATGCTTCTCCTCCAGAAGCTTGGGCCACTTTGACCTGGGTGTACTTTAGTTTGACTCTCTGCTTCTCATCCAACCACTTCTTTTTTATTCCACACCAGGTGCGTTGCTCGATGCCCAAGGCATTGACTTAAGCAGTGAGTCTGAGCCAGTATGCGTGTCACTGGTTCTGCATGGTGCAATATCCAGGTATTCAGAGAATGTGGGTCTGGTGGCTGTGGATATACTCCACCATCAGATTCACCCCACCTCAGGTAAGTTCATCTTGCGCTGACCTCCTTAGCAGCTTCCATCTTGCTGGATGCCACCACCTTTGCAGAGGTTGGGGCCACTTGTGTGCTGGTATTTATTGATTGTGCACAGTGTAGGTGTTGGTGTTTGACTCTGGTTGGGATGTCCCGTTCAGAACAGATCAGGTCCGAGGCCTAAACAGAAGCAGAGGTCACAGTTGTCCATCAGATGGGGAGAGGTCAACACTGAAGCCCTGCAGAGCCGGAGGAGATGACCCATCTGTGAAGAAGGTCTGATGAAGGAAAGGGTGTATGGACAGTGGTGGCTGTCAGCCAGATAAGCAAGGCCAAGAAGTGAGAACCCTGAATTCTGCAGATTGACCCATCTATGCCAATTGAGGTAGGAGGGACCCCTAAATATATTTAGGCAAAATAAACAGAGCCAATACCCATATCTGGGTGGTTTTGTCAGGATTTCATATGGAATGGACTCTGGGGAGGTGTTGTTGCTCCTGGACTGGCACAGTGTGTTGTGTCATTACTCAGGGCTCATATTGCTGTCCCATATTGTGCTATAGGAGTGGTCAGTGTTCTGTTATTTATTTGTTTGCATTTTTAAAGTGCTCATACAGCCCAGGGGCATCGAGGCGCTGTTAAAAGAATATATCTTAGTTGCGTATTCATAACACAATTAATAACCAAAGGTTTCTAAGCACGGACCCGGGGATGGAACCTGTGTTGCTTCGTGCCGTCTTGTCTCCAAGGCGAGCACGTTGCCGCTGAGCTATCCTTCCGGGTTATGTATGATTAAATCCATAGCAGTTTGGTACTTCCTGTAGTGACCCCCTTTCTTCCTGCCTAAGTGGTGTCACTGTGTTTGTCATGATTTTGTGTTTTCTTCCTGGGATTTGCCCATTACTTTTCACGATGATCTAGTTGCCCTGAATATTGAGCTACACGAGGGTTTGCTTGATTGGGCCTAAGCTGTTTACCTGCCTTTGTTTTTCTCTTGGCTGTACATTTGGAACCTTATTCTGGAAGCGCTACTGTTTGAATAGAAAATATTAAAAAACAAATTGAACAAGAAAGCTAATTTCCCTGCGTTCAAAGCACCCTGGCTCGTCCCAGAAACGGCATCTAAACATTTGAATTCGTAATATTTAATTAACACTGCTTTATTTACAACAGGCAATTAGACAAAATAAAGCACCGCTGGTAATGAAAAACAACTGCCTCGCCTTTCAGCATTCCCACAACAGAGCTTGACAGACGCAGAAAGGCTGTAATTCAAAGCAAAATAAATTGCCAATTAACACCCCTGCGAAATATCAGGATTTTGAATCTGCCCGTTCCAGTCTTATTTTTTTCATAATAACGACACTGTGTAATGGGGTAATAAGCTTCGCGTCTTTGCTTCCAGGGGAAAGCGCAACGAGACTAAGAGGTGCTTACATTTCCAGTTTTGGTGACACAGAAAGATATGGTCGGGGCAGGCTAGCTGGCTTACTTCATTGGTCATCCTAATGAAGCACACGCGCGTATCCATCCATTAATGAGCTCCTGGTTCACTTGTGCAATTTTACAAAATCTTGGAACTACAAGAAATGACATCACAAGCCCGTCCTTTAACCATCAATGACGTTCAGGGAAGTGACATCACATGAGCTCTGACTCTGATTACAGACCATGGGCCTCATCAGTGGTTCGGTTACCGCCACATTACTGCTCCACCTAATCCTGAGTTTGTCCCGGAAAGTGAGAGGTTTACCTCGAGCTTTTTGCTGGTGGTAAAAACCTCCCATTTCTGCCCATTTTCAGCGCTATTAGCGCAGCGCTAATAGCGCCTTTATTGCCCCATAGAGTCCTATGGACTCTACTAAAAATGGGGAGTAATACCCTTGCCGCGTATTCGGTATCCAGCGCCGGACCGAGTTGCGGTAAAGCTATTTGCCATGGCGGTACCCTGGCACAATTACCACTGGGATTCTGCCAAGGCCATTATGAGGCCCCTTATCTGTTTTTAGAACGTTGCTGCATACTACTGTTGATGAGAACTTCCATAAACAATTTACAATCAAATGAAGGCCAATTTCATTTATAAAAGTCAGTAGTACGATTATATAGTTCACAAGAGTTGCATAGTATTAGTGCCTAGTGTTTCACCAGCCTTCCTATTCACCACGAATCACGGTTCAATGGTGGATTTATAATATCTGCTAACACCGTATACAAAGTTCAAGATTACAATCCAAAGCAAATCTATGAAAAATAAACAATGTGAGTCAATTGTACCATTTTCCTCCACATCATATCAGTGGAAGTTGTGAGAGTTCAGTCAGTGTGTACCACCCTACCCCAGTAAAGTTTCTGAACTCACTGGACTGGGGTTTAACGTCTTGTATTCACTAACTGTATGCCCTGAAATACAAATGTGTTGCCACAAGGTTTAAGTACCACAATCAATAAAAAGGTGGTATTTTCCTGCAAATCGGCCAGAATACTAAAAATGAGCCAACAATTTATTCATTTTAGAAAATTCACAGGTTGGCACTCGAGCAGGTAACGCAAGATGGCTGCTCATGCTTAGTGCACTGCAGGTTGAGGCTTCAACTTACTAAATAATCCACCAGATGGCATTTTTTCACATTCCATCAAATATGCCACACCTTAATTTATCTAAGGCTCAGTCCGCTCATGTACTTCTAATTTCGTAATGTGCGGAAGTGGGCAGTTCTGAGAGCCTGAGGGAGCAGGGAGTCTTGTTTGGGAGTCTTTTTTGCTGTTTTTACTACCTTGGAGGAGGACCCTGTTAAAACCACCACCCGGCGCGGTGGATGCACGGTGTGTGGAAGTGTGCAGTTCTGCAGTTCTGTGGGATGCGGGCGGCAGGCTGCTTCGCTCAACTCCCCTACTTGTTCCATTCTCGCTGCGCAGAAATCTAGCCCACCAGACTTGCATGTTTTATTGTATGTTTTCACCTCATTGTATGCACTTCTGACTTTCCAGCTATTGTGTATGGCCAGTGAATTTTGCTTCCAGCTAGCAGCTTCTTTCCCTCATTACTCTGGGGGCTCATCCCCCCTCTTTTTCTCACACTGAAGCGACGAGCTGACTGTCCTTTTGCTGCACGCCTGGTAGGGTGCCGCAAAGGGACTTCGGTGCTAATTACGGTACCGCAATTTGCGGTACCGTACTTAGCGCCTTCCCCAGTGCCATTGAGCCCTATGGGGCGAAAATGGGAATGGGGAAGGGCCATGGTGAAATGGGGAAAAACCGCCCCGCCAACCTTGGAATGGGGCGGTATTTCCCCATTCCACCATGGCGGACTTGTTACAACACCGGAACCAACCATGGTGCTAATAGCGCCATGGTTTAGCGCCAGGGTTGTAATGAGGGCCTATGACCTGGAGTCCCTGGTCCAAATCCTTACAGTCTGTTTTCTAGTGACAGGCAGGCAAGGCCAATTGTGCAAACCTACCAGACATGCTCTGATGTATGAACACCTGGCAGCCAAAAAGAAACGACTGAGGTACAAAGGCGTGACCGGTGAAGCCCGTGTCAGAGAACCAGCTGCCCAACTTTACCCCATGTTCCAAACCAGCCAGACCTCCGATCCGAATCCAGAAGTGACTAAAGAGGCTCTTACCACCTACTAACTGTGTGGTTTTCTTAGGGGGAACCTGCTGGAATTTTGGAGCTGAATTTGGATGGTGACCTGAATTATTCCACCCAGTGCGCCCACATTTTGGGATGCACAAACATTAGTACTCCAAAGAAGACTTTGTTAAAGAAATCTACTAAGGCATCACCCATCCTAAATAATTAGAAAAACATAATTTCTTCACAAACACTCAGACCTGGGATTGCCCTTTGTAAGGATAAGGAGGGAATGGATCTTGACACCAACCTGGAATAACATTTTGACCACCAACCTGAGCCAGTCACAAATCCAATTGATGCCTTTGGCCAGACTGAATGGGGGTTTGACCCTCCATTCACCGTTACTATTAATTCAGAAGAGGCTGCTGTCCAGGCACTTACGAGGGGACTTGGCAGTCAGGGCCAACAGTCATGTGTGCAGAGAACGCCTTGGGTGGCGGTGGATACTAAAAACAGAGTAACCCATAGGGCCCTTCAGATTCAGAGCCTCTTTTGTGATACTGATTGCCTGGTCTTGAATCGTGACCACATACTAGATTTGTTCCACAGCATTATTCTAATCCCACCTCAATTGTAATTTTCTTTGCAAACAGCACGTCTTATGTACTGGCACATGTGGGTTCTTTTGGTTGCATGGTTTATGAACATGTTGTAGTGGAAATTTAGTATGGCAAGATATTTTGTCCTCCACATGTATATGGAATACCTAATGGAGCTGACTCAGGTGGCAATAAATGTTCCATTGCCCCAAGCTTGCCTTTTGGGGTGGGGACTAGGGATCATAGTCAGGGGGAAAAATCCCATTGGGCTTGGCTGGCAGAGCTGGTGGCCCAGCATGGGAGACCGGCCCTTTAGCCCCTAGTATCATGCCGGGGGCCCGGTTTATTAGTTAGAACACCTGCAAACACCATCATCTACTTGAGGGTGGAAGCCTGATTGAGCAGATCGATGATTATACTGTGGTGGGCCTCGAGGAGACCTGTCTTATCCATGAACTGGTCATTGATGGATGGCAGTTTCTTCATAAGCCTGCTGTTCAGGTCCCATGTGGCCACCCTAGGGGAGGACTGCTGCCAGCTGCTAAGAACCCCCTATCCATGGTGGAAATATCTCTGAACTCCCCCAGTAAACCATTGGGTAATATATCTTTCCCATCTGGTTCTGTTGGAGGGGGCTTTAAAGACCTTATTATAGTGTATATGTATGATCCTCCTTATAGGTTACCACATGAGATGGTAACGTCTGAAATGGAGGCAATGCTTCATTACCAACTTGGACGTCTCCCAACTATCATTTGGGGGGGCTTCAATTCTAGGAAACCAAGGGAATTGGCCCCCTCGGATCCAGATGTGTGTTCTTCGTCCGACTTGCCGGACAAGGACTTGCTTTCTCATTTTTGTAAGAAGGACCTGGCATGGGCAAACATCCTATACTCCTTTGGATTCAAAATGATTAATGGTTCCACACCGTTGGATCTCCCCCCCGGAAACACCTGTATCGGACAGAAAACCGGTAGTGTTCTGGATTATGCCTTTGTGGCTAATTGCGTTACTCTGGTAAATGACATGGGTGTGATTCATAGAGAGCGATCATGTAGCCCTTCTGGTTAGCATGAATTGTTGTATGCCCCCACCGCCCTTGGAACTTGATGGGGAGCTGAGGGTTAATTCTACCTTGAATCGTGTATTTTGGAACGACCAAAGGCTGTTGGCGGTCGTGGCCCATATGCAGCTTACATTGACTTCCTACGTTGTGGGTAGCGAGAAAAGGTTGCTTGAAATCTCTAGTTCCGACGAGGCTGATGCCATTTTGGTCTCTTCATTGAGGCAATTATTTCTAAGACCTTTGTTAAAAGGAATACTAATGCCCGAGTGACTATGGGAGACCCCATGAACATTCGTTTGATGATTTCATTGTCAAGAAGAGGAAACAATTGCATTCCACTCTTTGGTATCTTGCATGAATGGCTTTGAATCCTTTTGAAGTCGCAATGTGGGTCATCCAGGACAAAAGTATCTAACGCAAAGGATCTATGTGATTTTACCGAACTGAAAAGTTCGAATCCCAAAAGTCCATTTTTGTTTTTTCAATTTTCTGCAAATATATAGTTGGGGGGAGACCCCCCACACCCCTCCCACCTTACCCCTACACATTTTTTATTGACTTTACCCCCACATATATATATGCAGAAAATTGGGGGTCAGACTTTTGGGGGTCAAGCTTTTGGGAGTAGGTCATTTTGTACAATACCAACACAAATGCCTGAGGCATCGTAGGCATGAACTAGAATTCCTACGCTGGCGATCTTTGCTGGTTTACACTATAACAAATGTCATTTGCCAGTTTTGGAAGACCATTGAGGGTGACTCCCCAGTGACTTGAGACATAGTTGGCGTCCTGGAGCTGGTGTGGGTGGAATACATCACCAGATCCTTGGGGAAGGTAGATATAGCTGGCCCACTTGTGAATTCCTCTTTGGATAAATGGGTGCATTCTAAAGGCCCTGCTGATATCTTAAGTTTAAGTGGGAGAAGCAAATCATCTAGATCACCTGGCCCTGACAGTATTTGTAGCACCTTGATTAAATCTGATCCCACACACTGGGCTAGTGCCCTTAATTGGCTCTTCCATTGGATTGGAGAAGCCCAATTCTCCCCCCCCCATCGTGGCATGACAGTATTATCCTACCCATTTGGAAAAAGGGCAGTCGTAGAGATCCTAGCAAATATCGCTTGTTAGCGATGTTGGACATTCCAAAAGCATCTTCTCTCCTATTTTGTTAGATGAAATGTGGAATTGGGCTGAAAGTTCTAGTCTCATTTCATTTAATCAGACAGGTTTTTGGAATGGCTTGAGTAGGACTACCAACTGTCTCGCCTTGTCAACGACTATCCAGCAAGCCTGAAGCATCCGCCAGAGGACAGTGTATGTAGCATTTATTGACTACAGTACAGCCTTTGACTCGGTTAATAGGACCAGGCTTTGGAAGAAAATAGTCAATTGGGACATCCCTGCTGGGCTTCTCACTATGATAATTGCTCTACACGATAGGACTAGAATTAAAGTCTGGCTCAATAAATTAGGCAGGATGTCACCCTGGATTCCAACCCACCAGGGCCTTGCACCCCTGTTTTATAATCTATACCTGGCAGACATGGGAATGGCTGAGAGCAACCCTATCTCCATACCAGCAAAACTGGGGAACTGTTCGCTCCACTGGATGGCGTATGCGGATGACATCGTCCTATTATATCTCACCCCTGCTGGGCTTCCAGCAGCTTTAAATAAACCTAAGGAGTTTTCTGACATTAGTTCCCTGGCTATCAACATTAATAAATCCAAGGTTATGGTTTTTACCCCACCTCATGGCAAGGTTCAATATTTAAATTGGTGCCTGGATGGGAATAAACTGGAGGTGGTGAATGAATATAAATATCTAGGTGCCCTGTTTCACAATAAGTTATTGGGTACCCGACACATTGACCTCCTTGAGCGAAAATGCTCCCATATCATGGGTGGTTTGGCTAAGCTGGCCCACAGAGGAGAGGGTTATTCTTTGGGAAAACTGGTTCAATTATACATGACAAAGATCCTTCTGATAATCATGTATGGAGCAGAAAACTGGGCGTTTGGTAATATACCGGACGTAAACAGGCTGGAGTCTAAACCTTTGAAGAAATTGTTTTGACTTTCAGCGCGGCTCCGAGTGCATTTTATCTGTCTCGAATTTAACATGGCTCCATGAGAGGCGAGATTTCAGTTAGCATGTGTTAATACACATTGTAAACTGGCGAACGCCCCACGTGGCTCTTTGAACTACTATATCTTCGAGGCGGGATGTTAAAGGCAAGCTTCATGCCAAACAACAATATGGTCAACATCAACGGCAGATCGATGGCATACTATGGCATCGGGTTGTTCCCAGAGCCTCGGCTGCCATAGTCATGAATCTATTATGAAATCCACTATCTTCCAAAGCTATTATGACCAGTAGATTGTAAAGCTACCAGGGAAGAGTGAGTGTGCTTTGTTCCATGATTATATCCACCTACGGGAACAATACCCTGAATACATACATCAGTTTGTGGGTAACACCGTGGCCTGGGATTATTTGAGGATTAAAATTAATGCAGTTAAGACTATTGAAATAACCGGAGCCTGTTATAAAATTCTGCGGGCACTTTGTTACTGTAAGCTCTGTGGGGAACTGCAGCTTGAAACAGCTAAACACCTCTTAATGAACTGTGAAGCAGTAGTGACATTAAGGACTGCTGCCTGCCAGGTTGCAGGAATTCATGATGGAGTAAATTAGGGGACATACCTGCTGTTTTTGAACAGCAATAATTAATCATGATTCATTTTTGTCACAATTATGTGGAAGAAGTTGATTTCATTTATGAATGACCTTTATGTGTAGGGTGTGATTTGGGGAATGGATGACTTTGTTGGCAAGCATTCATTGGATTTTCTATTTTAGGATTGTGTGACTTTTCTTTTTTTTCCTTTGCGTGTTGAAAAGTTGTTAATGTGGTAGAACTATGTAACATGTTAATTAAAAAAAATAATAATAAAAAATAATTATGGTGTTCTCCCTGAGCCCATTGTCCCCTCCTCATCCTCTGATGACTGACCACGGACTTGCCTAAAATGGTATTTATGAGACGCCCAGTACGAGATTGAATGCAGAGTGGTGAAACGCAAAGCGGACCAAGAATGTGAGGAAGTTATTAATCTGTTGTGCCTTGATCGTGGTATAGACCAGAGGTCTGCCCTGGTATTTTGCTCTGGCTCCCTTAGATATTCCAACCGTGGCACTGCAAATAAGAATATAAAGTGACAAAGACTGATAACACTATGCATAACAGCTCGGCCTAGACCTAATCAAATCGCCTGAGCGTTTAGGATTCGGCACACAGTTTTGGACTACCTAAAAGATACAAGTTGGAGATGTCTCCTACTCCATGTACCCCGAACTGAGGTCTAATGTGTACTCAGCTTCTGTCCTGAAGAAGGTTGGGATAATAGAGGGCTATATACTGAAGCCCAGAGAAACCAACTGAAACACGTGTTGACTAGTATCATCTGTTGTTGAAGAGATAGACACATCTATACAAGAAAGGAGTGTAAAAATATGTTTCAAACAATATTTGGTATATGGTTATACATATTAAGAAACCGATTGTCAATGTAGAGAAATAGGAATTTCTAGGCACCTCTGTCAACAACATAAAAAAACTCCAAATCACGCAAAACAACGTGCTCCGGGCAGCGCTGACATCCCCAAAAGGGAACACATCTCTCAAGCAAGGAAAGATGCCCATTGGCTACTGGTAAAAGAATGCATACCCTTTAAAGCCATGGCCATCACACATAAATGCCTTACACTCGATGCCCCACCCTATCTCGCAGAAAGAATCACCCTCAATGCTTCTAACAGACCCACAAGAGCCCACCGTGCTAACCAGATCTATGTTCCCACGTTCAGAAGATCCAGAGCTGGAGGATCTAGCTTCCAACACCTCGCACCCAAAAACTGGAATGCTCTACCAACCTCACTAAGGAATGAAAAATCATACACCACCTTTCGCAAAAACCTAAAAACCTTTCTGTTCTGCTAATGTTGAAACATCTACAGCTATGCTTGCATTGTAACCACTGCAAAGCATAACTCGCTGACCCTCTCGGTCTCGTCCCACCTATCAACATACTATTGCAACCGACTGTTACTTTACACATATGTCTAAGCTTAAGCCTGCTGTAACAGCGCAATGATGCCTCAGGGCAGTTCTGCACGCTTTATAAATGCAAATAAATAAATAAAAATAAATGAATGAGGGTGTTTGTGCATTGGAGGCAATGGAATGGAGTTTTAATTTATTATGTGATTGATGCATTATTGTTGCAAACCTATGTTGGTCTAGTACAACTAAATGATTGTTTTGAACATGGAATACATTTACATTTCTTTATGAAAATATTTACTGACCAGTCTCTTGCCACTCCCGATCTAAATGTCAATTTTTTGCATATTCCCTAAGCCTACCTGGAGCACTATACAGTATCTCAAGTACCCTTTAATTTAGAAAATTGCCTAAAATGGTACTGATCTCAAAGGACCAGTAATTGATTGTTATGTGAATGATGCTGATCCTCCACACACTTCCTGGGCCTTTGGGAGACCAGTCTTACAAACCAAGTACCAGCCCACTCACCATGTAGAAGCCCAAATGGTTGTGGAGCCACATAAGCCAACATGTGAGTGCTACTGAGAGGCAACTTCTCATGAGCAGTGCGTCAAATCCCTTATCAGAGGCTGTTTGAAGGCCACCTTGATTTGAGAAAGGTTAGAGTACACCTGCAGCCCTCGATCCTTTCACCACAAATGAATGAGCAAGCTCTGTTATTGGGGGTGCTTGCTTAACTGCAGTGTGGACAGCCATTCAGCTAGGGGCTACATTGAGAAGTCACCAGTATTGAATTAGCCTGGTAGTTCCACCTAACTCTCTCCCCAATATAAGGCCCACATCGCCCTATCCATGAAGAGGCCTACTGTGAATAGCCACTCTTGCACCTTGTAAAGAGGGGTTGCAAGATCAATCCTCAGCCTTTTCATTCAATCCATCATGGGGCTCCACATATGCTTTCCATGTTCCGATCATTGTAAATCTCACACTCCCTTCATTTGGGAGTAGTCTGCGGTGCATAAATTACATGGTCACCATCAGTGAGTGCAACTACCCTCAAGGGCCTCAAAAGAAACAACAAGTGCTACCCTCCTTGCCTGCTAAATAAAATTGGCACCTGAAGACACTATCCCAACGGGTCTGCTATTGAGGGGGATCTGTTGAATTAGAGAAGTGACCAAAATGATTCAAGTGGACCTTGCATCCACTAAGAGTGGCATGGCCAATCTCACTATGCACATCTCACATGCTGAAATCAATGTTAACAATGTTCTGGATGCCATTTGTGACATGCTTCTATCGGTTGCCATCATTGGTTACCACCATCGGTTACTTGAGGAAGTCCCTGAAAAGGTAGAACAACCATTGAATTTATTATCAGATTATCATCAGATTATCAGAGAACGTCGATTGCTGTGCTAAGCCCAAACAAGAAATACCAGAAATTCTCAAAATCAGGTTCCTGTGTCGCAAGAAGTAAATAAAGAGTGTGGAATATTCCCCCTATGCCAAGTCTGGGCAACTAAGTCGAGACAGCTGATTTACTAAATTGTCTTACGTCTGCAGATTTCACCATATCGTGAGTGGGGTTGACTGTACCCAGAGTTTGGTAGTATTTGCCATGGCAATAGTGCCAAACTCGTTAATGAGAGCCCATGTACTCATAGAACTCTAGACTGAAGTGGCATAGCAACATGTTTGTTTGCACAGATGAATAATGAACATTTAAGTGGTCTGAAATCATGAATATGTCCAAACTAATATAGTATGATGCTTATTATTTTATTTATATATGATATACCTTCTGATGGATTTCCTTTTAACAAATAGGAATCATTCAAGGCACTCACTACACAGCTAATGGTTCAGATGAATACAATTTCCAACAGCAGTTTGTAATGGATAGAAAATAAACCATTTTGAATTGTAAAGCTATTCCTCCCTTCTAAAAACCCATTCTGTGATCAAGTAGATGTGTAATACTGCAATCCGCATTAGAAGGGTTCACATTTCTGCAGTCAGGAGAATTGGTGGAGGTCTTATTGAAATAAATGGCAAAATAGCCGAAAGGTTCCAACTCCTTTCTGCCTCCATTTATTCTAAATCATCTTCTTGTAATTATTCAAGCTTTCCTCATACATCTACCCTCCCTAAACATTCTTCCCTACAAAGAGTATGTCTGAAATCCTATATTGACAATTCTAATGATTTGGAGGTAATTAAGTCACCCAAATCATGTAGTACACTGTGGTATGAAGGGATGAATCAGACCTTTATAAAACACTTGGCACCCCAACCTATTGTGTCCATAGGAGGAGAAATCATATCACAGACATAGGCCTCATTACAAGTTGGCCTGCGCATTAATAACGTGCCGCTGATAACATTTCCCAGCACATTTCTGCACCAGCCAACTACAAGTTTGCCGGTCCAGTACGTGAGTTACCTCCAGTTTACAAATGGAGGTAAGTCAGGCGTCTTACTGGCAAACATTTCCAGGATTTCTGTCACTGGTATTACTGTGCCAGTAATACCAGCAAATCCCCCATGGAGTCCAATAGGACTCCATGGAATGGGGATTTACAACCATTGCCTGCACTCGTAATCTGGCGGTAAAACTGCCGGACCGATTGCCGGTAATGGTTATACAGTTTGCCGGTATCTGGCAGATGTACTTCCCTCCTCCTATTGCTAGACTTGTGGGCAGCCTTTGACCTGGTTGATCACCAAATCCTGTGTCAACACCTGGCCTCAGCTGCACACTTCCCATCAGACACCATCACTTGGATATCCTCCTTTGTGTCTGAAAGAAGCATGAGAGTTTTCTCATTGAATTACTCTTCCCCCCCAGCTCCAGTCACTTGCAGCATTCCACAAGGCTTGTGCGTATCTCCAACACTTTACAACATATTCGCTAAGCCACTATTTGACTTGCTATATGCAGAGAGATAGCCAGGTTTGCCTAACAAGTGGGGCCTGCGGTTAATGTAGTTGGGCCCACCTCACTGACATTAAAACCTGTAAATACTCATATGGCACTACTGAGTGGGCATTTACAGATTTTGGGTAGGCCTTGCCTGCTCAATCCCTACCCTGTCTATGCCTCTGGCTGGATGATCAAGGAACCTCCTACACAAACTATGCGGACAATACACCGATCCTGCTCCCCCTTACGGGAAACTACAAACATGACTTGCTCAACATTATCTCTATCTATCACATCATCCAGGCCTGGATGGCCTCCCACCAACTATGCCTCATTGATGAAAAGACAGAAATTCCTGTGTTAGCTGGCAATCCTCGCTTAAGAAACTCAGCCAAGATTATAAATCTTTCACCCTTGAGGGCATTACCATACCGGTCACCAGCAATGTCAAAACTCTGCAAAACTATTTGGATGCAAACCTGTCACTCTCAAGGCAAGTCAATGCAATCACTCTCTGCTGCTCTCTCCTCTAAATTAATGAACGCATGCAGACCATTCTTTACCCCCAGACAGCTGTGTCACCGTTGCTAGAGCCCTCATAGGCTCAAAGCTCGATTATTGCAATGCCTTATTTGTAGAAACCTCCATGCGAATATCAACAAATTGCAGACCATAGAGAATAACGCCTTCATAGCAGCACTCAACAACCCAAAGCGCAAACCCATCTCTGCAGCTCGGAGAAGTGCACACAGACTGTCTTTTTGAGAGCGGATCATCTTTAAATCCCTCGCCATTATGCACAAATATCTCTCAAACACAATGCCTAAGTATGGCTCACATCAATTCTCTAAAGATCCGTCTGTCAGGCCTATTAGCTTTGCTTACTCCCACCAAATGTCTATTTCGAGTTTCAGGAGAAAAGGATTAGGGGTGTCCAGCTTCCTGGTAATTGCTTCTAAGTATTGGAACACTTTACCTTTGCAACTGATATCTGAACTATCATACTGAATGTTCAGGAAACAGCTCAAGACCCTAATGTTCTCCACAAACGTGCCACACACGGGAGCATTTTGAAAAACCTTAGCTCCATGAAAATGTACTTAATGCCATTATTACTGGCAGCTTGATCCCATTATACACACTTAAATACTTATGCAAATATCTAACAATGTAACATGTATCCAACGCCTTGATGCCTTTGTGTTTAGTGCGCTTAATAAATGAAAAATAAAGAAACACATTAAATCACACATATTAGCCTGTGATTTTTGGAGTTGAGTGGAAGAGAAACCACACTCTCTAACCCATGAGTTTTTATGAAGCAATATAACCCGAGGAGGGGGGCATTACTGGTCTGATGATGCCCCTGGGGTGATAGTTACAAGCCCGAGCAAAGCAAGGGCTTTAATGTAGCCTGAGGGACATTACCCAAGCTTGGCTTTGCTCCAATCTACACTGATAAACAAAACAAAGTGCAACTGCATAAGGGCTAGATTGTGTGATATTTTATAGAGGGCGTATGTTTGCAGGATGTGGGAATTTAAAGCTTGCACCTAATTATGTAGCAGCAACATTTTACTTTAGGTTTGAGAAATATCTGGATTGGATTAACCCACCCCCGTGCATTGTAGGTTAATTTAAGACTGGACACACTAAAGGTGGAAAAGTTCACAGCACTATGGAGGCCAGGAAACTCAAGTATTTTCCCCCTTTGTAATATTTGTGAAGAGACTGTTATACACTTCTTACTCTTTTGACCTGTAACCCGAGGACTGAGAGTTTTATATCTTAAACCCTTTCTAAGATCTCTAGGAGTTAGTACAGTTATTGAGGCTTTGGAGTCGTGTAAGAAATCTGATGATCCAAAAAGGGTCTTGAGAGTGGCCACATCTAAACATTGGCCCTCATTATGAGGTTGGTGGCAATCATGGCACTATTTGGGCCATGACTACCACCAATAACGGTACCGTGTCCAGTTTGGTGATATGGGGATTTACCGGTCCAGTCCGACCTTGGCGGGACCGGTAAATCCCCATTCAGTTAACCATTCTCCATTCCCATTTGAGCCCCCATAGTGCTCAATGGCAATGGGGAAGGCGCTAATAACGGTACCGCAAATTGCGGTATCGTTATTAGCTGTGATTTCCCTTAACGGGTCCCGTCCATAAAGCCTGGTCAGACCAGGCGTTAAAGGAGGGACCCGCTAAGGGAACTCGTAGTAGGGCGGTAAGGGATTACCGGCACCGGTCTCAATTACCGTTGCCCGGTATCCCTTACCGCCCTACTCGTAATGAGGCCCATTGTGCCTGTCATAGAGTGTAGTATGGGGCACATTGGTTTTCAGTTATAAGTGACAATTGAAGCCTCGTTTTTCTTGAAATCTGGGGGCTGTGAGTATTTAATCATTCTGTTTCCATCTTCTATCCCAAAATATTTGCTACGATTAATCTGCTTTTGTATTATGATGAAATTGATTAACTGCATTTTATCTATCACTTGATGTTATCTCTTCTATTGTTTTTACTTTTATGTATTTTTATTTGATGAAATTACAAAGCTCTCTAATGTTGTTCTTTTGTGGCTCCAAGCTGAATAAAAAAATAACTAAATATAAAAAAAGTATTTTTTCTCGATTTGAGAAACAGCGTGTAAACCGTTTCTCAACTTGAGAAAAAAAGCAAAAAAATGGCCGCCATGGCTGAGGGAGAAGGGACTAAATGCCATTTTGTAGTCCCTAGTCCCTTTCTATGGCAGCTAATCGCACTACAGAGATGCTCCAAGAACAGTACTGTTCCTGGTGCCAGCAGGGGACAGAGAATCACAGGTAAGTGGGGTTGGGTAGAAAGGAGAATGCATATGTGGAAAGGAGGGAGGGGCAGGGTGCGCAAGGACACTTACTTTTGTTCCCAGCGAGGGAAGATGGTGGCTTCCTGCTCTGAAGAGCCTTGTTGTGGGCTCTTTCTCTGCGTTGTACGGATCCCCTTTTGAGCATCCTCTTTGGCTTGGAGGCTTCCACATCCCCCCCTCAAACGGGTAATAATGAGATATATTGTACAGGCAATAATGCCTAGAGCACGAACATTAGCCAGGGATAGAGGCCAGGGAAGGGGTGCAGATGTTAGTCATTTTTCACCTGCAAGTGCTACTGCTGTCATCAATGGAGACACGAGATTGTGCAACCACATTTGGCTATTCACTGCAAGATTCAGAATTGCATTTGTCACATGACAATCTGCCACAGGTGACTCTTACAATGTACAAAATGTTAAATGCAGAGTTGCCACAGCTGTATCAGGTGACAGAGTAGGAACTTCGTTTGCAGCATCAACTCACTTCAACTGGGGCTCGAAGGGAAGAGGAAATAATGCTATCTTCTGGTCATGGGGAACAAAGAGAAACACCTCAGAATATATAGAAACTCTTTACTGAATATTCCCGGCTGAGCAATCTGAAAGAGACGCAACATGATGATGTCAAAGACATAAACTATGCGCCAACTCTGAAAGCAAAGCTGGGACACATTTTTGTCGTGGATACCACTGATACTGAGGACAATGTCAAAGACCAAGACGAAGAGCATGAAGGACATTATGCAACATTAGAAAAGGCTAATCCAGGAACAGTGCCCATGCAAAAAGTGGTAAAGACTTGGCACTCTATGCAAAGCAAAACCGGGAGGAGGTGAACAGAGGATTCCCACTCCCCCTCCAAACTGGAATTATAGTCCATCCTATTGCCGAAGGCTGAGGCCTAATGCATTGCAGGCACTGTATGTTAGACTGAACCTGAGATAGCCAAAACCCTGTAAATCTATAAACCCAGTACAGATTTCCCACAATTGTAGACGCCATGTCTTTCTTCACTAACCTCTTTCTTACACGGAGTGCCAGCAGCCCTTTGTCCATCACGATGAAATCTTAAGAGACCTCATTACGACCTTGGCGGTAGCCATGACGCTGTTGGTGGCATGGCTGCCGCCGAAATCGTGTCCGGGTCCTCAGAATGAGGAATTACTGGGCCATTCCGAGTTCGGAAGGCCCGGTAATTCCCCCCTCCAAGGACCCGGACCCGGTCCTTCCCCATTCCCATTTCAGCCCCGACAGGGCTGAATGGGAATGGGAGAGGGAGCAAACAGCCATTACGAGTTGGCCCGTTGTTTGCTCCCTCTTCCCCTCGCAGGACCCGGTAAGCACGCCTGGAGGGGACCTCGTAATGAGGCGGTATGGGGTAAACAGCGCCGGCACCTTTTACGGCGCCGTTTAACCCGTACCGCCAGGGTCGTAATGAGGCCCAGTGCCCTTTACAAGTAACCTCAGTCCTACTGGGATGTTCCCCATTTGTCCAACACATTCCCAGTGATAGACTTTATGGGAATATGCACAAGGTAAAATACAGGCAAGAGGTCCTTCCAGAAATCTATCATCACCACTGACACCTAATGTATTTTTATGTTTGCAAAGCACTGTGAAATATCATGGAGGTACTTTACCTACATTAGACCAGTACCATGAACCTTGTCTGAAGGCACATGATAGCAGGCTATGGCGGCGCAGTCGCGTGCAGGCAAATCTGCTTGCAGATGACTTCACAATTGTGGTGCAACCTTCAAATACTTCAAATACTTTGTTCACCACCATGGAATGCATAATTAAGCAATCTGACAAATCAGAGAACAAGATTAAATAAAGCAGGGGGAGCAATCACTTGGGTAGTCAGGGATTAGTCAATGAGAATAATTAGCTAGGGTACATACAAGGCACAGGGCCCTCCAGAGAGGTCCACAGACTGGTCCAGTAACCTGGAGGAGGGAAAGCCAGGAAGGGGAGAACTAGAGGTTAGCAAAGACCCAAGGAATGAGGAGTGCAGAAGAAAGGGCTAGCAGCTTTGACAAAGTGAGGGATTCAGTCACTTTCCCCAAGAGGGGAGCCCCTTCCTGTGAGGCTAGGGAGGTGATCCCACTACCCAACATTCCCCCTAGGCATGGAGGTAAGGGGGACCTCACAGTGATAGACTCCCTTCTTGGGGATAAGGACTTCCTTTCCCATAAGGAACTCCTTTCTTACTATCCCCAAAAACCAATACAATTTCACTAACTGACAGGCAACTAAACTCTTCTTACATGTATTATTGTAATATAATACCAGAAGAACTATCTCAATCGAATACTGTGAAGAATAAGAACATGAGTCATGAAGAGTGTTTTTCTGTCAAGTACTGACACGAAGAAACTAAAAGTAGGCATGGGGAAGGTGAACCCAACACAAAAGAAGGACTTTCCGTGGATGCCCCAGCAGTGCAACATAATAATAGGGGGGTCAAGAGGACAAGGAAGTGAGACCTGGGAGTTTCAAACCGGCTGGAACACGGAGGCTGGGAACCCAAGGGAGATGTTTCTTTGCATGTCCAAAAGAAGCTACAGAAAAAACTGGACAGCAGAGCTCTGTCATGCCAGCAGAGTGGAGGAAATCCATAATAGTCCCTGGAGGGATGCTTGAGAGTGCCCAGTGACGAGCCCTTCATTTCCTCGAGGAGGTCTGTTCATGGGTGGGGAACCCGACTAACTAACCAAAGGAAGAAGGTAGTGTTGTAGAACTGAATTGAAGGAAAACCCCATTCTTTGCTGAAACCGCCAAAGAAAAGTGAAGCGTATTGGAAGAGCGACAAGGGAGACACCAGAGAATCATCCTGACAGACTACAGAGGAGAGAAATAGAACACCGACCCAGTGAAGCAGAACCCCTTCAATACAGGATATGGGAGAGTGGGGGTTGGGGGAGTGTGGCGTAAAGAGAGAAGATCACTCTGGGACCCTGCAACCCAGTGATTGGCACAAGTGTTTGAAGAGTGGAGATCATTCAGGGACCAGCATCCTCATCCCAGTGATTGGCAAAATCATACAAAAAGTGGATATCACTCTGAGAGTCTGTATCTTCATCCCAGTGATTGGCCAAAGCATATGAAGAGTGAAGATCCTTCAGAGGACCAACCTACCCATCCCATTGTTCACCAAAAGTATATGAAATATTTAGGAGTATTTGATATGGGATCCTGTCAGCGACAATACTGTGAGAGGAACAAGAGTAAAACAGAGGGGATAATTATAAGTTTGACAGTATTCTAGTGGTAAATCCACCAGGATACTGGCAAACTCTAATACTGTTATCACCACTCCGTCCGGCAATATTACTGCTGGACTACGATTGCCAGCAACGGTTGTAAATCCCCATTCTATGGAGTCCCAATGGACTCCATGGGGGGATTTGTCGATAATACCAGCGATTTCTGCTGATAAGGCACCTAACTTACCTCCAGCTGTAGCTGGAGGTAACTAAGATGCCCCACTGGCAAACATGTAATGGCCTGGTGTGGAAACATGCCGGTATACAGGAATACTGGCACGTTAATTCCGCACTGGCCAACTTGTAACGAGGGGCTCTTTTTGTACAAATCTCGAAAAGAAGAAAAATGTCTGGAGAAACAGGGGAAACAAATACATAAGGGTCTGGGAAGGCCCACTGAAAGAACTGAAAGAGCTATTAAAAGGAATAGCAAGAGACTATTTGAAGATATCGTATAGAAGAGATTTGTGCTGAGAACCATCTCCCAGGAGAAGGGAGTCATTCTCCTCGTCTTTTGTTAACTCATAGGCTACGCATTTGTCTTGGATGCAAAACAACGCAGAGCAATACAGGTTTGAATTCTGATCCCACGCTTAGAAACCACTTGCTGGTATTAATCATGTCATAAATTAACAATACATTTTTTTATTAATAGTAGTAGGGTCAGCTTAGGCTAGTTTTGATGGAGGACGGACTATTATGTTTGGACTTCGCATCTGAAGACAGGCACCATAGTTTAGTTTTGTTTGGTAGGGCATCACCTAGACTAGGGTTAGTGAGGTGTTTTCTTTATTATTTAATAGCAAATTAATTGATCAGGACACCATACTGTCCATCTCCTCCTTCTGATCTACCTCGCAGCCTGCTAAGAAGTATGTGTCAGACCCTGGCAGAGCTTGACCTCAAGAAGGAAGAAGGAAGGAAGTTAGGAGCTTTATCACTGACACTGGACACGAACCGGCCGAGAGAAGAAGAGAAAGCCAAAAAAAAACCTCCTGAGGGTTATAGCCCAAACCCTGGCCTATACCAGATGCAGAGGAAGAGAGAAATTCAGAGTTTCTAAAGCCCATGACACAGAGGCTGACCTTGATTGGCTCAATGTCTGGATGCCCAGAGTTGATTAAAAACGATTGCAGGCTCTCTGTTAAAAAATGGGAAGGGGCTCAACACCCAAAGAAAGATAAGATCATGAGTGAGGAGACTGACCTCTGGCTGTTGGGTAGTGGGGAGGAAGATACTTGCTGGTAGGGGAGCGTAAAAGGTAGCATGAATCCTAGGTGAGGGGTGAGGAAATACTTGCTGGTGAAAGCGTGTCAGAATCCTTAAGTGAGTCAGAGGAAAAACATGCTGATAGGCGAGTGTCTAGAGTATTATACATACCTTTGGTGACACACGGCTGATGCTTAATAATATATCAGCCTTACATTCACCCTAATGCAGTGGTCTTTAAACTTTTTTTGCCAAGGCCCCCCTGAGCAAACAATAATTTGTTCGGGACCCCCATGCCCTGTCCCTCTGTGTTGATGTTCTTTTTTATTATAGAGATAGTTGCAAAATGTGTGATGGCCATACACGAGCACACTGAATTGTTTTGTATATGAGACTCTGACGAGCATGCCAATCAAAGAAGTTACCTCACATTGTAAATCCACTAGGCCAGTGGTCTTCAAAAATGTTTAGCCTGGGCACCCCTGAGCAATATTTGGGCACACCGGGCCCCCATAAAAATTTCAAATGGACAGTATGTATAGCGCACCATCACTGCACCCTACTCCCAGTATAGTCCCTGGGCTCCCCCACTTGCTCCCATCACAGTGTCTGGGCTCCCTCATCCCGCTCCTACCCAGTCCCTGGGCTCTCCCCACACCATCACACAACCTGGTCTCTCCCCACCCTGCTCCCACCACTATCCCATGGTTCCCGCCCATCCTGCTCCCACCACAGTCCCTGGGCTCCCCCATCCTGTTTCCAACACAGTCCGAGAGCCATTGGCGGCTGGTGAATTTTTTAAGTGGAGGTGTATAACTATTTTCCCACAAAAATGCCATAGCGACCGAGCGCAGTGAGGGAGTCCGAACCAATCAAGGGAGGTTTGGGGGTTTTCCCCCATGAATTTTTGTAAATGAAATTATGGGTTAAAATGGTGCATTGTAGAGCATTCTTTAAAAGAAAATGGGTAAATATCCAAACAGTTTGCAATTGCTGCTGGGTGGGGAGGGGGTAGCCCAGGGGGCAGGCATGACATGTTTTACTGGACATCTATGATAGATGTCCAGCAGTCCAGCAAAAAATATACTATCTCTGTCCCCTGGGCCGCACTAGGCCATGATTCAATAAAATACATTTACATAAACATACCTTCTGCATTGGCTTGCATGTGGGTGATGAAACTCCATGTTCCAGGCTGTTCTGTCCGTATGTACGAGGAGGCGCAGGAGCTCCCCCTCGCACATACAGACATGCAGTTCACCAGCCAGCGTTTCCAATGAGCTATGCAATGCTGGCGAAGCAAAACGCCCCAGCATTGCATGGCTCAGTGAGCATGTGCGGCCGTGGAATGAACTGAACTGTCAAAAGGAAATCGGGTTTCCCCTTTGTCAGATCAGCCAGCCCAGGAGCACTCCCTCAGCTGGAAAAAGCAGCTGAGGGATTGCTCATTGTTTCACTGGGTTGGCTCCTTAGCTCCTCCATAATGGGTGAGGGGGCCACTGGGTGGGCACCCCTTCGCCATTATGGATGAGCCGCCAGGCTTGGACTAGACTACTGGTCTGTTCCCCTTCCCTTTGCCTGGTCGTGCTTTGAAACACCTGTGTACGAGCGCAATACAAATAAAATATCATATCATATCATAGGGCAATGCCTGTACCAAAAATACTAAATGCTAGTGTCGGTCAGTAAATATGGTCCACCTTTTTGGCCAATGTGGGCCAATTTGATGAGTTACTTCCCCACGCAGTTAGTAATTTTGACCATTGTTGTTGAATAAATATTCTATAAATATCACAATGCACTTACATTTTAACACAAAGCACCCCCTTGGGTACTATTCAAACAGTCTGTTAATGAATATCCATTTACAACTGTGGGCCACTTTTTCATTGGTGCCTGAGACAGTGTCATGCTTCAGCCTGACCATGTGAGCCGCCCCTGCCCATTTCTACCAATCTAAACAAAAAAAAAAAATGTTTTACATTTCATGCTGGGCTCTCGCGGCCCTCCGGGGATGCGGCCATGACCCCCCACGCGGCCGCGCCCCACAGTTTGAATACCATTGCCCTAATGCAAGGGGGAAGCAAATGTACTTGAAGCAAACTGAGCACGATATCCCAGGGAATCCGAAGCCAAAGGAATGAGCCTAGTGCTCTATCATAGTGACATGCATGTGAGAGCAGAACAATGTACTGCAAATGGTGCCTGGAATAGTGCACAGCCATTCAGTGGAAGACGCTGGTTCAGTCTGCTCTTTCACTTGCTGTCCCTACAGGAGGCCACCCATGGGGCTTTCCTGCTTATCACTCAGCCAGGTGTTGCTTGTGATGTAACTGTTGGCATTGGGTCTCTCCAACATACTAAAATAACATGGCATAAGCAGATACATTGGCGAGAGAATAGCTGACTACATTGTGGGGTGAATCTGTGCCTTATTGCAAAGAAAGGCGACATCAAGTAATTGCTGGTGTCATTCCTCCACCCAAACTTTAAAGTCAAGATGGCAAATTTACAACAGTGAGGACGCACTGATGAGGCATATTGATGAACAAATCTGGCTAGAGTCGAGTCAGAGATGTCAGAATACCCCCTGTGCAACACACTGAGGCACCGCTAACAGTGTCGGACATAACTCGCCTCTTCCCATCTGCAACAGACTCAGGTTCAGGAGATGGGCCAAATAGAATTTTGAGAAAAACTCTTCGACCACTCAGCCTTGCTCAGTGCATCACAGTCTACAAGTCACACCAGTGGGCCCGCCCCACTGCTCATGTTGGATGCATATGACCATGACACATGCCAGAGGTGAAGGTGTGATGATCTCCTATGGTTTTAATTGGGGTTGTAGCTCATCTGGCCACAATTACTTGCCCAGCTTCTATTAAAAAGCACAAACGGTTCCCTGTGTATGATGTAAAAGAGGTTTCAGTGCAACTGGGTCTATTACATCAGAATGCAAGACAAGCCTTTCAAAAGACCATTTTGTAGAACAAGAGTATAGTTATGCCACTGATTTAGAGGAAATTATGTCCTGTCTAGTAGTAGTTTTATAGGGACACGTGCATTGGTTGTAATGTGAAGCAGTAGACTTGTCTGATACTGGAAGCTGTAATACCTGGTGGTAGAGGGAAATGACAAGAAGGATCTGTTGGATATCTTGTGTAGATATGGGGTCTGGTGGTATTTTCTTACTGCCAAAAATAATGGTAATTTGACGATGACTACTCCTTGCATTTATATTGGGTTTGGCCTTATTTCCTTTCAGTGACCATTCCTTATTATATTATATGGGATCAGTTAGTGGTATGCATTATTGTTGGTGGTATTTTGGTGAGCATAATTGTTCTGTTTTATTTGTGGCCCCAATATACACAAAACTCTTCTTTTTATTAGACTGTTCTGTGATCCATAGAGGCCTCAGACTCGTATTCAGAAACACCACAGCTTCCCATATAGCATTCTCAATAACCTGTGGTATTATCACTAATTTATATACATTAGTGAACTATGTTTCCATAGGCCTCTTTGCTGGTTCATGTATGCCCAGCAATGTCTATTGTATTAAATTCCACTCAGGCACCACACACTGCGTGGAAACACAAACACAGCTATTTATAATTGCTAGTGCTATTATTCCATCTGCATGGGAAACATGACACATGTATTACTTTAAAAAAAATCTTCCCCCTCTCCCGAAATATTATCCTAAATGCACCAAGAAAAGACAAAAGCAAAGACTCTACACGGTTTGTGTCCATAATATTTGTATTATAAATAGTTGAATTTCAAAATAACACCTTACCCTTCTTGCTGCCACCTTATCTAACAAACAGAAGAGAAAACAAATGCAGCAATAAAACAAAATTCATTCCACATTATTTGTAACATTAAGAAGGAAAAATTACAGCGATAGAACAGTATTCACTTTGCAACATTATGGCGTGGCAATTAAACACAGGGAATTCCCTATTGCTACTCTCCCTGCCTGATATTTATAGAAGGTCATCCGTACAGCACACAACCTCAATTCACTTGGATAATTACCAGCTATCTGTAGCTCTCCCACACATGACCTCCCTTCGCTCCCCACCTCAGAGGAATGGGCCAAGGGTTGTCCTTGTAATCTTGAAGTTTGAATTGCACAGCGAGATCATGCAGTTCATCTGCAGTTCTCAAGCCGGTGCAAGTGAGACTAGGAATGCCCAGTCTCTGATGGTTCATGTCAGCAGCTCAGCGAAAACGAACTGAGCTTTTTTTCTGTCAGACTTAACCAGCAAACCTCGTTCTCATCCCCCTATGCTTAAGTGGAATCACTGCAGACACTCTGCACCAATCAAATTCAAAAGACCGTATCCTCCTTCCTTCCACAATAGCTCCATTTTTACAGTAAGAAACTGTAGCTAAATTCATTTCCTGGCATGCCGATTTTGCTTCCTGCAAACACAGTGAACAGAGAGAGAAAAAACAATCCAAATGCACGTTTAAAATGAATCTCAGAGCATGTCTTTCTGCCTCTTTTCCACATAGAGATTACATTATAATGTTATTGAGTTAGTATTAGTATTAGTATTTGTTAATTAAGTCAGTCAATTAGACAGCTAATGTAGTCTCCTGTGAATGAGGCATTTCAAGTAAGAGAAAAAGAGAAAAAAAAATATTCTGGTGTACTTTTAAATCTGCAGCCTGTCTCCATTTACATATCCATATGTTATGCTAACAACAAAGGGCTGGCTATATGTGCCACATTATTGCTGTCAATAATGTTATCACATTCATTGGAGCTGTACTCCAAAACACAATAAATTATACTACAGATCAAAGTTATGCCACCCATAATGTTCCTTATTGGGGTTGCTGGGTAAAAGGCCTTCAAGTAGAGTATGGCTAGAACCGCATGCATTCTCTGGGAAATTGCACTATAGAACGTATTTGCAACTTTGCAAGTGGGTAGAAATTCCCCTGCAATTTGTGACACTTTGCCAGAGCGTGGGACTACTTCTGCAATTACTAAAGGAGATGCACCTGTGTTCCTAACTGCTCATTGTAATCTTCTCCCTAATTTCAGTGAAACAAGTTCCTATCGATCTTATTAACTCCGTCAGCGGTGGAGCATGAGAAGATGAAGCATCAAAGTCACAGGGCTGATGGTGTGCATTGGGTTGGCTCTATAATATGCATTCACCGTGAGTCTGGCTGGAACTCCACGCATTCTCCGGAACGGTGGAGCGTAGAAAGCACTTGCAACGTGGCCATCAGTGCAGGACTCCCCCGTCAATGTGTGAGGCTTTTCAGAAGGCAGCACCACTTCTGCAACTATTAAAGGAGATTCAGTTTTTACAAAAATAAAATATTTTGCTCCTAAATCCCAATTGTTAATATTTTATTATTTCCCTATTCATTTATCTTAGTTAAATATTTTTGTAAGCATTCTTCTTGCTGTGGGTGTCACTACCCCTGAAGAGTTAGTGACTTCAGGGGAAGAGAGGAAGTGCAGTCTCCAGATCTATTATAGCATCAAAGTAAAATGTGTCTTTCACTGTGTGCCAACACGTTTTTTTTCTTAACTGCATGCACTACCGCACCACTTTTAGTAGTATTTGTAGCAGAAAATAGTAGTACTACTATTAGCACCCAGGGCAGGAGAAGCAACCGATCAGGTTGCCTGGATAGCTGGCTGAATCCCTCCATCCAAACCTGTGTTCCGAGCAGCCAGATGGCTGCATTCCCTGCCCCGCCATGTTCCCCCCCATACAACTTCCCTTCCCTTCGGGTGCCCAGTCCCTTCCCAATCCCCAGCCCCACTTATTTGATTCTTAAGGCGGTGCCCCCGCCGCTGCCGCTGCTCTGTGTTCCTGCTGACCACAATGGAAATAGAAGAGGGGCACTGTATGGAGCCCAACCTTCCAGATCCATCATGGCAATCTTAAGCTACGTTTTCTTCTTGAATGAACAGGATGCAGTGAGCTGTTCCGTTCATTCAAATAAAATACATTGCTATTAGCACCCCAGGTATACAGATTTAAAATGCTGTGTGCTAATCGCGATGAGCACATGCTCAGGTGGGCTGGTAATGTCACTGAGGACTGGTGTGAACTTTGACCCCGGGCCGTTACCAGCATGTGAAGCCCCCAAAAGGGTGCTCATTGCTTAATTACTAGAAGTAATAATTCTTCTAGAAACAGTTGTATCACTACTACCAGCAGTGGTAACATTCGCGCCAGTAGCAGGTATATTACTGCTATTATCAGTGCTTTTAGTAACAAAGGTATTACTATATGTATGTATAAGTGTATGCGTGTATATCTGTATGTGTGCATGGCATTTATAAAGTGTGAACCTAGCTTGGAACCAACAGAGTAGTGTACAGTGCTACCAGTACAACAAGTAGCAATATTTGAGCAATATTTGCACTACTACTATTTGTAGTAGAATGACTTGAACCATCACATAGATTAGTAGCACTATTTACAGTAGCGGTAGTAGAAGTAGCAATAGTAGTATCTCTACTTCCAGCAGTAATAGTAGCAGTACCGCCACCAGTTATAGTAGTTTAACTAATACTACCATTATTAACAATATTGACAGTATTAAAAATAATACTGTTGGTAGTACTACTAACACTGTTAGCAGTAATGTTACCAGTACTAACAGTAGCAGAAGTAGTACTACTACTGCCAGTACTGCAAGAACCACTAGAAATAGTACTGCCAATAGTAGCAATAGTACCATAGTAATAATAACAATACTATCACTAGTAGTACCACCAATAGTAGTGGCAGCAATATTACTCCTATTAGTGCCAACCGAACACTGGTAGTAGTAGTACTTCTAGTGATGCTCTAAGTAGTAATATTAGTACTCCTTCCACTGCTACTACTATAGGTGGCAGAAATAGTATGATTGTCGTATTTTTAAGTTGGCTAATATTACTCACAGTACTAATGTTTTATGTAAAACCACTATCAGCACACCTTCTACTGCTATGGCTACATCTACTGGTAGCAACAGTGCTATCACTACTAACGTTACTGTTGGTAGTGATATTTATAGTAAAGCTAGTACTACAAATATTACTTATAATACTACTTGCAATACTATTAGTAAAGCTGCTGCTGCTAGTATGAGTGCCACCACTCCTATTTTTACTGCTATCCCAGGATTAGTGAGCATGAAACTATTTTTGGAAAGAAACCTTTTAAATGGAATTCATCAAGAGAAATGGGGCTCATCACGGGGTTGCCCGTAAAACCCACCAGTAGGGAGTGAGTTACTGGCAACCCTTAACGCCGCCTAATATCCCGATGCCACCAGAATAACACAAGGGTGGCGGCAACGGTAAGTCCCCATGGAAATGGGGACACACAAGCAGCGGCTCCTTTGCTAACTGTGCCAGTGCTTCTGTGACAACCATGCTGGTAGGGGCATGTGATTGTGGGCCCTACTGGCATTGTTGTAGTATGGCTTTTCAGAAAGCATGCCAGTATGTTGCTCCCGGACCACCATTCTTATAATGAGGCCCATTGTCTCGTTTGCTACAGCTATACAGACAACACTCAAATCAAATTCAAACTCACAGCTAAAAATGACACATACATCATATTTCTCCTGCTAATAAAACACAACACATAAAAATCCCATGGCCTTCAGAACTGGGCACCTGCATGGAGACACTGTGAGACAAGTGGTCAAGAATTTAGGAGTTCTGCTGGACAGTGAACTAACCCTGGAACCACTAATCAACATTGTGTTATGTAAGGGTTTCTTCCACCTAAGCTCAAACTGATAGATACTGCTATTTCTCACCTTCTCAAGTAGAACCATTGAGGTCACATCACTGTTTCTATGAAGAATTATAATAGTCAACAGCATATACCTTGGCATTCTGGATCATTAACTCAGGCAATATAACCTGTAGTGGCGAGCACACCATGTCAGTAACAGCCAGCTGTTGAGTTTAAGAGCCGAATGGAAGCAATGATCCTTTAACACGGTTGATGGTCGTTGTTGGCAAAATTAGCACCGGCAAACACCAGGAGCGAGTGTGAGGGGATCTCTTTAAATTAAAAAAATGAAAATTAAAACTTAGTTGAGGCATATTTGACATGTACTGGATATAATTAAGTCCATTTTCTGTGTTGTTTATGGTGACATAGTCAACATAGAGAGAGGACTTGCATTGTGTGTCTCCAGATCAGACACAACTCAGGTAAGGTTACTTTATCATTTTTAATTTAAAGAGAGCCCTTAGCACCTGCATATGGTATACACCGGTGCCAAACAGCTGAGTGAGTCAGGGGACAAGGGTGGAAAACATAAAAAGGCAAAGGTGGACAGCTTCCCAGCAGCTTGCAACAAAGGCTTTGGCCAGCAAATACAGCCCATTTTCTGAGCAACCAGAGCGGCTGTTCCCTCGCTTAGGGTGCCGGTAAAGAAACTACAACATTTCCTGAACAAAGCCACAAGATTGCTGCTAAAATGTAACCAATGAGACCACATCAGACCAGCACTAAGAATGCTCCACTGGCTTTCAGATAAGCAAAGACTAAATTTGAAAGTGCTCCACATCAACCACCGCACCCTTCATGGCCTTGGAGTTGAATGTATTGGAGGTAAACGCATTCCAAACCACCAAAGGAGGCCTTTAACATATAGCAGTGATGTGCCCCTAACACCATTTCCATGTCTCAGAAAGAGGCATGATGGCTCAGCCTTTTCCAACCTCACTGCCAACTTTGGATCTCTTTTCTAAGAGGATTTTGAACACTCCAGGATTGCCTAACGTTCCAGAAAACACTAAAGGCTCGGCTATTCAACAAAGCATAACTAATCCAAGGCTGCCTTTCCAGTTGCAATTCCAGGCATGTCACTGAACCGAATGCAGTGCTCTGACACACTGACTCGACTATTGTCAATGAGGAAACATCACGATGGCTCCAAGCATCAACTCAGAATTGTCCAAGGATGACAAGCTCATAAAAGAATCCACCATGGACCCTTATCGCATGTCATGTTTCCTGTCCTGGACAGCAGCTCGAGCCTCCCAAGCAGTCAACCTGATAAAACAACCATCAGTGGACAAATCAATGAGCCATCACTGGGCCACATGCTGCACTGCTGTTCCCCATCCAGACTGCGGATTAAGATGCCAACATTATGAAAGCACAACCAGGGACACCAGCCATAGTACCTAGGAAATGAGGTGACTTATAAGGGGGCTGTCCATCACAAACCTTCTGCGAGATCAGTCAAGGTAATCCAATGATTCTAACTCAAGATATCCCTCATTGGGTACCAGATACTCCGACAGTAGCTCTGCCCCTAGGTGCTCCACAACTGGTTCCACCTAGGTGCCCCCGATCTAGCTCTCAGAATCCCACTGTTGTTTTGCCCCATGATTTTCAAACCCCAAATGTGCCCACAGTAATTACAATCCTGCGTGTTCTCTAGATACCTGCTCTTTGGTATCCCCCACCGTGATTTTGCCCCGAGGGGATGCTTTAATGGGGGGTCCCCGCTTCTGCCTACTAATTAATATGTTCTACAACTGTCTCCCTTCATTGTGATGTACCCCAATGTCGGTTACTTCTAAATACTACTCTCTGATTTATCTTATGATACGATATGTTATTTATAATGTGTTTGATACCCAGAGGTTTCTAAGCACGAACCCGGGGATCAAACCTGTGTTCCTGTGTTGCTCTGTGTCGTCTTGCTTCCAAGGTGACCACGTTGCCCCTGAGCTATCCTCCCGAGACTATCTTACACCATGGTCACCAGGCCCCAGATGCCTCCTCCTGGATGTCCTCTCCATGAGCTACACTATTATTTAGGACAATGCTACAAGCTGTTCGCTGCCAGGGATACCATCTCACTCTAGGGTGCTCCAGGATGTATCCTCTTAATAACCATGAGCCGACAACCCACTACCAAGAAGTTGGCACAGTTACACCAGATACGATTATTCAAATGCCCATCAGGGTGTCCACTGACTGCTTATTACAATAACACTTTGAAATTGTATGTTTCACCACATAACAGATATATCAATTTTGCCATCCACACACAGCAATTGAACAACCCTATCAGCACGCACATTAAAACAGCAGACTCTATATGTGTTGGAACAACTTTTGTAAAACATGGTCGTAACCAATGCACCCTTGCAATGTGACCACATGAGGCTCCCCTCTGAATACAGGTAACTCAAGTGCTTTTGACAGAAATCACCCAGAAACAAAGTTGTCTTGGGAGGATAGCTCAGTTGCAACGTGCTCGCATTAGAAGCTAAACGACACAGAGCAACACGTGTTCGATCCCTGGGTCCGCGCTTAGAAACCTCTGGGTCTTAAGCACGTTATAAATAACCTATCATGTCATATCATATCATACATCGCGTGTGAGTACTTCCAAACTGCTTGCATCAAAGCAAATAAATCGTGCATGTTCCCGCAGACCCACTAACCAAACCAGGTCACTTAGCACCAAGACGCCATGCAAATGGAAATGCATAATGGTTTAAAACCCAAATAGGATTATATAAAATAATATAGCATAGCGTTGCGTCTCTGCATGCATAAGGAATATGCAAACTCTAGCTTTCCTTCTCATCTGATGTCTGTTGCTCTTTATGGCACTGAATGCAACTCACAAAATGGCATGTAACTGAAGTAAGGAAAACATTTAAAATAATGGTAAGAATAAGAGGAATATGCTGACGTTTTGGTACGCAAATTGGCAGAAGATCAAACATTAAAGTACAATATGCATTAATTTTTTAAAAAAATAGTATTTCCCCTTCAATGCTGCGACAATCGTGCTGCCTTGCTAGAGGATAGACCAGCTCGTGCAACTTTTAAGGGATTGTCACAGCTTCTGAAATGTTTGTGACTTCGCCACGCAGTGAAAAAACTCCTGCAAGTAGTGTGACTTCACCAAAGGTGCCTACATTGTTTAGACTTCACCACAGAGAAGAACTACTCTGCAATGCTTAAGCTTTGCCACGCGGCATCATGCTGCATCAGCCATTCATTTGAACGTGAGCATTTCAAAGATGGTGCAAGCACCAATAGGTTTACTCCAGCCTTAGGTTTTGAGCATCATGCATAAAGTAGCAGTTAAAATAAATAACCACATGCATTACAGGCATCCACTAATTTACTGCAGTGCAAATATTGTGGCTTTCACGCCCTGGCTCGGGGGCGGACACAGGGTTTAACGGCCCGCCAGTCTGGCCTTTGTAGGTCTAGCGAAGCGAGGTCCTCAGTTCGGGATGCGGGCAGCTAAACCCTGTGTCCACCCCCCACACGGAGCGTGAAAGCCATTTGCACCCCGGGATTTAACTGGGTGCAAATAGCTTTCCTTTTTCCTATTCCGGCGGGAGATGAACACCTCGCAGGCCCATCTCCTGTCGGAATCGAAAAAAATGACAAAAAATGGGCATCACCATAAAAATAGAAAAGGGACTACTTCCTTTTTTGGATCCCAGCCGCCATGTAAAACCTGTTCCAAAATTGTCGCTGTCATCCGAAAAGGGACCTAGTCCGTTTTCTATTTGAATTGCAGCAGTCATTTTTTTTTGTGCTTTTTGTTTATTTCAAACCGCTATGGACATTGAAGGCAATATAGCACCCAGGAAAGTAAGATTTTGATTGGTCAGAGTGCCTTTTCAAGGTGCAAATCGAGAATTATGCCCTTGGTGTTCACAATAATGTTCAGATTCAAATTCAGAGCACTTGATAAAGCAGGCGCTAGTTTGGCACTCTTCATAATGTCCAGACTCTCAAAAAGTCATATTGCCCAGACTCGCACCCTAGCCTCTTCATAAGACAAAAACGCTAACATGCAGATCTTTACAATGTCTAGCTTCAAAACTGTACTCTGGATATTGCTTATGATTTCTAGCTCAAACCTATCCATTATGCATCTTATAACACCAATCACTTTTGGCATGTAAAATACAAACACCACAAAGACGCCACTATGCGCTCCAAATTGTAGATGGTATTCAAGAAATAAACTTTTCAGAGTACTCCATTCTTAATGAAATTTATTCAATTTTTGTTTTTTCGATTTCTTTGAAAATCACGGGCTCATTTTCATTCACATTTCTTATTTCGATTTGTTTGAAAATTATAAATTCATTTCCATGTTCATTCACATTTTTTGCTGTGATTGGTTTGAAAAATGTAACTTCATTTTCATTAACCTTTTCAATTACATTTCTTATATTCAATAAAGAAAAATTGTGAACTTCATTTGCTTGTATTTCTTGAAATGTGTGCACTAGTTCCTTCTAGCACCCTCTAGTACCTTCTGGCACCCTCTACATGTGTTTCCCCAAGCTTACATTAGGCATGGTTCTTCAGGAGGGGATTATGATAAGGCGCTGTCTCTATTGTAAATCGATCTGTTGGGCTGTGAGAAAAAAGGGGGGGGGGCAAGAGAAATTGCCTTTATAATCGTAAGCCCTTGGATGTCAATTAACAGTTACTAGATTGCACTTTCAATATCACTTACTTGTTTACTATATTTCAATGGGTATTATGTTATTTGTGTTCATTCGGTTAAGGATCGCCTGGTCTGGCTGTTACTTGGCGGTCTGCCATGCGGTCTCTATAAGAGAAGGACCGCTTTTAGTTGTAACAACAATAATTGCTCCCATTTTTGTTTAAATTGAATCTAAAGTGTAATGGCATTCAGGGGCTTACCTGCGGTTCGTGTTATTTCCAATTTGTATGGATTGCGGCTCTATTTTGCAGAGATGCATCGGATTCGAGTGTCTGATGCATCTCTCAAAATGGCCGCCATAAGTAGTGCGTCCGGAGCGTCATTTTGGATCGGGAGTGGTTTATTCTTGATTGTGTGCGGTGTATGATTGCTGTGGGCATGAAGAATGTTGTTTCCTGCGGTTGGTTTTGTATAGAGCGTGGTTTGTATTTTATTGTTTTCAATGTAAAGTTGTAGGTCCAGGAAGTGAATCTGATACAATATGTATAGGACACTAAACATATCATACAACAGTTGGAAAACATCAATTGGGAAGAAAATTACAGACTAGTCACCTTTGATGTCACAGCTTTATACACCAGTATACTACATTTGAAAGGCATGGAAACAACAGAATACTTTCTAAAAGCAAGATCTGTCTCATATCTGGAACAAAACAACATGATACTGGAAATGCTGAACTTCGTACTACATAACAACATATTTTTGTTCAACAACACCACATATAAGCAATGCCAGGGTACCGCCATGGGAGCCATATTTGCGCCCCTATATGCCAACTTGTACATGGGCAGTTTTGAACTCAAACATGCCCGGCTGCATAAAGCATTTACTGAAGATAACAACATAATCTTCTGGGGCACGTACATAGATGATATTCTGGTAATATGGAATGGAAACCAAACAACTCTTCAAGACTATCATAGATATCTCAACAATAATAAATACAACCTAAAACTTACAATGGAGGAAACACTAATCAGATTCACTTCCTGGACCTACAACTTTACATTGAAAACAATAAAATACAAACCACGCTCTATACAAAACCAACCGCAGGAAACAGTATTCTTCATGCCCGCAGCAATCATACACCGCACACAATCAAGAATATACCATATGGGGAATTCATCAGGATAACACACAATTGTACTCAAGATACAGAAATGAACAAACACATGGAGACAGCAACTGCAAAATTTCTTAAAAGAGGATACGACAACAAACAATGGAAAGAAGCACAAGCCAAAGCTAAACAATGCAACCGCATAGATCTCTTGCAGAACAAAAAGACAAAAGATCAAACAGACAAACAAGAAAACAAAATAAGATTTGTGACTACCTACAGTGCGAACAACAAGATCCTAAGGAAAATTCTACAAAAACATTGGAATATACTAACATTGGACAATGATCTCAAGAACTTTGTTGTAGACCACCCTCTCATCACTTATCGAAAAGCCAAAAACTTTAAACAAATCCTATGGCCATCACATTCCACAAAAAAGGTTTCATCAAAAGTCAAAAGCCAAATCTGGTCGCAAGACAAACTAAAAGGTTTTTTCAAATGTGGACAATGCAATTATTGCAAATTTGCGGAAAACGGCAAAAAAGAAATAAGCCTGCACAACGGCAAAATGTACACAATTATGGACTTTATGAACTGCAATGCACACTATGTAATCTATGTTGTTACTTGCATGTGTGCCAAGATCTACATAGGCAGCACAGTGAGGCCTTTGAAAATCCAAATTTCAGAACATCTGCGAACCATCAAAAACAGAGATATAAGATACCCTCTTGTAAAACATTTTGCACTTGAACACCCCACAAAGAACACTGATGGGATAAGATTTTTTGGAATCGAACAGTTTGAAACAGGACAAAGAGGAGGAAATAGGGAGAAAAAACTTTGTCAACGGGAAGCTAAATGGATATGTATCATTGACTGTTGCAATCATGGCCTGAACACTGATACAGAAATAGGCCACTTCTTGTAGACTAGAAGAAACCAAATAATTGGCATGTACTTTTCGAAATCCGATATGAAACAATGTAATGATGCACAAAAGAAATGATCTAGTATTGTGAGAATTATGGAACTGTATTACCGACAGCAACATGTGTTGCCCCTCCGTTCATCAAGAATTTTGCAAACTACTCATTATCAAGTATAACAAGTATTTGTTTAGTGAGGCTCAAAAAGGCAAGAAATTAACATTGTGACAACATGTTATGTGCAACTAACAGCATTAAGTGGCATCACTCATCGTCAGATTAACAAATGACCTACTATCTTGTATATAATCTGAATGTCTCCAATACTTACATCACAATACAATCAGGACTGATCCAAGCCACTCTCATCATTTCTAAACACAGTCTATAACAATCTATAGGCAAGTAACAATTCCCCGAACTAACACAGAAATAAACCCCTCCCGATCCAAAATGGCGATCGTTTTGCGTCGGGAGCGCAGTGACGCCATCACGTTGCGTCGCGACGCTCCGGACGCACTACTTATGGCGGCCATTTTGAGAGATGCATCGGACACTCGAATCCGATGCATCTCTGCAAAATAGAGCCGCAATCGAACGAATTGGAAACAACACGAACCCCAGGTTAGCCCCTGAATGCCATTACACTTTAGATTCAATTTAAACAAAAATGGGAGCAATTATTGTTGTTACAACTAAAAGCGGTCCTTCTCTTACAGTGACCACATGGCAGACCACCAAGTAACAGCCAGACCAGGCGATCTTTAACCGAATGAACACAAATAACATAATACCCATTGGAATATAGTAAACAAGTAAGTGATATTGAAAATGCAATCTAGTAACTGTTAATTGACATGCAAGGTCCTATGATTATAAAGGCAATTTCTCTTGCCCCCCCCCTTTTTTCTCACAGCCCAACAGCTCGATTTACAATAGAGACAGCGCCTTATCACAATCCCCTCCTGAAAAACCATGCCTAATGTAAGCATGGGGAAACACGTGTAGAGGGTGCCAGAAGGTACTAGAGGGTGCTAGAAGGAACTAGTGCACGCATTTCAAGAAATACAAGCAAATGAAGTTCACAATTTTTCTTTATTGAATATAAGAAATGTAATTGAAAAGGTTAATGAAAATGAAGTTAAAATGTTCAAAGCAATCACAGCAAAAAATGTGAATGAACATGAAAATGAATTTATAATTTTCAAACAAATTGAAATAAGAAATGTGAATGAAAATGAGCCTGTGATATTCAAAGAAATCAAAAAAACAAAAATTGAATACATTTAATTAAGAATGGAGTAACTCTGAAAAGTTTATTTCTTGAATACCATTTACAATTTGGAGCGCATAGTGGAGTCTTTGAGGTGTTTGTATGTTACATGTTATTACTGACATTGGCCAATCGCAATGTCTTCAGCTCCACATGCAGCAAAGTAGCCAAGTGAAATACAGACAAAACTTTGAAAACCAAGGTAGCTCGCAACAGTTGCTAAACAGACTGAAACTTCATCATACCAATCACGTTTGATACTATTTTATTTTACATTATTTGATTTCTTGCAGCACAAAGGTACCTCAAGAGCAGGGGAGAGCTTTACAACAGGATTGTGCGAAAATTGGGCTTGGCATTCTATACAGTAACACAGTACTGTTGTGGAGGGAAAGAGGGATTTTTATTCCTCCGACAGGTATTGTCGAAAGAACCACGTTTTTAGTGTTTTCCAGAACCGGAGGAGGGAAATGGCATTTTGAGACTCTACCAAGATTTAGTTCCAGATGGTCGCCGTGGCCTGAGGAGGACTGCTTGTGAGTCTTCTCTTTGTGGGCTCGGTTTGACTCCAATGTGTTGATAGTTTTGCTACGTGAGGTGCAACAGCCTCCAGAGGTGCGGATTTTAGCCTCCAAATGTGTTGGTGTTTCAAATGAGACTGCATTGTAGGTGACACATGCAGTTTTGAATATGATCCTGGTGGGGAGTTGGAGCCAGTGAGGCATGCACAGTGTTGGTATAATGATAATGGGGACACTCTAAGTCCAGGGTCACCATAATAACCACATAGAAATCCTATTTTCACCAAACCTTTGCTGATGCAAAGATTCTCTCTAAAAGCACATGATATTGCCTGCACGCACATAAAACGTGACATGAGATACCATACAAACCTCAACTTTGTTGACATGTACTTTTCTGTATAACTAATATTGAGCTTAGCAGCTTTCTTGAAAAAAAAGGCAACCTAAAGTAAACGTGTAATGCAATTCCAGACAATCCTCTGTGTTCTGCTAATGAGTTCCTAATAAATCGGATATGGAAATAACTTCACAAGTCTGATCTGAGATCTGAGTTTCACTGAAATCTGGAACATGGCAGCAAATGTGCCATTACAGTTACATTGGGTCATTAATACTAGCACTTATTTTATTGTAATGCGAGCATATGAGCGCATATGCAGTACTTCCAATAGGTCAGTGTTGGCACTGTTTAGTAGAATAGCATGCATGCACTCTATGATAGTGAGCCTTTTCCTGCTGCACCAATTCAAGCATGGTGTTTACTTCTGCCCACCCATACCACATTGTTGTTAACTCTGCCAGCAGCTCAGAACTGGACTATGCTAATGCCCCATATGCAGGTGTGACTGATTTTCATCTCAGTCATCTGTAATCAGCCCAAACAGCATCTGTTAAATTCGTTTCTGGGTTGAACGAGCTGATTTATTTCGCCCTTCATAAAATATCCACATTGGCTCCCCATTCCAGAGAGGGACAACTCCAAAATCATCGACCTCACTCAATAGATTGGCTGCCATCCCCGCCACAAGATACCTACATTGCAAAAATGCTGCCAAACACCTTTCTCCTTTTGTGGTCATCCAACCTTCCAATTCTCCCTATTTCTACCTCTAGATGTGCAAGTCAAGTGATTGCTGTTTCTATGCTGGGGCTCCTAGGTTGAGGATCTGGACCGCACTCAACATCATAATCAGCCCTACTTGGTTTTAAGAAGACCTCTACTTAATTGTGTATTGAGTGTTGTTTCCATACCTCACCCGGTCATGTCTGTTGAGTCCCTCTACTCATAAATGCTCTCCATTTTCCATTATATGTTGCACCTGCACATGACTCAGTTTGTGGGGTTTAGTTATGTTCCAAACATATATCAATTGACTTAACCTGATTTCATCTCTTCTGCATGGAAACAGGAAAATGCATGAAATCATGTGCACATACACAGAAGGCCCACCCATGTACACATATACACACACATACACAATATCACAGACTTAGACTCACACCAGACATACACGCGGACGCAAAAAGTAATATTTCAATTTATGAATGGTACATGCTCACATGTGAACTGCGCATCATGCCCCATTAAGGAACAGTGACATTTATGTAACATTGGGCCTCATTACGACCCAGGCGGTAAGTTACCGCCTGGGCCGTGACTTTACCACCATGGCGTAAACTACGTTTACGCCATGGTGGTTGGCGGACTTACCGCCCCATTCCGACCTTGGCGGGGCGGTAAGTCCCCAATCCCCATTTACCCTTCCCCATTCCCATTTTTGCCCCATAGGGCATAATGGGAGTGGGGAAGGCGTTAATTACGCCACCGTAAATTACGGTGGCGTAATTAACTCCATGGTCCCTTAGCGCCATGGATTTTAACACCTGCTAAAAGCAGGTGTTAAATCCACCATGGCGCTAAGGGACCTCGTACTCAGGCGGTAAGGGTCGGCGCTGTTTACGCCGTCGTAAAACCCTTACCGCCTGAGTCGTAATGAGGCCCATTGTATTGTCTACTGCTGCATATACATGTAAGACTATACATTTCTGAGATATATTGCAGCACTCTCATAAAAAAAAGTAGTTTATTTTACTAAGTTCGTGTGTGCATGCACAAATATATGGAAAACTGCCCTTACAAATTATTTTATATTCCTGTGTTTCATCCAGAGCAGTAAGAAATTAGCACTTCACAGCTATCCTGTTGCTGATTTGTAACATCTGTGGAAAAGGAGGGTTTCGGATGAGCAGAAATCTTAACAGAATGTGGTGTAACTTTAAAAATCCCATTACGCACAGCTGATTAAGATGTGCATGGTTAATCGAGAGTCGCTCAGGGGTTAATGAGATGCAAACGTGCTTTTCGCAATGCTCATTAACACAAGAGGAATCACGTAGCTATGGTTAATGTGACACCACATTTGAGATCCAAATGATAACCTTGGTATCACACCAGCTGATGGCATAGTTACATGGAATACAAATCAACATTACACAGAGATTGCTAGGCAACCCTTTCATAAAGAACGTAACCTAAGAATTGACTAGCAACCCACCAATAACATCAGAGCAGTGAACACACCAATTGTGAAGCAGTCTCTAACTGAAGACTGACTTAATCTCTGAGAAAACCAATGTCATACACAAATCCCCCAGGATGCCAGCTATCTATTGCCTACCCAAACTTCAAAAAGGCACAGCCAATCACCTGAGCACTCCAATGTATCAGTTCTAAACTCACTCCTAGAACTACGGCCTATTTGTGTGGACATCTTGAAACATACAACAAACGCGCAGCTTCATCGCGGTCAAAATACATAGAAAATAAATCATAAAAGGTTCAGAATGTAATCCACTGACACACTATCTGGTGAAATGTTATGTAGCGGCGCACTACCGAAACATTCCACAAGAGACATCTTTAAAAGTGCTGGAATCTGCCTTTAAATCCAATGCACCACCTGACCAATTGCCAACTACATCCCTCATTAAGTTGACAAATACATCACTCACAAAAGACTTCCATGTGCGATGTTTGCCCTTAATGTGTGCAACGTATGTATTCCAGAATGTGGATCTTACTATGCAAACACCTGCATAAACTCAGATTCCAAGGATGCTGTCAGGAAGTGACTCATCAATGGTATTTTTTTGCTCTGAACAGGCACCTTGGAAAAGCTCTTGGAGTTTGGAGCCTATAAAGAAGCTATGGACAACAATTCCATATCAGCTTCTCAATTCAATAAAATTCAATTCAACAAAGCTTTATTCCACGTTAAGTCATCAGGTGGACAAAAACGTTATTGAAAATTGGTACAAAAACCATGCATGGTTACAAAGCAATTAAAAAATATTAGAAATGACTTAAGAACTGGTTGAGCCATTCCGGTTGAGAGTGTGTTTGGGTACTAACTAGTTCAAAGTATTGCTACTCTTTTATTTAATAAGGACAGCTGTGGGCACTGGTGTGAATAGGTAAAGCCCTGACCTAAAACACAATAGACAGTATCCACACAAGTACACCAGTGCACTGTGCTCGACCAATTGATATTGTATCAAAGTTTAATGATTTTCACACATGAAGAATCTCAACGCCTTGCCCAAGCTGACACGTGTTTCGACCAACGTTGGTCTTTCTCAAGGCTTTCCAGTGGCAAGTATCATCTGGTAACAATGTATTCCCTTGAGTTAACACACCCGAGGTAACTATTAGTATAACCCCATTCCTTTCAATAACCTAGGCCTCCATGTTTGTCTAGTGAGTATGTCCATGCTCAAGTCTCTGTTTGAGTTAATTAAACGTGTTCTATGTATGATTTGCCTCTGTTTTTTTCTGTTCAGTACTTAGTCGTGCAAAGAAATTCTTGTTCAGGAGGCCTTGTAAATGTCATCCTCACCTTGTTCGGCGGCCCACACATGTGAACATCAATACACTTTGATAATTGGACAAGCGCAGTGTGCTGGTATAATTGTTTGGATACAATTTAAAATGACATGCTTTTTGACCTTTGTTCCACTGAATTAAAAACACTTTCTAAAGATAAAATGTAGGACTTCAACAGATTAGATTCAATTTTAAAACTACATTGTATGGAACCAGTGAAATCAGAAACAAACGTAATAGCTGTTTTTGTAATAATACAGGGTATACACCTGAAATGGAAATGAGATCAAACTGGTTATGATAACAGTACAATTATCCAAAGTGTGTTAAACTGTCACTTTCCAGTTCGTGGAATTTCAGCTTCAACATATTGTACACATGCCTTCATGATGGACTTAGATGTAGTTGGCGAAAATGTGTTCTTCTGTTGTAAAGACCAAATCACACTAAAGGATTTGGGTTTTGCAGTCACCTGTCAGGACAGGTATGATGGTGTCTCCAGTTTGTTAGGTAAACAGGAAGATCGATGGCAATGTTGGGAATCAAAAAACGTTAACCTATATTAATACTTTCATAAGAATCGATAATGAACATGATGAAATTCCAAAGTTAAATCCATTAATTAAACAATACACGATCAAGCCTAAATTTCAAATCTTAATTATGATAAAGCTGGTAATTGGAAAGACTTGAGTTTTCACATCTCATATTTAGTTTGAATATTTTTGAAAGGCAAGAAGGCAGAAGTATAAAAAAAAATAGGCTTGTTCCTCCCTATGCACAAATAAGGAGGTTTTGATGTCACATTCCTTACCAATAAATATCTTCTCAATCCGGTCCTATACGTTTAGTTGGCCACAAAATGTACCACCTTGTTATCATACACCAGTTTGCGCATTGTCATAGCATCCTGCATGCTGCGTAACTTACAATGAATTAGAAATTGGTTTAAGATACAGGACTCTAAGGTCTCTGTAAATTGGACAAAGAAGTAGAAAGTGTTTTATTGTTGCCTCCCTTTCGCCGCAGACTGGGCATATTCTGCTCTGTGGTTGTTTCCATGTGCTTGTGAACACTGCATCATTCAGAGTGCCCCTTCTGAATTTGATGTACAAAGAGCAAGCAAATGGGGGTGAAACAAAATCGAGGTACTCTTCATACCCAAAGTCCATTTTACATGACCAATAAGAAAGTCCTGTTCAGATTCTTGTGCATAATGCAGACGTCTTAGTTCTAAACAAAATGACTGAACCATTTTTGACCAAATCCTTAGATTTTGCATTCATGCCGAGAAGGTTCTGCCAAAGATGGCCCAGTTAAAGTCATTTTGTTATGTTATATTATGTTAATGGATATTTGTATAGCACCTTTCACCATTGGTATGGTCTCAACGCACTGTAGGTTGAACCCCCCCCCGGGAACCGCAGTCCGTTAAGTGGAAAGGGTCAGAGAAATAGTATGTGTGCGGCTGCACTGAATTTATCATAGGGAATAGCTGCATTCTAGTGCTCGGGGTGGTGTGCACAGTATGTGAGACAGGTGGTATGTGTGCAGCTAGGCTGAATTTATCATGGGGAATAGCTGCATTCTAGTGCTCGAGGTGGTGTGCACAGTATGTGAGACAGGTGGTATGTGTGCAGCTAGGCTGAATTTATCATGGGGAATAGCTGCATTCTAGTGCTCGAGGTGGTGTGCACAGTATGTGAGACAGGTGGTATGTGTGCAGCTAGGCTGAATTTATCATGGGGAATAGCTACATTCTAGTGCTCGAGGTGGTGTGCACAGTATGTGAGACAGGTGGTATGTGTGCAGCTAGGCTGAATTTATCATGGGGAATAGCTGCATTCTAGTGCTCGAGGTGGTGTGCACAGTATGTGAGACAGGTGGTATGTGTGCAGCTAGGCTGAATTTATCATGGGGAATAGCTGCATTCTAGTGCTCGAGGTGGTGTGCACAGTATGTGAGACAGGTGGTATGTTTATCATGGGGCATAGCTGCAATCTAATGGTTTTTGCAACGTACAAGGTGGTATAAGATTATGTGGGTAGCTAGACCAAATTTATCGTGGAGGAAAGCTGCATAATGGAATACATGGTGCTGTCCAGAATGCCAGGGTAGTGGGGGTATGTGTGGGTATCTATCGATTGAAGACACTTCCCTGACTAAATTCCTGCATCTAGCGCTTTAACTATTTGCAAGGAGTATAGGCATCTGGTGTGTCAAGAGCATCTAGGTCTAATATCAATCTCAGCTCAATCTGCAGTAGACGTCCTGACCTTCCTAGGGTGCAGCAATTCAAGTGATGTGTATGTCCACTTCCTGGGTGCTTTATGAAGTTAATAGCTTCCAGTAGCAGAGTAAATGATGAACATTCTTGGGCCGATGCCTGGCTGGGGTGCGAAGGGTAGTGCAAGGCTATTGTCCTTAGTGCAGTGCAGGACCGAGGTGTCACAGTTCATCTGTCTACATTCCCGGTGGCTACCTACTAGGATTTGCTAGTGGAGTGTATGCTTCTGGAGTAGCAGATACATCCAGGTCTATGATAACGTTTTGAAGTTTGTTGCACTAGGTGGCTTGGTCCTTGGTCCTCCGCGAACATAGAGGTCCAAGCGCATAACATGGCAATTCTTTTAAGAGCTGTGCATATATGAATATTCCAAGCACTGTGGATGGCTTAGCGTTCCATTCAGTGGATAGCCAGTCTTTAGTGCAATAAAGGACCAAGGCGTCACTATTCATCTGTCTACATTCCCTCCGATTAGGTAATTGGAATTCCTCATGGATTACATGCTTCTAAATTAGCAGCTACGTTTGGGCCTGTTACAAAATGTTGGTACTTCCTGCGATACGTGGCCAAGTCCTCCATGAACATATAGGTTTGAGCACAGTACCTGGCCATCCTCTTAAGAACTGTGCATGGCTGAATATTCCAAGCGCTGTGAATGGCTGTGCGTTCCATGCAATGGATAGCCAAAATTGCCAAAGCAGTGTACTGCCATCCCTTTTAGGGCAGAAAATGCCCAAACATCATAGGTGTTCACAGTGCCATAAATGGCCAAATAACTTCAAAGGATAGTACATAGCAATACCTGATTAATAAAATAAAAGGGCCGAGCATTCCACAGGCCAGGCATTTTTGCTGGTGTTCTTGACTTTCCCTAGCTGTGGATAGTCAGCCGTGGAGGTGTAGACTCATATTGGTTCCGGATGCTGGATAGGTCCTTTATGGTGTTCGAGGGGAAGATCCAGGTCTTGAGTGCTTTCCGGAACGCCATGTAGTAGTATTGTACTAGTAGTTGTTTATTTGTATAGCGCCTATACACAAGAAAGTGTTTGTATTCTTGAGTGTGTCGAATGGAGGGGGGCAGAGAGTTCCAGATTGCTGGCACCAGGGTTGAGAAGGCAAACCCACCGATTCGGGCTGATTTGGAGGTCAGACAACTAGGAGGAGGGCAGTGCGAGATCTTAGGTTGTGGGTGGGGAGATAGGGTGTAATAATTTCTTGCAGGAATTTAGGGCAAATTTTGTGCATGGCTTGGTGAGTAATACACATGATTTTGAAAGCAGCTTGTCGGCCAATTGGAAACCAGCGTATGGTGCGGAGTGCAGGTGTGATGTGATACCTATGGCCAGAGGCAAAGAGTAGCCTGGCAGAAGAGTTCTGGACTCTGGAGTTTGTTTAGTTGTAAGGCAGGTACACCCAAGTATAGGGAGTTTACATAGTCAATATACATGAGGATGGACATAATTGCTGTCAGTCTATCGGGGGTAGGAGAGATATGGGAAGATGTGTCTCAGAAGTTTGAGGTGGAATTGGCAGGATTTGTATACATTGTTGATGTAATGAGACAGGGTTAGGTTACAGCCCAATGTGCAGCCAAGGTTTTTCACTGAGGAAGTGGTGGGGGGTGGGGGGACAAGGGAGGGAGGCCAGGGAGTTGGTTGTGCGAATAGGTCAATTTTTCCACAGACTGTGATCTCTGTTTTCCACGGGTTCAAAAGGAGATGGTTGCTTATCATCCTGTGGTCATTGCCAGTCAGGCATGATGCCAGGTCAGAGAGAAAGGCAGGGGTCTATTTGGGAATGTTCAGGATGATTTGAGTGTTATCAATGTAGTTCTAGCATGTGAGGTTGTGGGAGCAGATGAATGCAGGCAGAGGACTCAACTGGAGGGTTACACGCAGCAGTGATAGGCAAGCACCTTGAGGGACCCCATTGATCATGGGTCATGCAGTAGAGGGGATAGGGGGAGATGAGTGAATTGATGTCTATTTGTAAAGAATGATGCATTCCAGTGAGTCCCCGAAGCCGAGTGAAAGTAGTCTGTTAAGGCGGGTGTTGTGGTTGACAGCGTCAAACGCTGCAGAGAGGTCAAGAAGAATGGGTGCGATACAGCCTCAGCACCAGCAATTACTTTAAGGTCATCCCAAATAGAATCCAATGAGGATTCAGTTCCATGAAGCAGTCGGAAACCTGATTGCACAGTGTCCAGGAGGTGGTGGGTTTCTGCAAAGGAGTTGAGTTGGGAGTAAGCAGTGTGGTCAATGGGCTTTGCCAAAAAGTGAATGTTGGAGATGAGTAAGTGATATAGTAAGAGGGTTGGAATGGGTCAAGGGATGGTTTCTTTAGGAGGGGTTTAAGATGTGAGATTTCAAAAGGTTCTGGAAAAATGCCAGAGCGGAGGGAGTCATGTATGATGGACCTGGCAAGTTCCGCTGCACATGCTGTGGTGAAAATGTCTTTGAGGAGGGAGACAGGGCAGGGGCCAAGGGGGGAAACAGATGGTCAACTGTCTGACGGGAGTTTGGTAAACTCAAGACTCAAGATAGGGGTGAAAGAGCAGGAAGAGGGGTCTCAGTGAGCACATGGGTAGAATCTTGGATATTGGGTGTTATGGTGACATATTGGTTAGTTTAGTGTTTATTGTGGAATTTCTTTCTAGGGATGAATTATGGAAGTGTTCAGAGAGGGAATTGCAGATAGTTTGGGAAGTGATGTTGGGGGGAGTTGGATTCAGGAATTACACGATGATCTTGGGGTGTTCTTTACTGCTGTTGCAGCAGTTCAAGAATCTGTTATTGTAGTCAATTTTTTGGCCTTGTGGATCTCAGTGTTGTAGATACAGTGATGGTGGACATATGCTGATTTGTTTTATGGGGTTCAGGCGGCTTGCCATTTGCATTATTGGGAGTGGTTTCGAGTTTTGAAAGCCTTGACGTGGGGTTCAACCACTTGGGGTTCGTGCCTTGGTGGACTGGTCTGGAGTTAGTGGGGGTGACAGGGAGAAGTGTGTTAGAGAGCCAGGAGTCTAAACGGTCTATGGGCGGAGGTCTTTCTGGACAGGTAATTGTGGGGATGGTGGTGATCAGGGCTTCTACCACTTCTGGGATTAGCTTGACCTTATTCCAGTTCTTGATCAGTGAGTGAGCATTGGAGGAGGTCTTATGAGGTGTGAGGGTTTGTGGAGAGAGAAAGGGATAGCTGAGTGGTCAGTCCAAATGAGGGGCCTGAGGGTGGAAATGCTAATAAGGTTGGTTGAGCTAAACATGGCATCAAGGGTTGGCCGGTGTTGTGGGTGGGTCCCGTTATCTGCTGTGTTATGTTGAGTGCCTCCAGACTGTCAATAAGGGGTGAGTCATGGGATTGTTAGGTACATCAAACCAGATGTTAAAATCCCCCAGTATGGTGAGTGTGGGGTGGGTGATTGTTATGGCTGCTAGCGAGTTGCATAGGGAGTTGATAAAGCGTCTGTCGTATCCTGGGAGCCTGTAAAGGAGTAGGAAACTGTGGGAAAGTGATGGCAGGAAGGATATTACTAGTAAAGATTCACATTTAGCCGTGCATGGCTGTGTTTCATAGTGCGTGATGGTTATGTGGGATTTCTTTAGAATGCCTATTCCGCCTCCTCTTCTGGCGGTGTGTTGGGTGAGGAATGAGTAGTCGGGGGGGGGGGTGCTTTGTGTGCAACTGGTTTGAAATCATCTGAGAACCATGATCCAGTGATGAAAATGAGATGAGGGTTGTCCGAGGTGAGGAGTTAGAAGATGCTATGTATGTTCCTGGCCAGCGAACAAGCATTGATTAGGATTGGTGTGGATGTGTGGGGTTGGTGCTTCTCAGGGTGTTAAAGGCTGGTGGGCTGGGGATTGCGGGTCTGACTGCTGAGAGGGTGATGGTGATTGGGGGGAAGTCAGAGGGTAGGTTGATGAGTCAGGGTGGTGTGGTGCGTTTGGGAAGATGGAGCAGATCGTTGCAGGACTTTGAGTGGGGATGGTTGTGGTTAGGTAGGGTGATGTTTGGTTGATTGCAATTGGCTGGCAAGTGATAGGGGATGTGGTGAGTGGAGGAGGGGCGTTATGTGGTTGCGGGGTGGGTGGTGGCCTGGAGGTGAGGGTGGTGGTGGGGATGGTTGTGATTGGTGGAGGTGGATTCTGGGTAAAGTTGGTCAATTAGGGGCATGGTAGAGGGGGCAGGAAGGGTGCAGTCGATATCATGGTTTAGGGTTGGAGAGGCACATGGAGGGGTCATGGAGAAAGGGAGCCTACCTCTGTATTTTGTGGGCTTCAGTGTCAGCGGTGTGTCTGATGAAGTGGGAGTCTCACTGGGGAAGGGGGTTGAGGCAATAGCACGGGAGAGGGCAAGACATGCCACGCTGAGAGATGGGAAAGCTGTAGTCGGGGGATGACTGTGGGTGTCAGAGGGGGATGAGTGGTTGTGGGTGGGGTTGATGACAAGCGTAGGTAGGGCTGGTGAGGGTTTCATTGGGTTTGAAGATGGAGGAATCCTTATAATGGAGGGAGAGATGAGAGAGTGGGAAGGGGGATGTCTAGTCTGGTCATGCTGGCTGGGACAAGCGATGGGTGGTGTGGAATGAAGGGTTGTCTCTTGGGTTGCAGTGGATTCCCTTGGTAAGGGAGTTGGAGTGGGTGCAACATGAGGTAGGAGTTGTCAGGAAAGTTGGTGCGAGGAATATATCGGGCAGGAGTGGGGTGCCTTTTGGAGTGTCAAAGAGCTCACCTGTTATGAGAGTTGGAAGGTGTGTGGTGTGAGGACATGGAGGGTTGTGCAGCTCTGGGCAGGACAGTTTTTGTGAGGGTTGATTTTGGTGAAGGGGTGATGCTCTGGGTTGTAGGTGTGCCATACTAGAGAGTGTTTTTGCAGAGATGGTTGCTGATCGGTGTCTGGATGGTGCAGTTGGTTTGGTTGGGTGGAGATGGATTCAGGTGCTAGAGAGCGCAGCTGCCTACAGAGGAGAATGTTGATGGTGCAGCAAGGGTGTAGTTTTAGTCAATTGAGTTTTTGCTGAGTCAAATTTTGCAAAGTGGTTAGATAACATTAATTCGTTTCAAAATTCGTCTCAGTAGTAAAAAACACAGGTTTAAAATTCAGCACAGCAGTGAAAACACCAAGCTTCAAAAATTCCGCACAACAGCAAAATACTCAGCTTCAAAAATTCAGTACAGCTGTGAAAACACCAAACTTCCGAAATCCAGCACAGCAGTGAAAATGCCTAGCTTCAAGATTCAGCACAGCAGAGAAAACGCCCAGATTCTGAATTCTGCCCAGTAGTGTGTTCGGTGGGACTAACGCTTTACGGCGGTTATTAGGAGAGTCAGCCTGTGGGTGCTGTTGGATGTGGGGGAGTGGTATCAGGCTGGATGAATGGGGAATGGGCAGGTGTGGCTGGCAGGGAGGGTTGTGTGATCGGCGGATGTAGGGGGAGAGGTGGGGAAGGGACACATTCTTACCTTGGGTTGTCCGTTAGCTACGCTGAGGTAACATTGGCAAACAGGGCCTTAGCTGGCTGCCTGGGCAGTGGCTACCTTACTTTTACTGAAATATATTAGCACCTCTTCTGGTCACGTGTCTCCTCTGCTCGGGCCAATCAGGGCCTTGGAGCTGGGGGGAGGGTGTTCAGAGGAGGATTCCTAAAGCAAGGCTTGGTCGGCAAGTAGGCGGATTGAAGGACAGAAACAAATTCAATATTTCAAATTAAGCACAGAAAAAAAGGCAAAGTGAAAGGCTAAATGAAGCTCCTACCGCGTGTCAAGTGAAGCTGCCCAAGAAATGCATTCTCTAGCCTCCCTCTGTAAGGGTTGGTAAGGGTTGGTACCCACTTCCCGGAAGTTCCGTGTCTTCAGAAAGGGTGGTACTAAATGTTATTGGACCTCATTACGACCCTGGCGCTAAGTGTTTAACGGCGCCGTAAAACGCTGCGGCGCCGTTAAACACTTAGCGCCTTACTACGAGGTCCCTTTGCGGGACCCGACCTTAAGTTGGGTCCCGCAAAGGGACCTTGGTGCTAAGTACGGTACTGCAATTTGCGGTACCGTACTTAGCGCCTTCCCCATTCCCATAGAGCCCAATGGGGCGAAAATGGGAATGGGGAGGGCCATGGTTCAATGGGGAATTACCGCCCCGCCAACCTTGGAATCGGGTGGTAATTCCCCATTGAACCATGGCGGACCTGATACAACACCGGCACCAACCATGGTGCTGATAGCGCCATGGTTTAGCACCGTTGTTGTAATGAGGGCCATTGTGTCATTGATTCTTTCCACAAGGTTTGTCAGCAAAAGGAATGAAGCTACCAATTCATTATGGCACTGGTATCTTGGTTATTGACGCAATTGGGGCAAGTTGAACCTTTTGGAGCATTCATAGCATTTTGATGCTGTGGCAGTTCAATAGAATAGGCAATAAATGTGTCTGTTGTATCCACACCCCCCAACCCCAGTTAGGCAGCTGCTGTTATGCACTTCTCTATCACCCTCAACTTCTCTATTTTGGCTAAAATCGCAAATCTATTGTTAATGGGGAAACTTCAGCACTTTTGCCTCTCTTATAGGTGCAAATATTTTGTAGGATTTTTTGGATGCTTTGTTAGGGGCGAGACTCGAGTTTGCCTTCATTTTAGACATGGTTCTAAATCAATAACTATATTGAGTAAACACCTGTCACTATAAAGCTAACATTTGAAACCAGAACATTTATATGGGGCGGGCCTCCACCTACTACAAAAATATACTCACACTAAAACTGAAAAAAATGCATTGTGCAGCTGAACCTTTAAGAGTTTGATGACATTTGCAACCTCGTAGCAAGTCCGAAATGGAGTGGGACTGTGATGAGAGCAACTGTACTATATCAAGATACAAAATACCACCTGCCACTACAGGTAGCCAATGTGTAGTAAAATAGCAAAGTACAAAGTGCAGATAATAGGCTTGTGCCAAGATAGAATTAGCAAAAAGGAGCGGACAGCAGCACAAACCACCAAATGGAAAGATTCCAATAGGGACTGATATAGAATTACTCAAACAAGAAAAATTAACCAACTGTTATACACCACAGAAGATGGACTGCCCAATAGTGTAGTATCTTCTTAAGGAAACAGAACCCCATTACAGTGGAAGACACTCACCGGAGTAAGGACTACAGAAACTTGTTAATTTAAGAATTTAAATCTAACATAAATCAAGAAACTGTAAATGGATTACTGAGAAAAAAGTATTTCTTGTATTATAACAATGAATGGAATGTATTTCAAATTTACACTGAATCAATGAATGGAATGTAACTTTTGACTTATACTCAATGCTCTATACCAAAGCCCAAGAAAGGGTGAAACACATGCACGTGCCCCCAAGCAGAGTTGTGTTGGAACAGGTTCAAATATAATCTTCACCAATTTTCACTGATGTATAAGCATTGCAATTAAACGAATTAAACCATTTACTGGTCATTCACTAAACAGTGTTCAGTAGCAAATTATTGCAAAAAATGTAATCATACGATTAACGTATAGATGAATGCGCAACGGTCTACATAAGAAAACAAGTTTTCTGCATGTGCCAAAACACAACAAGAATAAATGAGACTGTGGTGTCATATAAAGAGCATAAAATGTAAAAGTGCTAATGCAAATTGTGCTAATGGTCACCTGATAAATAAGTTAACACTATGCACATTCTGCCTTTATAAACCTGAAAATCCATATAATCTTGATTAAATCCGTGCAATAGGATGTTATCATGAAAAGCTTTTTGGCCCTGTTTCTATTTAATGTGTATATTTTGACCTAGGAGTGTCTAAAAGGAGTGGGAGGGAAGTATCCGAAATTGGGATCCCTGGTAATACATCACTTGCTCTATGTGGACGAAACAGCCCTTTTTGATTACACACCAGTTGGGCTGCAGCAGTTACTTGCAGTGGTTAATGATTATTTTCAGAATCTAGATTTGGATTTGAAAATTGTAAAATCGAAAATGTTTATTCTGAATCCTTCTAAGGGAAATTTGAAAAAATAAAACCCCTGAATTGGAACATAGAAAACCAAAAATTGGAGATCGTAAATAGTTTTAAATACTTGGGCGTCCCAATTTATGGTAAGGTAACAAAATGTAATCACAATATTGCACTTGAGATAGCCGTCGTGATCACTGCAGCCCAGCTGTCCCTTATGGACAGGAAATATAGTAACTTTTCCTTGAGCCGGTCGTAAAACTGTACAATCAGACAATAGAAATTCAGAAAATAGGGTAATTCACAGATCAGCGATTTTGGATGAAGGCCTGCAATGGGCTAGGTTTGAGTCTAGAGTGTGGAAAAGGATTTTGGCATTACTTTGGGGACTTCAATGGTGGCAATCAGACACAAACTAGGGCGTATTTCCTCACAGGCGTGGCAGCGAACACAGCTAATTACTTTCACATGATTTTTAATGAGATACCTATAATGAGTGGAGATCACGTATGCTCTATTTCAGACTATGAGAGGATGTTGTGTATATTTTGTATATTTTCTTTTTTTTAATACTATTGAGCTGTCGATAGAAATTGCTGCTATGTGGTTTTCTATTTTCTTTGTATAGAGTGTACATTTTAGCAAAGAGTGTATTTTTAATTTTTAAATCTGTGTTAATGTGTGAAAAGTTTATTTGCTTTAGTCTTTTATTGTACTGTTTGACACCAAAACAGACAATAAATAAATAATTGAATAAAAAGCTTGATTGCACACAATCAAGTGTCTGTCTTTATACCAATAAAAAAAAAGAAAAAAGAAAGCCAACGAATTGGGAAAAAGCCTTAGTGCTATCCACAAGGTAAGGGCAAGGAATGCCCGACAGTGTAGAGGGCTGCCTTATTCCCTCTCCTCCCTTCTTCCTCGGACCTGTGACGCTCAACTGGCCATTCCTTGCTCAATTATTCTTGCCCTAGAGTTTAATGCACAACTGAGGCCGGACTCAGACTGTCCTCATAGGGGAGCAGATACTTGACAGAGCTATACAGCTACTACAGGGCTTGCCATGTGAAGTTCTTCAGAGGTCTTCAATAAGTTTCCCTAGCCTTGTGTTTCCCTCACTCCCAGGCGTCTGCCTGTTCCGAAGAACAAGACTAAGGTATTCTCCTTGGAACATGCAATGTTCTCCACATCTTGCAATTACCTTTGGTAGGGCCGTAATCAAGTTTGCTTCTCCCTCAGCCACTTAGAATTGAGGAAGGCCATGCTTGATTGCCTGCCGACTCCGAACAGCCTTGCAGCTCCAAACAGCCATGAGTGATATGTGGGCTTGGGAGCCACTGATGCAGTGGGTACTTCACATCAGAAGCCTGCGGCGGTGTAAGGGCTTTTAAATAAGGAACTTTCCCATAGCATGAAGCCCTTGGCAGTGTTAGGGTGTGGCTGCTTGGAGCCGCAAGGGAGGCCTGAAACTCAGCAGGACATGCTGCTTTTCTGGCCACAGCACACTCCCAAGGGCTTTCTTTTTGTGCAGCGGTGAAGCCTGCGGCAGTGTAATTGTGCAGCTGATTTGAGCTTCAGTGCTGCATGAACCTTGCAGGACCCATTGCTATGCTGGCCACGCTCCTCGTGGACTTTTAAACAAGGGACTTTCCCTTCAGCAGTGAAGCCTATGGCATTGTAAGGGCGGAGGAGCAGGATTAATGTCCTCAGTGTTTATGATATGCCAATTCTTGAGAATACTTTTTACGTAACTGGCTGCTTATGGGGCTGTATGTACTCACACATGTTATTTTCTTCACATTGTATTTCTGTTGTGGATTTAAACACATGGTGCGGTTGGCATTTGTAGCTCTTGTGTATGTCACATGGATTTTCTTTTTAGGGTAACCCCTATCTCTTAATTATTTTCCCAAGGTATTACCATGTGTTATGTAATCTGATATTTGGGTGCTATTTCTCTGATTTCTGGAAGTCACACCTGCAAATTTCAAGAGGCTGGTTCATAGCGCCTGATGGAAGATGGACAGGGATAAACATTTAATAAAATGCTACTCCCCCAATCCACTGCAAACGAGATTAGAAGATCAAAAAGGAACCAATATGATATTCCTCATCTATGTAAGGTCAGTAGCACACTTAACATTGACTTAACTAATGAATCTAATAAATTAGATGAATTAAGGTCAGCGACATATATGTGTTCTTTGTCATAGATCTGAAGACTTCTCTAAAATGAAAGAAAATCTATTTTGAAGCCTGTACGCTTCCGTTGCACAAAAAAAGAAACTCTCTTCTGTGCTCAATGGCTGAAAAATCCAAATCCGACTAAAAGTATAAAGCAGGTCAGCTCTCTACAAAATAATGGGTCTAAGTGATCCTATATCATGTCTTTTTCAAACTATTTGGATTTTAAATTGTTGTCTGTTTTTATTACAGTGACTTCGTTTCTAAACAATCTATGGGGTCTCGAAATATTTCACCTATTGAAATAAATATACGTGTCCTGAAGACAGCTAGAATAAAAAAAAAATGACACTAGGGATAGTGGGCCTCATTACGACCCTGGCGGTAAGGGGTTAACGCCAGCGTTAGCTGCGCCGACCCCTTACCGCCAACTACGAGGTCCCTTAGCGCCATGGCGCTTTTAACACCTGCTTTTAGCAGGTGTTAAAATCCATGGCGCTAAGGGACCATGGAGTTAATTACGCCACCGTAATTTACGGTGGCGTAATTAACGCCTTCCCCACTCCCATTATGCCCTATGGGGCAAAAATGGGAATGGGGAAGGGTAAATGGGGATTGGGGACTTACCGCCCCGCCGACCTCGGAATGGGGCGGTAAGTCCGCCAACCACCATGGCGTAAACGTAGTTTACGCCATGGTGGTAAAGTCACGGCCCAGGCGGTAACTTACCGCCTGGGTCGTAATGAGGCCCAGTGTCTTATTGTTTTTTTGCCAAAACATATGTAGACACCTCCAAGGAATGAAATTAGAAATCCCAGTATAAAAAAGGGGACAACAATCTGCTCTCTAATTAATCATATGTCTAGAAAAGAAGAGTCTATTTGACAAATATAGCAAATTATGTGAACATATGAAATCTGTCAAAAACTATGTACATATATGTGTATGTCACGTACTAACCCCACATTCATATGTAATTAGATAGAACATTACAGTGACAAAGCAGTTGAATTTGTTTTATGTATATGTGCCTTGTGGAAAGAACATTTTTTTATTGGTATAACCAAACCTTTTTCTGTATGTGAATAAAAGTATGCTAAATGCTTGGACATGATAATTGTGTTGGGACTAATTGAGCAACCAACATTTTTGTGAAAGCCTGCCCGAAATAAAGCGGATTGAGATAGGGGTAGTCAAGCTTAGCGTGTTCTTGTTCTGCTGAATTCTAAGTGTTCAGGCAAAGTGAAAAGTTGAATTACTGCTCATACTAAATCTGCTAAAATCCCTATGGATACCAAAAATGAGGAATAACTCCACCAGTACACCATTCATGATACTGAAGTAAATCTGTCGGACCGAGTGGTGTTAACAGTACACAGGTTTGGCAGTAATTGTGATGGAATTACCTCCAAACTCGTTATGGGGACCATTCCCTCCAAAGTACTATGTCCATGGAACCCTCTATATGTGGGCATGAAAGCCCAAAACCTGTGTGTTGGCATTAGGGAACACAGTCCTGTGTATCATAGGAAATCGCTATTGCTCACCTTTTGGAAAACAGAGTTTGGTTTTACCCCAACTAGTTCGAGAGGGTGCAACCGAAAAAAAGAATACTTCAAATGCCCTTCTTTCAATTCAGTGAAGGATGGTTTAAACACGGTATTTAAATGATACTCTAAATCATTACCAAAAGCATATTTATTTCGAATAAACCTGCTACTCATGCACGAAAATTAAATGACATCCAATGGCCTCACAAAAAGTGTTGCCAGGAGCTCGGCACATTAATAACCAGAGATAGATCAATTTTAAGTTTTGCACTTGGTCAATGACTTTCAATATGGCTGCTGCACTGCGCACATGCATAACAAAAGCATTCCAATATCCTGAACAGCAGGGCACTTAGCAGTTAACTGAGCAGGACGCCTGCCCAGTCATACCAATCTTTGAAGGATGAAGAGTGTTCAATGTCGGGCCTGCTTATCTACTGTGTCAGTCACAGCAGTGGGCAACGCAACAATATCACAACAGCACGTTTGTTATAGGATCCATTCTTAACACTTCATGAACTCACCCGAGCTCACACAAGTCCCTCATTCTATTAAACTGAACTGGAATAAAGAAATCTCACGCTGATGCTGCGCGACAATAAAAATTGTCAGTTTGCTTCTCCCCTGCAAAATGTATAAGTGAAGGCAATAATACTATTTAAGAACATTTAACATAATATCCATTGTGTTTTCAGCTTCTATTTCTGTTATGAAAACGTCTAAAAAGAAAAGCTGCAAACGCTTAAGAACCTATCTGTAGGAATTACAAGACCAGGTATTAGACAATCTTCACTGTGCATGAGTGTGATCACGCCACAGTGCTCTAAATTATCTCGCTAATTGATTGCAATATTAACAATCCGCGATTCATTTGGGAACAATGAAGTGGATCTTGGAAGCGCTGCTCTATCCCCTTCTCCGCCCCTACTCACTCATTCCTTTTCCCTCTCAGGCACTTTGGCTTCTGCACCACCCATTGCATAGAGCCAACTCTTAGTGTCCTTCTTTCCGGGAATTGACCTGGCATTTGCCATAATATGTCTCTGAGGTTTGCAAGGGGCATGTAAATATCGCCTCATAGCAATCTGATTTTTACACTTTAACAGCATGTCAGTGCATGTTTCAAGTCAATCAACAGCCATGCTTTCACTAATTTCCCTCCTTATTCAATCAAATGATTACCCCCTCGCATTTTCCCTATGTGGTAGTCTATGTGTTCCTGTCTTATTCCCACATCTCCCTCCATTTATGTTGGCCCTTTCCCTTTTCCCCCAAAGGCTATGGTCTAGCCACCATGGGTGCAAGTTCAATACGTCAGATCTGTCACAAGGTATTGTCACTGTAAAACCACTATGGAGGTGACTTGTGCAGTTTAAAAATTCAATAAGATAGCGCAATCCTCCATTATAATTGCTTTCCTGGAAATGCCCCAAACTACCTATCATGCAAAAATGCACCCAAATATCTTTCATATAAAAGAAGTCTGAGATCAGTCAACCTACAATACTCTCGGAGTCTAACAATAGATGGGGGTTCAACTGATTGTCATTTTGGGTGATGACTCCTATGTCGTGGATCTTACTCCTCAAAAACAGAACCTCCCCTACTTGCTTTTAAGAGGGCAGTAAATGCTCTCTTGTTCTGTGTTGAGCCCTGTTGATGGTGCCCGGTTCTCCTGCCCGTCATCGGTTGAGATGATTGATTAAGTTCCACCCATAAGGCCATTGCTCTTGTCTGCTCTCAATTATGGTGATGATGGGTGGGAGGGTCAGTAATAATAATGTAAGTCTTCTATAGTGCTTCGTGCATGATTGTGTAAGTATTGCCCAATTTATTATTGCTCAGTTTATTTACCTCGGAAGGATGAAGGGCTGAGGCAGCCCTGCTTCTGAACCATTACTTGCAAAGTGCAGCCTGGGCTCATGTCAGATGCGAGCATGTAGTTCATTATGCTATTCAGTGCTATACCTGAATCGTCTACCATTTGCATGGTCTCTTGGAGCCCTGGTGGATTTGAATGAGTAAGGGCTGGGATAGGTTAAAGGGGACAGAGGGATAATGCAAGAGAGCATTGCTGTTGCATTGATGCCCGCAGACTAGAAGTACCCTGAGATCTCTGTGCAGATCTGTGTCTAGGTGTTCTGTTTCGAGAGGATAGAGCCATATATATCCAGAGGGGAGTCTAGTGTGTCATGGTGCTTAGATGCATTGACCAGGGCTATGGTGTGCGAGTTGATTGTAGTATAACTCCTACTCCGCCAAACCAAGTGTATTCTTCCCTGCATTCTTGTTAGTCGTTACTGCTTCATTGTTAGCTTTGACTATGCGCGTGCCCATTAAACTAGAATTCCGTTGTCTCAACGGCAAACCGTCCAAACTGCAGGTGTAAAATTACGTTCTGGGATAATAAAAAGCGAGTTATCTCACCTTTTCTAAAGTTGTTTGGCACCCCAGAATCCCGCCAGTAATTCCAGCGGGATACCGGCAAACTGTACCTCCCATTTGCTCCACCTGACATTCTGGAATTAACAGGATATTACAGGTGGCGGAAAGGGCAGTACATCCCCATTCCATGGAGATCCATACTACTCCAAAGAGGAGATCGATGGAATTCCCGGTGCCAGTAATTCCAGTATTTGTTTGCCATTAGCAGCCTGATTTATCTCCAGCTTTTGGCTGGAGGTAAATCAGTACCCCCACCGGCAAACTTGTGTTTCGCGGGACTGGACAAATTGCCAGTGCCAGAATTACTGGCAATTTTACTACCAATTTCTCCGGAACGGCAAACCTGTAACAGGCCCCAGAGTGTTCTTATATTTGATGTCTGTTTGGAGGTGTGTTCAATTGCCATATGTGGGTGGCTTAGTGGGTATGTTTGAGCTACCTAACCTCAGCCACGATCTGCCATATCCAAGAGACCTAATCAATTGTGGGAGGAACATGGTGTGAAAAAAGTCATACTTGCAGTGTTCTAGATTTGGTTGATGATTGCATGTCCCATGGAACATGGAATTACCTCACCTAAAACAGGGCAAATGGATAGTTGATGCTGCAGGAGGAGGGTGGATTTTCTACAGGAGAATAAACAAACTTGCATAATATTACATCCTCGTAATCATAACATTTGGCTTTGAGCTTACCTGTGGCACATGACTGTTGTGCGGATAAAACGGCCCCAGCCCACACGCACATGGGAGCGCACACGTGAATAAGGATGGTGGCTGGCAAAAACATGGCGAGGACAAAACGCCTCAAAGGAATCAGGTTAGTGGTGGTCACCCATTCTGCATTGAGGGAAGAGGGGAAGAGGAAATAGGAAGCACATAGGAAGCATGGAAAGTCATGATCCGGGAGTGTTGCAACCACTCATCGCTCAAAGGAAAGCACCTCATGCCATGGACATGCCTCTTTGAAGGGTCTGAAGGAATACGCATTGCCGTAACAATGCATAAAGACGTGCAGTAGTTTGTGCTTGCAAGAAGAGCACGTCGATTGGGGGCCACTCGACGCAGAACCACGCATTGTCTTGCCAGCGTTTAATGGCGAGCGCCAGGAAACATTAGCAATACGACGAACAACAAGGACCCCATGACAATATGATGCCGTATGAATTACGGAGGAGACAGTAATAGAATAAAGCACCACCACAAAGGAATAAAATAACAACATGTACAACAGAGGACTACTAGTGGTGTGCACAAAAAGCAATCAATGACAATGCACTCGTCAGAAGAAGAAAAAAGTCTACTCCAGTAGAGCCCACAATACCGTGGTTAGAGTGCAAGGGTTGCTGGAACATCTACGTGAAGGTAGTTGAACACGATATTTTAACACCCAGAAAACCCTGTTGTTACAAGATTTAGGGCCAGAGAGTTAAAGGAAATATAGGGAATTACCACAAATATCCCTGTCAGGTGCAAGGGACCGGGATGAACATGAAAGAGCTATCAGGAAATTGGAAATGTACTATGCCTCAGAGATGAATACAGCGTTTAATAGATTTAATGTTTACCCCAGAACATGAAGAGCTGAAAAAACGACAGAAGAGCATGTAACAGCTTTGAATATACTAGCACTATCCTGCAGGTTTGGGGAAGGAATAACAACTGAAGAGTTCATTAGAGATCAAATTAAAATACGCACAAGCAGCCAAGTGATTCAGTAAAGACTATAGAAGTGTGTATACCCTTCCCTTGCAGAGAGTTTGGCCATAGCAAATAAAAATGGAAGAGACCAAAATGCTCAAAGAAGATTAAAGAAAGGAAGTATTACAATAAAAAGGGGACTAGACTGCAATGACTGAGAATGACATTAAAATCAATGTGGTGAGGAAGAAGAGTACATTGGCAGCAGGAAAAGAAGAAGAAAAAAAGGGAGCAGAAGCATAAGGCAACAAACATCAATAAATAGGCAGAACAGGACGTTGCGGGAAAAGGGAGGAATCAGAGAAAGACGATATGTGGTACAGGTATGGCAGGACAGGTCATTATGCAAATTCAGAATTGTGCCCAGCACTCAAGCAACAATGTTCAGCATGCACAATGAGAGGTCATTTTGCTGTCACATGCATAAACAAGAAGAAGGTAGCATATGTGCTTGAATAAAATAGTTCAGAAGACAAACGAGTGATGATTAAAAAAACAAGTGACTGAGAGCAGAACATATTCCGAACTTAAATGTCCAAATCGTGAATTTGCTAGATAACTAAATGGTGAAACCGATGGTAGGCATCTGTTCCCCATACACCATAATTACAGTGAACATGTGGGAAGAATTACAGAATGTCATGGAAGGTGCATGAGCCAGACATAAGGAACCCTGGGGATTTGAAAGCACCAGGATTGAGATTATTGGATGGTTTCACGCAGTAAAAGAATTTAGGGGAAGGCTAGCAACTATAAAGATATATGTGGCCAGGAAGAAAGTAGATGTCTTGGTATGGGAGGACCAAGTGGCACTCAAAATACTATTGGACCCATGCTTAAGGGTATAAGCACTATCCATAAGGAAGGGGGAAGGGAGTTTGAGTTTAAATGAGTTCCCAGAGAATGTGTGACCCAGTGTAGGATGTCTTAGGGGAATGTACACAAGATTATAGTGAAGCTGGAAGCAAAAGCAATTTCCCACAAGCCAATGTCGATCCCATTGACCTTGCGAGAGAAGGTGGAACAAGAGTTAGATAGACTGGAGGGATAACTGAAAAGATAGGGTCCGCAGAATGGATAAGTCCAATATTGGTTGATGTGAACAACATTTGCCATTTTAGGATCTGTGTAGATTTCAGGGATCTCAACAAGAATATTCAGGAATATTCAAGTAAACACGTTCCCTTTACAAGTCATTGCAGCAATGTTACTTGGTGTTGCAAGGGGCAAATATGTTCACAACCCTTGATCTTTGAGCAGCATAACACCAAATAAAATTATGATTGTTCTTTTATAATGCACTTAATACCAGAAATTGGTTTCTAAGCGTGGGACCCGGATTCAGACTTGTGTGGCGCTGTGTTGTCTTGCTTCCAAAACAAACGCGTTTTCGTGAGCTACCCCCTCAAAAGTGAGAGAGGACTGCAGAGACTTGACAGCATTCATCACACCCTATGTATTGTATATACATTGCAGGATGCTGTTTGGTCTTGCGTCAGTGGAAGCAGTGTTTCAGAGAATGGTGGGACATGTTTTGAAGGGTTTACAAGGGACTTTGGTGCATCAAGATGATATTCTGATTTATGGGATGGAGAAAAGAAAACAGGGACACAGGGTGTGTGCAGTGCTTGATAGGTTACGAGAGAAAGGACTGAAGATTGGGGAGAGTAAATGCAAGTTTGGAATTCAATACGTTGACTACTTAGGGCATGCAGTGAGTGGTATAAACCTAAAATAGATGCTATTAGTGCAATTGGAGAAGCACATACTAATAAGGATGAAGTAAGGTCATCGTTGGGATTAGCGCAGTACTGCAATAAATGTGTACAGAACTTTGGCAATATCACGTTGCCGATCAGGGCTTTGCGATGCAATTAACTTAATCTAGGAGAATGTGTGATCAGTGGAGACATAATATTGACAGTGGATGCAAGCAATAAGGCTTTAGGAGCAGTTTTATCCCAATTAGTTGGAGATTTGATGCAGAGCGAGGAGATAGTGGGTGTTTTGGTGAGTAACAACATAAGAGACAGCAGCAGAGTGCGGAGAACTCCTACGTGGGCTAGAGATTATAAAATGTAGTTAGTTAAGACTGTTTGTTTGTCTTGTTAACAGAGAGGATGTCATTGTTTAATACTGCATGTTTACCTAGTTTTAGCTGTATGTCAAGATTAGAGAATTAGGAGATTTTCTAGTTGAGAGCTAGATGTTATAATTTAGGAAATTCAGTAATGTATAGTTATGAAATGTTACGTTTATTAAGTCTCTCCGAAACATGGAGATTGTTTTAGGGGAAGATGTGTAGTGTTCTAGATTTGAGTGATATTTCGGTGTATCATAGAACATGAAATGTGTCACACTCACATCTCAGTAGTTGGAGAGTTGATGCAGCAGGGGAAGGGTGGACTTGATGCAGGTGAATAAACTAACTACTGGATCCTTGTAGTCATTACAACAATATGGACACACATGCATAAATGCTTTACTCGCACCACAAACACACTTACACATACACACGCACACACACACACTTACACACACACAGATACAAGATAACAGGGGTATTTCACGTCATCAGCTGCATATGGTCACATCTGAATCATGCCCTTCCCCTTTAAGAAGCAGTGAAATAAATATAATGTTGCATTGTCTACTGTTGCATATGTTCTATATGTAGGACTCATTCAATGGGGAAAACAGCATTAATGGGATTTAGTAGCACATTGTTGCAAAGGGTGATTTTCTTGCTAATTTAAAATAGACGTACCCTTATATGTTAAACTGTCCCCATACATTATGTTATATTCATGGGCATCATCCAAGTGGAATGAGAAATTAACACTTGAGGGCTATATTGCCACTAGTTTCTAACATCTGCGGAAGGAGAACGTTTCGGATGAGCAAACATGTTCAAAGAATGCAGTGTAACTTCACAAAATCTCATTATGCACAACTGATTAAAATGCGCATGATTCATCAGGAGTCTTTCAAAGGTTGAGGAATTTAGAAATATTCAGCAACATCAGAGGAACAGCCTAACCATGGTTTATGTGATGCAAAAGGCTTGAGAACTGAGTAATAACCTCAATATCACATCTCGTTGCAAATATGCAGACTGCTGTGCATCTCTGTACATTCTAAGGATACTAGCTGATACACCGGCGTTGCCCGGGTTTTCATTCCCTCATAGGTACAGGTAACTGTCCATAATTTGGTGCAGGTTGGTGAAACTGTGTGGAATTGTATAAGGAACAACACTTCGCCCAGCCATAAAGTGACAAGCCATAAAGTGACAAGCCTCCAAAAATGTTTGACTTTTGCTGAAATCCGGGGCAAGGGGTGGGGTGTCCATGTGACATGTAGCCAGTAATGTCTGGAGACTCCTAACAGGTGACTGTGCAAAATGTGATGCAGATTGGTGAAACGGTGTGGAATTGTACAGGGAACATTCGCGAAGCCACAAACCCACACCCACATTTTCAGTTTTGCTGAAATCCAAGGAAAGGGATGGGGTGTCCAAATGTCATGTAGCCAGTAATGTTTGGAGGGTCCTAACAGGTGACTGTGCAATATTTGGTGCAGATTGGTGAAACAGTGTGGAATTGTATAGGGAGCATACGCAAAGCCACAAACCCACACCCAGATTTGCACTTTTGTTGAAATCCGGGATGAGGGGTGGGGTGCCAGTAATGTCCAGAGGGTCCTAACAGATGACTGTGCAGAATTTGGTGCATATTGGTTAAACGGTCTGGAATTGTATAGGGAACATACGTGGATCCATAAACCCACCAACCCAGAGACTTTTGCTGAAATCGGGGGAGAGGTTTGGGATGTCCAAATGTCATGTAGCCAGTAATGTCCGTAGGGTCCTAACAGGTGACTGTGCAAAATGTGGTGCAGATTGGTGAAACAGTGTGTAATTGTATAGGGAACATACATGAAGCCACAAACCCACACCCACATTTTCACTTTTGCTGAAATCTGGGGAAAGGAGTGCGGTGGCCAGATGTCATGTAGCCAGAAATGTCTGGGGGTTCCTAACAGGTGACTGTACAAAATGTGGTGCAGATTGGTGAGACAGTGTGTAATTGTATAGGGAACATACATGAAGCCACAAACCCACACCCACATTTTCACTTTTGCTGAAATCTGGGGAAAGGGGTGCAGTGTCCAGATGTCATGTAGCCAGAAATGTCTGGGGGGGTCCAAACAGGTCACTGTGCAAAATGTGGTGCAGATTGGTGAAACAGTGTGGTATTGAATAGGGAACATATGTGAAGCCACAAACCCACACCCAAATTTGCACTTTTGCTGAAATCCAGGGAAAGGGGTGGTGTTTCCAGATGTCATGTAGCCAGTAATGTCCAGGGGGTCCTAACGGGTGACTGTGCAAATGTGGTGCAGATTGGTGAAACAATGTGTAATTGTATAGGGAACATACACGAAACCACAAACCCACAAACCCACACATTTTCACTTTTATATATATATATATATATTAGGCAAAACGCTAGAGTTCTGTGCCATATGAAGCAACAGATTATGGGTGAATGCTGCATGTAGGCCAAAAACAGTGAGGTGGCTTATAATAGATTCAAATGTATATATCTATTACCCCAATGAAAATGTGCATAATCCTTTTGAAATAACTATTAGGTGCATTCCTTTATTGTTTTAGAGGTCTGATGTAGGGCAGGCCTGCAGTCGAGAGCACTCAAAGAGGACATGTAGTGGAGCATTTGCATCTCCAACATGAGGAACACTGCCTGGGATGGTGTGGGAGGGTCCACCGGAAACAAGTGATTACAGAAAGCAGCATAAACTGGGAAAGGCAATCACATTTCTGCAAGTACCATGTTAAGTGGTTTTTCCATATTTACATGACACATTTTCACTCTGGAACACAGAGAATAAAGCAATTTATCAGCATCACACAATGGCCCTCATTACGACCCTGGCGGAAAGTGACTGACCGGACCGCCACAGCGTAAATAGCGTTTCCGCCATTGCACGATGGAGCAAAGTGCGGCCCATTCCGACCCATCGGGCACGAGCACCACGGCATGGCGGAAGTGCAAAGTCCGCGATGGCGGAAATGACCCCAAAACGGCCCACACCGCCGCCGTACGGCGCCCTAGGTGCAATACCGCCACCCATTTTAGCGGACACCGCAGTGAGCGCCAACCGGAAAGTACGGTGACCGTAAATATACGGAAACGGAAGTAAAAACATGGGCCCGGAACGGGAAACATCCCGCCGTACACCTATAAAACCACAAAATCCACACAACCACTAAAAACACTACCCTGAAACACACCCCAACCCGTCATCCACCCTAGCGAAACCAAGAAAAATGGGAAAAGTAGCGAAGAAAGCGTGCGACCGCAAGCGGCAGGTCCACTTCTCCCGTGAGGAACTCACCGTGCTAACAGAGACCCTCCAGGAGAATGCTGCCGTCGTCTTCTCCACGCAAATGACCAGGACGGCACTTGCGAACAAGAAGGCCATATGGGCTCTGGTGGCACAGCGGGTAAGTGCGGTGGGGACCGCACCCCGCAACCCACAGCAATGCAGAAAGCGATGGGACGACCTGCGGATACGCGTCCGTAGCATACTTTCTGCCAACCGCAACATTGCCACAGCCACCGGGGGAGGTCCTGAATCACCCATCAAGTTGACCCCCTGGGAAGAAATCTGTGCCTCCACCATTGGAATGGAGAGCATAGAGGGAGTCGTAGGGATGGAGAAAGGAGTGCAGACATCCGAAGAATCAGGTAGGTGCCCCAAATAAAACAATGCTAAATCCACAATTTCCAATCATGTGAAGTACCATGTGTCCCCATAGTGCAACAGGAACACATGTCCAGGAGAACGTCCACACACATTGGCCTGATAGCGCACTTTAAAACTCACAATAAATACATAAATAATTAAAAACCCCTAAAACACCCACTACACGTGCAGCAGGCACACCCTAACTGCAGGCTGCCAAACAACTGCACCCTCACTCCACACACAAATGAAAGCACCTCCAAGGCCCCGACCCAAATCACCCTCAGGTACCACCCCAATGCATGTGATATAATGCCATTCCAATTCCCACAGACCCATTAATAACCCTCGCCCTCCTTTACTCCACCACAGGGTCCGATCCAAACGACGAGCATCAGGACACCCCTACCAGCACACCTGCAAAGAGGGCCAAGACCAACGGCCAAAGACCCTCCACCTCAGCTGCACGCATCAAGACACGGCAGCAGCACAAATCAGGTGGCAGCACAGAGGAGGGAACATCAACAGGCACCCCAGCAGCCAGCATGCCCACAACACCACCACCACAGGTCCCCCCAATGGATGCCACAGAAGGCACTGCCTCTGGTGGCAGCAGCACCATAGGTGACACCCCATTGATGGCAGCATGCTCCGACACAGAAGACAGGGATGTCGAAGTCAGATCCATCCATGACCTGTCCCAATCCCCCTGTCTGTCCCATCCCGTACAACATGAGGATACCACGCAGGGGCACCCACAAGACGACGACTGGCCATCCCCCACAAGCCCTGTGGCAAGGCAACATGAGGTCACCAGCCCCTCTGTGACACCACCGCAAATGGCCATGGCCCAGCAGAGGCAACAGTCCCTCGACCAGTTAATCGTGCAACAGCAGCAACTGGCCACGCTCCTCAAGGACCATGCCGATGAATGTGGGGGCACTAAGGCAGACATAGAAACATCAACTGAGACACTGAGGGCAGAAATGGAGAGAAGTACAGAGACACTAAGGGCACAAATGGAGAGTAGCACCGAGAGCCTGAGAGTACAAATGGAGAGTAGCACCGAGAGCCTGAGAGTACAAATGGAGAGTAGCACCGAGAGCCTGAGAGTCCAAATGGAGAGAAGCACCGAGAGCCTGAGGGGGGAACTGCATGCGACGTCCAAAGACGTATGTGCCGAACTTGCCGCAGTGCGCCGTGTGCTCACTGAGCTCTCACAAACCCTTAGGGACATGCATGGACGTGAGCAGGCAGAGACATCATCCGTTGCAAGTTCCGTCCAGGGCAGCCCCCAACGTAGATCTGGGAGGAACCTGCGCTCCACAGGCAGGTGTGCCCCTGATACCCGCAGAGGGGGCTTGCAATAGCGACTGCCCACTGACAATGAGCATCTTTGGACACTGGTGTTCGGGGGGGAGGTAGGAGGGTGGAGGGGGTGTTTTGGGCTCACTTGGGTGGCGGGTCGATAGGGTGTTCAACATGATATCACATATGCCATAAACAATGCACGATCAACCAATGAGATGTGTGGACAATGATCTTTGTGTACTAGGCCATCATAGGCGTACAGTCCATATTGTGCATGTACCAGACACACACAGTGCCACGAGTACCGTGTCCATGTATCAGCCACCAGGCGTGAGTGCTAGAAGCATGCATCAATGAGATGCTGACGAATGTCACGGCCCTCCGGTGCCTCGCAGACTCCTTGAGGTGCTGCCACATCCCCACCCTCATCATGACCATCTTCAGGTGCTTGCAGTTCTGCGTCAGGGGGCATGGGCACATTTCTACGTACGCACATGTTGTGGAGCATGACACATGCCATGACCATCTTTGCAACCTTCTCATGGCGGTACAGGAGTGCCCCGCCAGACCTGCTGAGGCAGCGGAAACGAGTCTTCAGTAGGCCGAATGCCTGTTCAATGACTACACGGGTACGTGAGTGGGCATGGTTGTAGTCCTCCTCATGCTGGTCCCGTGGGTTCCGGACTGGTGTGAGGAGCCACCTCTTCAGTGGATATCCAGCATCACCTGTATGTGGACGATAAACGTATGATGTGGAATGCCATTGCTACGTACGCACACCCCCCACCCCCCTTCCTGCCAGGTCATTGCCGAATCACATACCCCACATCATCATGCATGAAATGAGACTCACCGAGTAGCCAGGATCTGTTCCCTGCGTGTCGCTCCATGTAGCGTGGTATTGTAGAGTTCCTCAAGACCATAGAATCATGGGTTGATCCAGGGAATCGGGCACAACAATGTGTAATGATCCTGTTGGAGTCACACACCATTTGTACATTCAGGGAATGAAATTGTTTTCGGTTGCGGTACTGGGCCTCCATGGCATGTGGGACGACCAATTCCACATGGGTGCAGTCGATGGCACCAATGCAACCCGGTATGCCGGCAAGTGCATGGAATCCCACTTTTGTGTTGGTAATTTCCTGCTCCGAGCGTGGTAGAGAGATGTAGTCGTCTGCGTGCTGTTGGAGGGCATCGAGCACTTGCAATAGTGTCCGTGAGAACAGTGGCTGAGAAATGCCATGCAACTGTCCGACTGTGTGCTGGTAGGTGCCTGTGGCCAGGAAGTGGAGTACAGACACCACCTTCAGTAGGGGTGGGATGGCGGTTGGGCTATCTATCATGCTGACAAGGTCAGCCTGTGTCATGTCCACAATGGCGGCTATGGTGTCCCGGTCCAAACGGTAGAGGGTGTGGATCTGCTCATCAGTGAGGTTGAACGGATGTGCTCGGAGGCGTGGGATTGCGGGCTGCCTGCGTCGTGGTAGTGGCTGTGCTGGTGGCCCTTGCTGGCCCTGCCTTGGCCTCCTCCTCCTCCTGCGTCTCCTCCGTGCGGCCGGTTGTAGTTGGTGTTCGTCTTCTTCTTGGAGTTGGAGTACTTGCAGTGCTATCAGGTCCCCCAGGGCCAACATCGCGAGTCCTGCCGGTAGCATTTCGGAGTGGGTGTGGTTGTGGGAGGAGACTGGGTGTGCAATTTATGTGTTTTCAGGCTGTATGGCCTCCACCTGTGGTGATTCATTCCACCTGTGCAAGCTGCTCTCCCCTTTGGCCGAGCACGTCCCGCACACAACGCTGCAATTCGAGTAATGGCATCTTGCTATTGCAATCATGTATTTGTACCCGATGGCCGTGTAACATTGGTTGATATGTACATTCGGCTATGGTCCCATTGTTTCACATACAATCTTTGCAGTCGCGAACAGACTTGTGAAGGGTCAGTGGAACGTAGTACTCGAGTAACGGTGGGCCCTCATGCATCACTGTACCGAGTTGCACCGACGGGCGGGGCGTCCCATTTGTGGGTGAAGGCAGTTGCCATTTTCACACACAGCCGCACTAGATGGATTAATTTGTGATTTCAAACGGCCACAGATGCCTTTTCGACGTGATGTTGCAAATGAGGAATTCGAAGGGCGGCGCTTTCGGTTTTCAGCTAGCGGCGAGGAGATGCCCACAGGTCTGACTGCAAATATAACGTTCTATTGTTCAATGTCCTTGAGACAGGGGCCATGGCGAGGATGCAATGATTGATATGAATAGTTTGGGATGCGCAATAGCGACGTGGGCGATGAGGCCGGACGTTCCCAAATACATGTTACTTCACAATACTGGAATTACGGGCTGGGGCACTGTGGATTTTGCAGGATGCATAACGCACAGACTCAATGGATATTTCTAATGTTATGTGAGTAAATATTCAGGCGTTTTTATACCGGGATGAGGGAATGATGAATGGATGCATGGGCAGATGATTTGATACAGAGTTTGCCATGTACAGGGCTTCTTGGAATCTGTCCGCCTCCCCTGCGCTATGTGATGCAGGGCTGCCATAGTGGGACCATCGTCTATCTGGCCTTGTTGAGCCCTCCCTGTCTCGACGCGCCTTCAGACACTTGTGTCCATGCACGTTAACATTCCCATCAGATGGATTCTGTTTTCACAGACGCATGCACAGGTACACTCGTTTGTGATGGTGTTTACACCTCGATATAGATGGTTATGAGTCGCAAGTGGTTTTGGGGTGGTGATGATCCTTTGGAGTGGGCTAGCATGCATATGGCTGTGGATTTAGTGTGATCATTGAAGTGAGTTGTTCGAATGTAGTTCTGATGGCCATTCTGTTCTTTTTCTTTTCTTTTGGTTGACAGGTATCTCCTCCCCTTTTGCCACTGCCATCTGTATGCCACTCCTGCAGATGGCTTTTACTCCCGACACCTGCTGCTTCGTGTTAATCAGTGGAGCAGCATTACGATCTTATGGGACGATCGCCAATGGGCCACATGCCCTTACGCAGTACTAGTGGCTCGGAGCAACATTTCGGCCTTTCAGTTGGACTAGTGCCTCCCCATTGGGACGGCCCTGCGGTTCTGTGCGCTTCCATGTTGCCTTTTCGTACGTGAATGTGGCTCTGTGTACCATGATGGAACAGGGCGTCACACAAGAAGTAGCTGGTCATTTCTTGCGGATGCAGCCCACAATGGTGAAATGTGTTTTGGAGTTCATGGCCTAATGGCTGTATGGGCTTGGTGATTTTGTTGTGCATTAAATTTCTATTCTGATATGGGCCGTGTAGCGTTCTTCTTTGCAAGTGATGTGGCATATTCCTATTTGGGGAGCGATGTATTGTGAGGAGATCTGCATTGGGTTCCAGCTTCGGAGTTTAGTTGCGTGGTACTGTGCTGGGCGCGTTTGCCTACGGAGCCCAGTGAGGTCAGGGATGGGGGCTGCCAATATGACTGTTTGAATGTTGTCATGCTCAGGGGCGGGGGATTGGGTTTTGTGTAACAGATGCCGGTCAGCCAGGTGGACTGGTGGAATGATGTGATTTTCAGAATATTGCTGGTCACAGGTGCCTGTGTTTGCGTGCGTTTCTTGGTGGGGGACTGTGGTCATGTCCATTGGAATGGCTTCTGTATTCGTGCCATCTGTGCCCTGCAGCTCCCATTGGCCCCTCTTGTGATTCTTTTGTTTGTTGGCATGCATGGGTGACTTGTACATTTCACTGGTTGCATTGTGACTTCATTGCACCTACGGGGAGTTGTACTTTGTGGGCAGGGAGCGGTGTACAGGCACTCAGTGGGGCCGTTTACGGTTGATTCGCGATGCCGTACTTCTCACCATGGCGGAATGGTACTTTCCGCCGTGCTTGATGGCGTTAGGTACATGTCCGCTAGGGTCGGAATTCGCGTACCGTTGCGCCATGGTGGTATTTACGGTTTGGCATGGCGCGCGCGTACTTGGTGCAGTTAGCGTTGGCGTTCACTACGGTATCGCTAATGGCATCGTACTTTGCGGTGACGGGTCATAGTCGCACCGAGCGCTATTCGATGGCGGTATTGCATTTCCGCCATCGTTTTTCGATTTCCGCCAGGGTCTTAATGAGGCCCAATGTCTTTAAACGATTGACGAAGTAGAGATTCTAGCTCGCCACATGCAACACTGCATACATTGGATTTCTCTATTTTAAGGCAATCGGCAAAGTGACATTGTCATCATCGCTTTCTTTCTAGATTATTTTGCTTACTACAAGTGCCAGAGTTTTTCTACAAATGTGATGGTGTCTTCTTCGGTTAATATTATGAGACATTAAAAGCCTGAAAACGCATTTTGTGACAGACTTTACTCGCATATACACGTTTAACGTTTATGGTTCCAGGCCCAAGATCATGGTGCTTGAAATGTTCACATTGTTTTCAACATTCGAGGTCAAAGAGTTGTCACTGAGTTTGGTCTCCAGTCTATGTGGAGCGAGTCAAAACTTGAAGGAGCAGGAGGTTGACGTTTGAAGCGGTTCAGGGCACTGGCTGGACAGGAAAGGGAATTTGCGCAGATAGGAGGTAGTTAAAGATTGGTAATGGTGCTGGTTAATTGATATTCGTGTCTTTGTAGTCAGAAGGAATTAGGGTATAACTGTGGGGTGCTTTAGGGGGTACATGATTGCGGATGAAGTATCAAACCCGTGAGAGCAACAGTCCTGAATTTTCATAGTACAGTGCACCATTTATCAGAGACGCACTCAGGGATGGCCTTTGCTGAGACAGCGCCCCAGACAAAACACAAATTGTCACCCACTCAAGAAAAAGTCATTAAAAGCACAACACGTCTGCATAACATAACAGGTCATGAGTTATTTGAAAGTGCTTGCTTCCCTTTGCTTCACCTTATGCTGATGATTTTACAGATGTTCAGAACCATTAGTGTATATCTATTTGTGCCATTTCCCTTTTCGAATTGAATCAAGCTAAAAAAACACATGTTTTAGCACTACAGAGATTTGGCCAAGATTCGAAGAAATCAAGTCATTTTCCAATTTGATGGAGGAAAAAAACCTTTGCATAAGCTTTCCACGTCACTGGACGAGTCCGAGTGCTCTGCTCGAGACACCAGGCAAAGCGTGGGCATAGCTTGCGCAGAGGGCAGGGTAGGGGGCGCAACGCAGAAAATTAGGAAGAACAAGGGAAAATGTGGGCGTTACGAGGGACGGCCCATGGCAGTCCATCGCATGCCCACTATTGCGTGGAGCAATATGTATTCATGGATCCGAGAATGCAACTTCTAGGCAGGCCAAAATGGCCATGCAAAGCGGTCATACTATCTGCCACCTGAAGGCAGGAGTAGAGAAACTTGTGCAAAGGATTATCCGCGCAGAGGTACGATTGGGTGTCGGATTTAGAGCTGCGTGCATGCAGCTGGGGTTCCTATCTGACTTAGGGGTGCACATACGCAGTGTAGCAGGGTTTACCCGAGTTACGATAAATTGTAAATGCATTTTGCCGGGGTGGCAGTAACAGTTATGGTGGACCCCGCGCAGGGTCCCCGAGATGCTGGCCTACTTGCGGAGTACCCCATGCACTGTTTGAAGGGTGCATGTATTTGCGTCCAGGGGAGTACGCAAAGGTAGCTGTTGAAGCTGTTTTTGCTTTGCGTGTGGGCGTGTCGGGGGTGTTCCAGCCATGACTTGCATATACAATCACTTTGCGTGAACTATTCCATAAATACGCAGAGCATGCAGAAAAACATCTGCGCGCAGCCTTGCACAGAGTCGTTGTTGACAGACTGGCTTTGCGGGAGCTCTGTGCACTTTTCCATAAATCGTGCCCAAAATATATGTTAACACAACTCTGCTCTATTCAAAGTGGTAAGAGTGTGTATTTCCATTTTGAATTACCTTAGAAGTCTCTATAAACCCTACCCAATGCTGCACTTGAGAGATTTTAAATATTTTAAAAGTGCAGATTACCACACCATGCAAAGGGGCTCTTAGCAGATTCCTGTTGTATACTGCACAAAAGGGGTAGAAAGATGTTGGGAAAGGTCTGCAAGACTCAACATGTAGAGTAGAATTGTACAATTGTTCACAAAATCAGTTGAACAGCATTTTGTACAGTTTTTATATTTGGACTAAGTGCATTGAGAAAACGCATCATGAAACATTGTACACCGTTCTACAAGATTTGAAGGGTGCAAGATATTTTCCGCTTTGAGGACAAAAAAACATTGTTTTTTCTGTGAAAATACTAAATCCAAACAAGTCTGGGTTTAGAATAAGACATTCTTTTTCGAAATTGTAAATTGAAGTTTATTGGTTTTAAACATAACCAGGCATTGAACAAAACAAAACAACATGAGGGACAGGCCCTCTGCGAGCAATCCTGATGTCATAACCTGCCCCCACATTGTCTCCCCATCCTCACCTGCCCTTCAGTTAAACCCTTTCTTCAGCAACTAGATTGTTAAACTGGGCACATATAGTTCAATCAATGTTTGAGTGGTCCCAAAAAGCTCAAATTCCATCCTATCATGTTCCGTGATGCACCTCTACTGTCTAATGTCTGGCCGAGCCGGTTTTCTCTTTGTGAACCATCTGCCCTCTTCCACCTCAACCGAAATTGTAGCCAGTCATTTTCTAAGGATGCACTCCCTCCATGGATCGCCACAGTGATCTTTTCCATTAAGTATGTATCTTTTGCTGTGTTTGACCACTCTTTTAAGGTAGGAAGGGCCATCCTTTTCCAATATCTAGCATGACAGGCTCATGCTGCCAGGAGGAGAAAATGCAAGTTTTGAGAGGGTGTGCCACTGATACCTCCACATCTCCAGACCAAATAATACCAACATGGGATCAAGCCTGCACTCCTCCCTCCCGCATCTTTAATCCAGCCCAAGACCTCAGTCCAATACATCTGCACCCTAGGGCAGCCCCACCACATGTGCCAGTAGTCTGCCTTAGTACCACAGCCATGGCAACAATGGTGGTTCACTGTGGGGAACATTTTAGACAGGCGCGTCAGATCGTATTGCCAGTGATGTAATAACTTCATGGCGTGCAATTTGTACTGGAACTATATGAATGTCTTAGCTCTCCTACACATCAGCTGCCAAAGGTGCTCCCCCAGCTCCATCCCCAGGTCCCTTTGCCACCTGGCACAAAGCCCTTGTTCTGCCCCTCCCTTCGGTTCTAGCAGGGCCCCATAAAGACATGAGATGAGGCCTTTCATTTCTGTATGCCCATCAAGAACGTTTTCGATGGACATGAGGTCCCTCTGAACATGCGCCTTCCATTTTTCTGCTGTGAATATTCCTTTAAATCTAAGGTACAATAGCACTGATAATTTGCCTACATCCAGTGCCTCTTCCAGGTCCTGAATACTTATGAATTCCCCTCCTTTCCACAGCTGACCTACCCTGACAAGCCCTCCTTCAAACCATGACTGGTACCTTTCGACTTCTGGTATAACATCTTGTACTTGTGGGGCCTAAATGTGGCTCATCAGGGAGGGCCAAGTGGCAATCCCATCCCTATTCCCTTCCATGCTCAACACCTCCCAGTGAACTCTGAGAATTGGATGATTTCGAATTCGCTTCAGAGTCTACCCATCGGGACCCAGAGCCATACCGCCACCATTGCCGGGAGCATGTGCTGATTTTCCAAATATACCCACTGCTTCCCCGAATCCCTCAGGTGTGGGACCAATGCCCTAAATTGTGCCGCCCTACAGTACATCATCAAGTCTGGGAGACCCACGCCTCCCTGATCCTTCGACAGTAGTAACCATATCCCACCCTGGGTTTCTGAATTTGCCACACGAACTTCAAAATGTGTGACTTAGCCTCTTTCAGAATTGCTTCCGGAGCATGAAGTGGCAACATTTGAAACACATATAGCACCCTTGGGAGGAGCGTCATCTTTATTGCGTTGAGCCTCCCCATCCATGACAGCTGCCCCTTCCCCCAAGTAGTCATTTCCGAGAACAGCTTGTCAAAGAGGGGGGGATAGTTAGCAAGGCCCGAGTCCTCCTCTGTTTTGACAATATTGACACCTGGATATTTAACACCTTCCAGCTGAATTTGCAGCCCGAGGCACCTAAGCACCTCCACATCTCTAGAACATTCTGCAGCAAAGGGAAATATTACTGACTTTCTTCTATTAACCCTGAAGCCAGAGAACCTCCCATACTCCTTGATTATTGCCAAGGCCGCGGGGACAGAACCACTGGGTTTTACCAGGTGTATCATTACATCATCCGCATAGAGCCCCAATTTAAACTCTCTACCACCCACCCTGATGCCATCAACCAGTGGAGCCATCCTCAAGTACTCAGTGAACACCTCCATTGTTAAAACAAACAGGAGAGGAGTGAGGAGGCAACCCTGCCTCTTTCCCCCTTTGTAATGCAATGGGCCTTGACAATCGCCCATTGCTGTTTTTAAATGCCAATGTTGAAGCCTGTTGATTTTACTGTTCTGTGGAGGAAGTTAATGCTGGTTTTAGATGGGTTACAGGGTATCTAATGGTGTGTGGGATGACTGGGTGGGAGGAGGAAGACATTCGCAATGAGATGTTTGGATTGCTAAGAAATGTGGGGGTTCTATGTTAATTTTTTGTATTGTATTGTGTGCTGAAAACTGTTATTTGTAGAGTTATATAGCACGTTAATAACACAATAAAAACAAAGAAATAAGAATAATGCTACAGGCACTTTAGTTGTTTAAAGGTTTGAGGCGAGTGATGTAAACAACTACATTTATGAGGAAACACTATTTCACCAGTTTCTAAACACAATACTGTGTACAGTTAATGGACAAACAACAATTCCTAATCATTAGGTAGGTCACATTATGTGTTTGTAATATACCATAATCAAAAGGTTTGAGCTACAGGTGGCCACCAGGGGTCGCATAGATGGAGGACACAAGATAGTGCCCCTCTATGTTTCTGACCCCTTAAATCCGTGAATGTGCCCCCATTTGCCCCCCACATAATGGCCCCCTGACAAGGGATGAGAAGGCCAACCAGGAGAGTGCCTGCTGAGCAGAAAACCCAGACCAAATCGCTGCGGAAAGTCCAAAGGGACGACATCCTCTCTGCTGGCCGGGCAGCCAAAAGTGAAAGCTGTGCGTTAGGAGAAAAACTCAGTGTGCCACTTTGGGACTCAAGTGGCCGGGCACGTGCAGAGTCTCCTCCCATTGGGAGTCAGCAGGGTGTGCTCCCCGAAGCACTGAAACACCGGAAACAACCCACCCTGCACAGTGGCCTCGAACCGCTGTACCTCATACTGCGAGAACTGGCGGTGGCGGAAAACTTTGCGCCGTCTCACGGGCCTCTGCTGAAATGGCCCGGTCAGCTGGCACAGGACCACGGTGCTGTCAGATGGTGAGTGCGGACCCCGAGATGCAAAGGTGAGTGCGGGTGGACCTGCAGACTGTGCTGGTGAGAAGGAGCATGAGCCCATGCATCGGAGTCCTGGGAGCGGGAGGTGGCTTATGCCCCGCCAACCGATTAGCAGCTAAGGACATCAGCCGCATGTGTATCCCACAACACCCTTTTGCCGTGCAGTGTTGCCTCCCCCATCCACGCCAAAGCCTCTAGCAATACCAGGCTACAAGCATGGGCATCTACAGTGCTCCCGGTCCGCCCACAAGGCAGGGACCTCCGAACACTGCCTTCACCTGGGCGCATGTCTTGAAGACATCCCATCACCATTGTGCACAACTTAACATGCACCCCCAGTACACCGATCATCAATGTAGTGCCCTGAAAGATAAAGGGTCTACACCCTGCGCTGCAGAGGGCCTGCCACTAGGTCTTGGGGCTGCTCCTCAGGGCACAGATGGGTCTGGGCCTGCTGTGTCCAACTAAAGCTTCAAGACCGTGTCATCCGTACACTAAGGCAAGACCCACAAGGGAGAGCCAACCTGCTAAGAGGCATCTATACGTAGCTGAGCTAACATGCAGATATGCAGCAGCCACTCCTCTCCCACAGGTTAGTTGTTCTGCAGTTCTCATTATTACTCTGCACCTTGTGTGACAGCCCCTCACGTGGCACATAAATGTGTATATAGGATATGATATGATTGGTTATTTATAACGCACTTAATACCAAAAAGTTTCTAAGCGCAGACCCGGGGATGGAACCTGTGTTGCTCTGTGTCATCTTGATTCCAAGATGAGCACATTGCCCCTGGGCTATCCTGCCGAGACGTTGCCCCTGGGCTGTCTTCCCGAGGCATGTACCTACCCCCATGCTGGACAAACCGACTAACAGCGTCATTAACCACCAAAAGGAAATTGTGGGGTACAGGGGCTCCATGTAAGCGGAAATCCCATCATTGTGGCATTATTCCGGAACGCGGGAGACCAGGTGACACAAGAGCGTGGGAGGGCAACTGCGTGGAGCACAAATATCTGGTTGCGACCTGTGAGGTGTGGGCACCCTTTTAAGGGGCATGTGCCTGTCTTGTTGGTCAGGCGGACCAGCTGCGGCGGCGCAAGGTATGAGAGAGACCATACTTCTGATAGGCAGCATGCCTCTTAGTCTCATGATACACTGGAGAGCCTAAACCCACACGGGGTTCAAGACCAAGATAAGCACCAAGGAAAAAAACACTGAGAAACCACAGACATGAGAGAAAACCCCCTGTGACGTGTTACTCGTTGGCACACTGAGAAGTGGAGCCCTGGGGGAGCCCTTTGATAAAGTGAGGGTGTATGGGCGACTCCTAACGCGAATCAGGAGAGTGACACATCTGTGTGGCCCCTGGTCTGGGGCGAGTGCCAGCCCCCCTCAGATGTGCTAAACCAGACACAGAAACTCTGAGGTGCCTACTGTGTGACCCCCCAGTGAAAGATCAATCCTGCAACCACCAGCATACCCCAGTCAGCATTAAGAAACCACACACACTTTGCGGTCCATCTTAAGTACACTCCATTGGTGGTGACACCTAAATATTTCCGGGTAGCTCCCTGAGTCGCCTACCCATACGCAAAGGAAGAAAGGGACACCTAGAGACTGAGGTGCTGCGCGATGGCCCCTGGTAGATGCACCGGTGCATGTAGCCCAGAAATAGGCAGGCAGACTTTACATGCCCAGGAAGCAAAAGGCCAAAGCGAAAGGATCAGTAATGATCGGCACGCCACGCTTCTCTATATTCCAGGACTTCTCCTCCCTCACCCTCGCAAAGAGAAAACTGTGCTTGCCCCTAACCAAATTGCTGAATGAAAAGGGAGGGTGATACAGGTGGGGATTTCCTTTCTCAATCTAATACAAACTAAACAGGCAGAAACACAAGCTTATATCAGAAGACGAGATCAGCAAAACCATAAGGGTTTGACCATGTTGTGCAAAGAGCAGAGATCAGGGTTATGGACCTCACTGGTGGCTTGGAATCGCCTGATGATGAAAACTGGGAGAGACTGAGTGCCCCGCAGGGAGGGAAGAGAGGGAGGGGTATGAGGAGGAGGGCAGAGGGTGGGCTGAAGGGTAGAGAGGAGGGATCTGGGCAAAACAGGTCAAGTGAAAAGGCTCAGGAAATTACCACTAACATAGCTAAGCACATTGAGTTTGAGGGACTCGTTTGGCACATGGGGGTGATCATAAACTCTACATATAGCTGCTATTAAGAGTACTCGCAAGGGCGACAATCTCCGAGTATGTACGTTGAACGTCAAGGGAATAAAGTCTCTCATGAAGAGATCCCTAGTAGCCAGAGAGTTTAGAAGATCAGGAATTGATGTCTTATTTTTGCAGAAGATGAGATACCGGAAGGGCGATGAGCGTAGAATACCATGTGGCCTTACAGGTGGTGAATACTGAGACTCAGGAATCCTTAAGAAGGTGGGGGTTGGTGTTAGGAAAGATTTCGTAATTGCGGGTAATTTTCCTTCCATGTGGCAACCCCTAAACTTTTTGCTGTTGTTTTTCACCGTGATCTAGACTTTGCCAGAGAAGTGCAGCCTTCTGCCGCACTCCTCTGGGCTTTCGCTCCATTCTTACGGGGAAACTGACATGCCCTTAAGACAGTCAGTACCGGGAAACGCTGTTCTCGTAGTTTCTTTTATCATGTTGCGGCTTTCGTGCAACATGACACAAGAGGGCACTGTAAGCTAAGTTACTGCTCTCTTGGCTCTCTAGCCTTCTACAGGCCCTAGATACTCTTTTTGGATTGTAGCTGATCGGTGCAAGTGAATCACGGACGGGAATGGTGGCAGCGATCATTTTTTGTGTTTTGAGCTCCTTTTGGCGTTTTAAGTGCGTTTCTCGCGCTTAGCCCAAAATGGTGGCCTGGCTCCCAAAATGGCCAGACCACGAGGCTCCTTTGTCCTGTCCGCTGACCTTCCCCAGGTCGAGCCGACCCGGGGCCTTCCTTATTTGGGCATGTACTTTCCCGCAAAACACGAATGCTTTCGCGGGCTTCTTCAGGCCTTGTGTGTGCCTCCAGGATGTGGGCTGGGATGTCTGGTCCCAATACACATCCTGGGTGCCAGAGAGTCTAGGGTGGTGTGAATGCCTGGGACCACCGTGGTCCGTGATAGGTTCACGTATGGTGTGAGTGTTGATGAGCGGATCTCCCATTGGGTCCCCTCCGTTTTGGCGTGAAGGGAACCGTGGATAAGAGGGGGCTGGAAACGCCACTACCATCTCGATCTCCTGAGTTTTCACGAACAAAGGAATACAGGAGCCAAGTATCCTGCAACCACGAGGCTGAACCGAGGAATAGCTGGTGACCCGCTGAAGGACTGCTCCTCTGCACTGCTGTCGCCTTGTGAAACCCTTTTTACCTCCGATCGAACCAGAAGGCCTGTACTGGTACTTCGACCCTTGGAATAGCGGGAACAGCTATTCTCGGCATCTTCACCATCTCCTGCACGTAAGCCTTCGGAAGTGTCTCTGGGCCATCCAGCAGACTGACCAGCCTACACAGGAGTCTTGCTCTGTAACCGCCACCAGGTTGTGTAGTATTTCGAGTCCTTGTCACTCTCACACGATTCGTACACTTGGCGTTCCCAGGTCTGAAGTGAGTAGTGTACATTTGGCTGAGATACACACAGCCGCTCAGTTGCCCTCCTGTGGTAACAAACTGTGCGGGTTCACTTCGTTTGGGACATCTTTAACTCAACTCTGCTGCTGCAGAATCTACACGACGACGAGATGTCCCCTGCTCTACCTGCCAGTGACTGAAACTGACGCGGAGAAGCCTGTGTCTGCTTGCATTGGGGACCGGTGAGTAGCATAGCTAGGAACTGGTCGCCCTCCTGCAGGAGCCCATAGCTTTTCCCTGCTCTGTCAAAACAGCACGCCTTTCCGTACTCGCGCTCTGCTTCTGCCCACAGTGGAGGCTGCGCTTGAGTCGCGGAACTCTGTTCTTCTTCATTTGTGCACTAAACTGAACTGCCTGATTCCCTTGAAGAGACTCCCCTTTTTGCCCGTTGGCACCAGCGTGTGCAGGTACTTTTGAGCACAAGGCTCCACTCTTCGTAGGGCTCGGACTTCCTTTTAGTTGGGTGCCTCTGAAGGCGGACTGGGTCTAAGCATTATTTCGCACTGCCTGTTTTCCTTCCCTTTTAGGTGGACTACATATTTTGTGCATCTAATGCTTTAGACTTGTTTGTATTTGTATATATATTGTATTGGTATGGTATGTGTTGGTTTACTAGAGTTGTATTGTGATTTCTCGCTACGGTCATTGTTTTAAAGGCCTTGGAATAAATGTGTATATATTTTTAATATAACACCTGTTTGGAGTAGTTTGTAAGTGTCCTTGCTTTGTGTGCTCATTGCGGACTTTCAGTCACCCTCACCCCTCTTGAGACCTAGTCTTGACCGCCGCGATCGCTACCCTGATTGGTCTGGCTTGTACAGAGGTTACCCTGTTCCAAGTAATTAGGTTGGCCTTCTGAACTTCTGCGCCGCCAGGACAGAGTTCAGAAATCCGTCTTAACAAATTGGTGTACAGCGGTGGGATACGACTGAAGGAATCCAGTGTTGCGCACGAACTAAGGCATTTTGAGTTATTCCTACCAGGACACGTAGTGAATTGTTATAGTATAACTTTAAAAAGGCCATAGTCCTATCTAACAGTATGGAAACAAATACCTTGTTAACTTTAAATGCTTCCAAATCAGAAACATTGAAAAAGATGTGTGCGGAGAGAGGTGTTTCCTCTCAAGGCACGAAATTGGATATGATCCAAAGAATTGTGGCGTGGCAAGAAGCGCAGCTTGATGCTATAACTTCTGAGGACAGTGCAGAAGGAGGTGGGGCTGCTCTCACTGGTAGAACCGACGGTTCTGCCGCTGCACTGATCCACCGCGACCACGAGGACAGGGAGGATGAGATGTCTAATGTTTCCTCTGCCAGTGCTGATGGGGAGTGCTATGCTTGAATTCAAGAAGCAAGAGCTGCGGTTTAGGCAGAAGGAGCTTGAATTCAGCATAGCCAAACTAAAAATCGAACAGGCAGAAAAACAGAAAGACAGGGATCACCAGTTGGAACTGGCCAAGCTTCAGTTTGCAAATGGGTCCAAGGGTCCTGGACATGGGTCTGGGGCCTCCTCTCATCCAAGGTTTCTGAAAGATCTGCTCAGTGTGTATGAGGAAAGGAATGACATTATGGACTGGCTGAATGCGTTTGAGTATGCATGCGAAGTTCAACAAGTTGACAATGCTGATAAGATTGCCTGGTTACTCAGCAGACTGCCCCATTCTGGCTGTAGTGCCATTATGGAAATGTCTAAGGCTGAGCGAGCTGATTTCGCAATGTTAAAGCAAACTCTCATTTTAAAGTTTGGAAAGACTCCGGCCCAATATTTAAAACGATTCCGAGAGTACAAGAAAAAAGAAGCTGGTACTTGGGTATCTTATGTAACTGAATCCTTAAAAAACTTAACTGGCTGGGTCGAAGGTTATAAGGTTTCTACCTTTGAAGGCATGATAAATCTTGTCATGCTGGAACACATTTTTGCATCTTCTTCCCCGGAGCTTAAGCTTCATTTGGCTGATTCAAAGGAGATAGATCCTAAGAAGCTGGCCATTGCAGCAGACTTATGGGTGTCACATTGAGTGTCCCATAAGGACAAAACTCATCCTGTTAAGCAGGAGGAAGGGAAAAAGTCCAAAGATAAGGAGGGTGGAGAATCTGATAAATCTTCTTCTCAAAAGGGCCACAAAAAGAAAAATAAGGGTAAGACACAAGAGAACTCACAGGGTATTGGAGGTCAGCCTCCGAAACAGAACTCTGGTTACAATAAGCCTCCCTATGTAAACAGACCCAATGGATCTTGTTTTGCTTTTGGAGCAACTGACCACGTGAAGGGGGATCCCCAGTGTAAGGTTAAACCTTTGGGGGTCCACTCCGCTAATCTGGCCTTCTCCTCCTACGAGGAAGAAGAGATTACAGGAGCATCCTTCTCCTCAGACTCATTTCCCAGCGGGAAAGAAGCTGAGGTAGTTTTAGTTTCCCTGGGTTCCTGGGAGCCTAAAGTCGCAGAGGCTTATGCTAGGATTCCAGATAATATCCAAGCACTACTTTAAAGACAGTGTGCTGATCAATGGAGTAGATACTCCAGCTCTTAGGGATAGTGGGTGCAGTCGAACTGTAGTGGATTCTACCTTGGTAGACTCAGAGGAAGTTGCCAGAGCTACTCTGATGCCCACTAAGTTGGCTGACGGCCCACTCCGTATGTTCCCAGTAATACCTGTAAATCTTACTTTAAATGGTACAGCAGTCAGGATTCCAGTGAGCATTCAGAGAAACGTCCCAGGAAAGGTCTTGGTAGGTAATGATCTCAGAGCTTTAGGGCTCGTAGGAGACACTGCCGAAAGACCCTACACACAGTCTCAAGCACGGCAGCATTGGCCAAGACCAATACGCCGCCCCAGCCGAAGGGGAAACCCAAGGCGAAAGGAGTAAACAAGTCAAGTCGAGGGAAAGAGAATATTCCCCCGAGCTCGCCTACCACTGCGGTGGAGGAAGTTGGTCAATCGCCTGGGCCTGACGAGGAGGTGGCGATGCCTGAAGTATTTGACCCCAACGACCATCCTGAACTAAAAGACTTGTTAGTAGAAGGTGGTCCTGATAGGGACGAATTCAGTAAAGGCCAACGTGAGTGCCCATCTCTGGAAGGCCTAAGGAGACAGGCCTGCTCCCAGCTTGAGGGTGAACCACCTGGGACGCATCGGATTTATTGGGAAGGTGGACTCCTGTATAGTGAGCCCACAGAGTCTACAGAAGGAGACCATAGGAGGTTGGTGGTTCCCCTTGCTGTTAGGCCCTTCCTCCTTCAGTTGGCGTATGAAGTGCCCCTTGCTGGTCACCTTGGTATTAAGAGGACCAAGCAAAGGTTATCCATGCACTTCTACTGGCCCAAGATAGGGATGCAAGTAGAAAGTCACTGCAGGAGTTGGGCCTCCTGCCAGTTATATGGTAAGGTTGGCTCGACAATCCAAGCTCCATTGGTACCACTCCCAGTTGTGGGAATACCATTCGAAAGGGTAGGGATCAACATTGTTGGTCCCCTTGACCCGCAAACATCCGCAGGCAATAGGTTTATCCTGGTGCTGGTCGACCATCCAACCAGATATCCTGAGGCCATCCCATTGAAAACTGTAACTGCCAAGTCAGTTGCAAAAGTGTTACTTGGCATATTTACTAGGGTTGGCTTCCCTAAAGAAGTTGTGTCAGATCGTGGCAGCAACTTTATGTCGAAGTATATGCAGGCTATGTGGAAAGAATGTGGGGTCACCTACAAGTTCTCTTCTGCATACCACCCCCAGACCAATGGTCTGGTGGAAAGTTTCAACAGAACGTTAAAGAGCATGACTGGGGCTCTGGAAGAACCTCAGAGAAGAAAATGGGATCTCCTTTTAACATGCTTACTGTTTGCCTACCGAGAGGTACCACAGGAGGGTGTTGGCTTCAGCCCCTTCGAACTTTTGTTCGGTCATCCTGTACGGGGACCCTTAGCCATAGTCAAAGAGGGATGGGAGATGCCCACTCCCCCTGTTACTACCAATGTAGTAGATTATGTGCTGGGGCTCAGAAAACGGATGGTACTTCTGATGGGCTTGGCTAGTGATAAATTGAAGGCAGGACAAGCGCTGGTGAAACATTGGTACGACCAGAAAGCTTCCCTCATCAACTTTACACCTGGTCAGCAAGTCCTGATCATGAATCCCATAAGGCCTCGAGCTTTACAGGACAAGTGGTCAGGCTCTTACACAGTGGTGGAGCCCCTGGGTGAGGTTAACTATTTAGTGGACCTTGGAAGGCCTGGACAGGCTCCTAAAGTGTTCCACGTAAATAGGCTGAAGGCGTTCGTCCCAAGAGTCGAAATCGCAGCACTGCTACTGGCTTCAGATGTTGAGGAAGAGGAGTCTGAACCTCTCCCCGACCTGTTCCAAAGCGGTCCTTCAGATAGCTCCTTTGAGGGTGTCCGAGTGGCCCCTCACCTGACATCTGATCAGCAGGCTGAGGTGAAAAGTTTGCTTAGGCAGTTTTCCCCCCTGTTTTCACAGTCGCCTGGTTTGACACCTTGGTGCAAACATAACATAGACACAGGAGACAGTGTACCTACCAAAAGTAGGGGATACAGGATGTCAGACAAAGTACGGTCTTATATTAAGACCGAGGTCAACAAGATGTTAGACCTTGGGGTGATTGAACCCTCTAGTAGTCCTTGGTCCAGCCCTGTGGTTTTGGTTCCAAAGGCAGGCACTTCTGAATTGAGGTTCTGCGTGGATTACAGGGCTCTGAATGCTGTCACCAAGACAGATGCACACCCCTTGCCTCGAACAGATGAGCTGGTGGATACTTTGGTTGCATCCAAGTACCTCAGCACGTTTGACCTCACTGCTGGCTATTGGCAAATAGCTTTAGCAGAACATGCCAAGGAGAAGACAGTGTTTTCTTCTCCAGACGGCCTTTACCAATTCAGGGTAATGCCGTTCGGGTTGAAAAATGCACCTGCCACTTTCCAGAGGCTTGTGAATCATGTGTTGAATGGGTTGGACGAATTCTGTCTTGCATATCTGGACGATATAGCAGTTTTCAGTGCCACCTGGAAAGACCATGTGAAACACCTCGGGATTGTGCTCCATGCTCTTCAGAAAGCACACTTGACCATAAAGGCTAGTAAATGCTAGATTGGACAAGGCTCAGTGGTTTACCTTGGACATGAAGTAGGTGGAGGGAGGATACAGCCTCTACCCAGTAAAGTACAAGCAGTACAAGACTGGCCTACCCCCACTACACAGACCCAAGTGAGAGCCTTCTTAGGACTCACGGGGTATTACCGCAATTTCGTGGCAGACTATGGCACCATAGCTGCCCCTCTGACTGCCCTCACAACTCCGAAGAAACCCAAGAAGGTAACTTGGACCGACGAGTGTGAGAAGGCCTTCAACGGCTTAAAAGACTCCTTGTGCCAGGCCCCTGTCCTCAGGGCCCCTGATTATCAAAGACCTTTTATTGTGCAGACGGACGCCTCTGACACTGGGATAGGAGCTGTACTATCGCAAGTAGATGAGAAGGGTAAGGAACACCCTATTGGTTTTATTAGTCGCCAGCTTAAGGACAGAGAGCTCAGATGGTCCACGGTAGAGAAAGAATGTTTCTCTGTTGTGTGGGCCCTACGGAAGCTGAGGCCCTACCTCTATGGGACCCACTTCACTGTGCAAACTGACCATAAGCCCTTAAAGTGGCTAATGAACATGAAGGGGGAGAATCCAAAGTTGCTTAGGTGGTCCATAGGTCTACAAGGCTTCGACTTCACTATTGAGCATAGGCCAGGTGTCCAACATAGCAATGCTGATGGGTTGTCCAGAATGTTTAACCGACCTGAACAAGAGACTCATCCAGGGGTGGATTAGTTCCCCCTGTCCATAGTCTGGGAAGGGCGAGTGTTAGGAAAGATTTCGTAATTGCGTGTAATTTTCCTTCCATGTGGCAACCCCTTAACTTTTTGCTGTTGTTTTTCACCGTGATCTAGACTTTGCCAGAGAAGTGCAGCCTTCTGCCGCACTCCTCTGGGCTTTCGCTCCATTCTTACGGGGAAACTGACATGCCCTTAAGACAGTCAGTACCGGGAAACGCTGTTTTCCGTAGTTTCTTTTATCATGTTGCGGCTTTCGTGCAACATGACACAAGAGGGCACTGTAAGCTAAGTTACTGCTCTCTTGGCTCTCTAGCCTTCTACAGGCCCTAGATACTCTTTTTGGATTGTAGCTGATCGGTGCAAGTGAATCACAGACGGGAATGGTGGCAGCGATCGTTTCTTGTGTTTTGAGCTCCTTTTGGCGTTCTAAGCGCGTTTCTCGCGCTTAGCCCAAAATGGTGGCCTGGCTCCCAAAATGGCCAGACCACGAGGCTCCTTTGTCCTGTCCGCTGACCGTCTTGCTCCCTTCACCTTCCCCAGGTCGAGCCGACCCGGGGCCTTCCTTATTTGGGCATGTACTTTCCCGCGAAACACGAATGCTTTCACGGGCTTCTACAGGCTTTGTGTGTGCCTCCAGGATGTGGGCTGGGATGTCTGGTCCCAATACTCATCCTGGGTGCCAGAGAGTCTAGGGTGGTGTGAATGCCTGGGACCACCGTGGTCCGTGATAGGTCCACATTTGGTGTGAGTGTTGATGAGTGGATCTCCCATTGGGTCCCCTCCGTTTTGGCGCGAAGGGAACCGTGGATACGAGGGGACTGGAAACGTCACTACCATGTCGATCTCCTGAGTTCTCACGAACGAAGGAATACAGAAGCCAAGTATCTGCAACCACGAGGCTGAACCGAGGAATCGCTGGTGACCCGCTGAAGGACTGCTCCTCTGCACTGCTGTCGCCTTGTGAAACCCTTTTTACCTCCGATCGAACCAGAAGGCCTGTACTGGTACTTCGACCCTTGGAATAGCGGGAACAGCTATTCTCGGCATCTTCACCATCTCCTGCACGTAAGCCTTCGGAAGTGTCTCTGGGCCATCCAGCAGACTGACCAGCCTACACAGGATTCTTGCTCTGTAACCGCCGCCAGGTTGTGTAGTATTTCGAGTCCTTGTCACTCTCACACGATTCGTACACTTGGCGTTCCCAGGTCTGAAGTGAGTAGTGTACATTTGGCTGAGATACACACAGCCGCTCAGTTGCCCTACTGTGGTAACAAACTGTGCGGGTTCACTTTGTTTGGGACTTCTTTAACTCAACTCTGCTGCTGCAGAATCTACACGACGACGAGACGTCCCCTGCTCGCCTGAACCTGCCAGCGACTGAAACTGATGCGGAGATGCCTGGGTCTGCTTGCATCGGGGACCGGTGAGTAGCATAGCTAGGAGCTGGTCGCCCTCCTGCAGGAGCCCATAGCTTTTCCCCGCTGTGTCAAAACAGCACACCTTTCCGTACTCGCGCTCTGCTTCTGCCCACAGTGGAGGCTGCGCTTGAGTCGCGGAACTCTGTTCTTCTTCATTTGTGCACTAAACTGAACTGCCTGATTCCCTCAAAGAGACTCCCCTTTTTGCCCGTTGGCACCAGCGTGTGCAGGTACTTTTGAGCACAAGGCTCCACTCTTCATAGGGCTCAGACTTCCTTTTAGTTAGGTGCCTCTGAAGGCGGACTGGGTCTAAGCATTATTTCGCACTGCCTGTTTTCCTTCCCTTTTAGGTGGACTACATATTTCGTGCATCTAACGCTTTAGACTTGTTTGTATTTGTATATATATTGTATTGGTATGGTATGTGTTGGTTTACTAGAGTTGTATTGTGATTTCTCGCTACGGTCATTGTTTTAAAGGCCTTGGAATAAATGTGTATATATTTTTAATATAACACCTGTTTGGAGTAGTTTGTAAGTGTCCTTGCTTTGTGTGCTCATTGCAGACTTTCAGTCACCCTCTCCCCTCTTGAGACCTAGTCTTGACCGCCGCGATCGCTACCCTGATTGGTCTGGCTTGTCCAGAGGTTACCCTGTTCCAAGTAATTAGGTTGGCCTTCTGAACTTCTGCGCCGCCAGGACAGAGTTCAGAAATCCGTTTTAACAGTTGGCATCCTGTTGTGAAAAAGGATACAAATGGAGGTTACGAAGATGTGGACAGACACAGAGGGAAAAGTTTTGCTGATATCAGGCCTAATTCAGAACATAAGGGTTTCCTTTGCAACAATCTATGCTCCCAACGAGGGTCAGAAAAGATTCCTACGGGGGACCATAGAGAAAATAATGGGGCAGGCACAGGGACACCCCATACTCGGGGGAGTATTTAAATGTATGGATGGACGTAACCCTATATAGACAAGGCAGAGGCGAAGGAGACCATGAACTTCAAGGTCAAGGAGACAGGGAGCTCAACACGGCCATGGAACTGGTTTGAGGGACATCTGGAGATACCTACACCCTCAGGAAAAAGGGGTTCACTTTTTACTCTTCTCCACATGGTACTCTTACAAGAATCGACTATTTACATGGGTCAAGGGATCTTTGGGAGGTGATAGAGAATTCTGTAATTCATCCAATTTCGTGGTCTGACCATAATATAGTTTCAGTTGACATCAACTGGGAAGGTCTATGCCCCGGAAATTCCAAGTGGAGGTGCAATGATTCTCTATGGAAAGACCCTATTTTCAAGGAGGAAACGGAAAACGAAAGACATTTTTTTTACAGGGGAGGTGAAGAATGGTATGGTATGGGATGTGGCTAAATTCACATGGAGGGGTGTCCTCATCAGGGAGGGGGCCCGAATGAAAAGAGCATGTGCACTCATAGAAAGGGTTAGGAGGCAAAATAGAGGCAATGGAGAGGCTTGCGCAGTCCTCCCCATGGATAGGCAGGACCGCCTTTGAGAGGCTAGAGGCTTAAGAGAGGAACTGAAATTATTGGAAGAGGGGAAGATAGTCTGAAACCTGCAGTTCCTCAAGCAAACATTTTATGAGACAGGCGACAAGTCTGACACTCTCCTGGAAGCACGATTACGTAGACAACAAACTGAGAGATGGGTCACTGAAATAGAGGTAACAGATGGTAATTGCACAGGCACGGCAGATGGAATCCAGGAAGCATTTGCCTCATTCTACGAAACCTTGCACAGCAGAGAAGGGATAGCACCTTTGGGGGCCATTGAAAAATATCTGGTAGAATTTCACCTTGCTTCTCTATCAGAAGCAGAGGCAGAGGTCCTTGAAGCCCCAATCACAGGAGAGGAAATACAGAATGCCATCAGCGTCTCAAGCTGGGGAAAGCCCCTGGTGAGGACAATTCCACCCCGGGATTAGTTTAAAAAATTCACAGCGGCTTTGATCTCTTTCCTAATATCACTCTTCAATGATATTATGGAGACAGGCATAGTGCCTGACTCCTTTGCCCAGGCCCTGCTCACTGTGATGCCAAAGGAGGGTAGTGACACCTGGTGTCGTGGTTCCTACCAACCAATATCACTCCTCAACATGGATGCAAAAATATACGTCAGAGTAATTGCAGCTAGACTGGAGGGCCACCAGCCGAAATTAGTACACTCTGATCAGGTGGGTTTTGTCATGGACGTCAGGGGGCGGACACCATGCGGAAAACACTCCACCTGATAAATGAAGCCCCGGGAATGCAGGGATACCTCACCCTTCTCTCAACAGACGCAGAGAAGGCATTCAATAGGGTGACATGGGACTTTCTAGATGGAGACCTGTCGGAGTTAGGACTAAGGCCGAGACTTCTTCAGGGTATCATGGCGATTTACTCCTCCCCAAAGACCAGCGTTGCGGTTAACAGGGGATATTCTCTATGGTTCACTCTCGGGAGAGGGACCAGGCAGCACTGTCTGCTCTCATCATTACTTTTTTTACTTTCATTGGTACCACTTGCTCAGAGACCAAGACAAGATCGGCGAGTGGAAGGGATCGAGGGTTGGGGAAAAGATATACAAAATGGGGCTCTACGCGGATGACATGCTACTCCACGTGGTGAACCTGCTAACATCAATTCCAGCTGCAATTGAGGTGATTGAAATGTATGGTCAGCTGGCAGGGCTCAAGATAAACACTGGAAAGTTGGTCCTTTTCCCATTGGATGAAGCAAGAGACAAGAACATGGGGCGATTTACACCACTGGGCATGAAAATGAGTCTGGTAACACTGCGCTACTTTGGCATTAATGTCACTAGAGAACTCATAGATCTATATGAGACAATTTCTCCCCCCCCCCCGATGACGGTCATAGAAAAAGACATTGAGCGGTGGAATCAACTTACGATTTCCTGGATGGGAAGACTCAATGTGATCAAAATGGTAGTACTCCCCAAGATCCTGTACCTGTTCCAGATGCTCCCCATACAGATGCCTGATGACTACTTTGGGAAAACAGGAGGCTCCTTATCATGCTTCTTATGGCAGGGCAAGAAACCCAGGATCTCCAACGTGATATTCAATCTCAATAGAGATAGTGGAGGGGTGGGGCTCCCAGACATACGTTCATATTATAGAGCCACACATCTGAGAATTTTGATCCTGCATCTTAGATAACGGGAAGACTTGCAATGGGTGGGTTTTGATAACCACCACTTACGTCCTGCAACAGTGGGTGAATGGTTATGGGTAACCAGGCCAAAGTTACTCCAGAGAATTCGGAGCACCCCATTCCGGGAACCGTGTGGAGCATCTGGCAGCAGGGAATGGGGCTGGTGGGTGTCACAACTTCGCCGTCCCTGCTGGGGCACCTGTGGGTCCCAGGAATTCGGGACGCATCCCAAATCCAGAGAGGTTTCAGTCTTGGTATGAGGCTGTACTTGAGAGGGCTAGTCATCTATTAAAAGAGGGAGTCTTTGTTACAATACAGGAACACGAGGAAGCACTGGGTCTGGGACCACTTTCAGTTTTTCTATACTTACATTTGAAAAGGGTCATGTGGGTCAGAGAAATCTGGAAAGACAAATTACAAGGAGAGCTTACTCATTTTGAGAAGTCCCTCAATACTGGAACCAACACCAGTTGTTTGATAGGTGCACTATACAGGGCCCTGGTGCAAACAAAAAAATACTAAGTCGACAAGCTAAGGGAGAAATAGGAAGTCGACTTGGTGAGAGAGCTGTCACAGAATTTTTGGCTTCAGATATGCAGGAGAACCTCACAAACATCGATCACTTGTCAATACAAACTTCAATGCATTAAACTCCTCTATAGGTGGCAGTAAGACCCAGTTAGGATTGTTAAGGTGTATCATGGAGTAAGTCCCCTGTGTTGGCATGAATGTGGGTTGAAAGCTGACTATTGGCATATGTGGTGGGGTTGCACCGCGGTCCATAATACAGGGACGAGGTCCTAAATTGGATTAAAGATCTAGACGGGGTCACGAGGGAGAAAGCACTGATGCTGACCCTGTTTGGCTTGGAAGGGCAGGATGACGAATTTACTAAATTACCAAGGATGATTCATGGTCTGCTCCTCGCTGCCAGGGCATGTCTCACAACGTTTTTGAAGAGAGAACTCCCTCCGAGGAAAAATGAATGGGTCAATGTAGCCCAGAACTTGTATCGGATGGACCGTCTAGCCGTTGCCATCCACAGAGACCAGAGGTCTGTCTAACTAGACTGGGCTGATTTCTGTGCAAAATACAACCAATGAGACAATGTACGCAGACCCAGTCAAATGAACCCGGTCATTACTAAGCCGTAATTTATTGCTTGCAATGGTCTATATGCTTGTGGCGTGGTGATCATCCATGTGTAAAGGTCCCTCTGAGGGGACAATAGCTTAAGTGGTAAACAATTGAGCCTTTGGTGAAATGAGAAACAGGGAGGAGGGGAGGGCAGTAATAAGGGAGGGGGAAGGGTTCAGAGGTGCACTTGCATAGTTTGTTTGCCTAATACCTGGTGATGTTCCTGTTGATCCACTCAGTGGACCACTTGTTACAGTGTATAATCTGCTTCTGTAAACTCAATAAAAATGTTAAAAAAAAAGGTTTAAGCTAAAAACAAATGTCTTTGCACTTGTCAAACTTTGGCAAAACGTTATTTAAATGGCATGGGTGGACCCACCAACACGGATGCCAATCACCCTCATTTCTTTGTTGCAGTTTGACATCCAAGCATACTGTTTTCATAAAGCAAGGCTTCCAGCACTACTAAACTTCTATCTTGATATGTACTTTGTTTGCCTCAAAAGATACTAGCTGTCTCTTGCAACACAACCCAGGATATATTTAAAACGGTTCAATTTGCTTGTTCCTGTGTTGGCTTGCAAACACTTTTATGCAGTCATCCATGTTCATTGCCTTAGCTCTTCTTGATTCAATGCATAGCACATCTAAATGGCTTAGCCTGTCCGCAAATGCTTTTTAATGGGCTTTAGAGCTGAAAAGCTCTACTCATAGCCAGCACTGCTGACTGGAAGAGCTACAGCTTTTTTGCACAGCCTGAAGAGGTCATAAAACCCCTCCTAGTATAGTTCTTTTTTTTTAGTTTAAAAGATTTTTATTATGAGAAATCAACATACAAGATATTCAATAACCATTAATAATAAACAAAAACAAGTGTCAATGAATAAATAGGAGATATCAACAACACTATTTTAAGAAGTGTAAATGACTAATAAACAATATCAGGTATGTGTGAATAGAAGGGTTTAGTTAACATCCACATTTTTTTTTATATATAAAAGACGGGGGTAAGAAAACAATAACATAATAACAGACTAGATTTATAACCAACATGACAGACAGGATGGCACACAAACAAAGGGAGAAGAGGGGAGGGAATAAAGAAATACATAAGGATAGTATTAGTGGTAATCTGAATTAGATAAAAAATCAAGAAACAGTTGCCATTTCAAATTATGTTTGCATAGTAGAGGAGGAGAGGAAGCTATACAATTTTCTAACCTATGGATATTACAAATATTATTCCACCAACACTTATAATGAATGTGTTGCAAACTTTCCCATTTTGTAGTAATGTTTGCAGTGCAACCATGAGACATAGATCAAAAAGTTTGTTTGTATGTTCGTTGGCTACTTCAGTTTGTAAGAGGGAGCTCCCAAAGATAAGAAAGTCGAAAGAGAAGTCTTGTGTTTTAAAAATGAGTTTGATCATTTGGCATACAGAGATCCAAAAGGGTTTAACATGTTGATAAAGTGAAAGTAAAGATTGGTAAGTTTAGGAACTAATACATTAGAAAATTGAGAGTAGAAGTCAGTAGGAAAGCCATCAAGGCCAGGAGCTTTGCCTTTTTTAAGATGTTTAATGGCTTGAAGAATTTCAGCACGGGTAATAGGAGTATTAAGAGAGTTAAGATTTATCTGGGGGTAAGTGTTCCTAGGTATAGTAAGTAAAAAATTATCAATAGAGGTATTATCAGACGAGTACAATTTAGAGTAGAATTTTGAGAAAATTTGAAGAATATCTGTAGCAGAGCATTTTCTGTTTCCCAAGTGATCTTGCATGGTGACAACTCTAGATTTTTCTTTTGGAAAGTTGGTAGATTTTTGTATTTGAGCATATTTGCACAGGAATATTGAGTTATAATGTTATTATATTGAATTCTTAACTTTAAGACTTCTTTAAGAACCGTAGGTGAATTAGTACTAGCAAATTAAATTTCTAACGGTTTCAGCTGTCTAAGAATAGATTCTGACTCTTGCTTTAGTTTTTTCTTTTTATTGGCTACAAATTAGATAATATTGCCTCTAAGAATGGCCTTATAACAATCCCAGTTGTTTGTAATGGAAGTATCTTGATCTTTTTTGACGGCAAAACAATTATTGTGTTGTAGGGTAACAAAGGGTGTGAGTAGGATATCGTTTAGTAAGCTAGTGTTGAATCGCCATCTATTTGAGGGTTTAGAGTTACTGGGAGAGTGTAGTTGGATGTGAACTGGAGCATGATCTGAGATGGTAATGGATTCAATTTGGGCTTTTAGGAGAAGTTTTGCCATGGAGTCGGGTATGGAAATGTAATCTAGTCTTGAAAAAGATTTATGGGGTGCAGAATATAAGGTAAAGTCAGAATCAGTAGAATGAAGTAAGAGCCATGCATCACTAAGGCCTAATTCCAATACAAAATTAGTGAATTGTTTATGAGAAGTAGTATTGGTGAAGTGGACGCTAGATTTCCTATCTAAAAAAGGGTCTATAATTTGATTGCAATCTCCACAAAAAATCAGATTATGGGGATTTGCTTGGAGCATGTGATTTCTGAGTTGCCTCCAGAAATTAGGGTCAGGGGATGTTGGGCCATAAATGTTAAGTATGGAATATTCTCTAGAATTAATTGAAAGTTTGAGCAAAACCCATCTTCCCATATCATCAGATTCATTAGAGAGTATGTTGCATTTAAGAGATTTGTTAACTAAAGTAATGACTCAATTTCTTATTCCATTTGCAGCACTAAAGAACACCTGACCACCCCAATGTTTCTTACGTTTGGCTGCTTCTTCATTGGAAAGATGTGATTCTTGAATGCCGTCCATTGGAGGTTTTAATCTGTTTAGATGAGCTAATACATGTGGTCTTTTGATTAGATTATGTAATCCTTTAATGTTCCAAGAGACTATGTTGAGAGGCATGAATATGCGATGGTGAATCTATAAACCATATGATGTAAATGGAAAAAAGCGATAAGAAAATTGCAAACATTTCGGTGACAATATAGTGAAATGATATGGCAATTTAGTACGGGTATAATGATGCATCCAGCAAAACAGATGAAAACATAAAGGGAGAGAAACATAAGGAAGGGGGCACAACAGAAGGGTATAACATGGACTTAGGTAACCGTGAGTCATTGTTAAGGATTATGGATGAAAAGGTGGCTAAAGGAAAAAAGCCACTCCAGTCCATGTTAAGGTAAAAGTAAAATGTGATGGGGTGGGGGAGCTGAAAAAAGAATTAGGCCCGCCGAGAGACCGCTCCGGTGGAGAAAGTAGAAAGATGGGTATTAACATCTTCAGGTGATAGAAGGTGACATATCCATGTCATTCATTTTCTGAGATTGGATATATCTACGTAGATCGGCTGAATGTTGAAAAGTTGAGGTCTGTCCGTTTAGAGTAACTTTAAGGGTGGCAGGATGTACAATGCCAAATATGGCATTTAGTTGCCTAAGCGCTGGCCTAAAGGTAAGGCACTCCTTCCTTCTTGCTGTCGTTGCTTTGGCTACATCTTGTGTTATAAAAAAAGTTTTCCTTCCCAAGTCACATTTTTTAATTGCCTGACTTTTTCCATAATAAGAGTGACAATGCGTAAAATTAAGAAGAGCTAGTATCATGGTGGTCCTGGGTAGGTTGTTGGAATTTTTTGAGGGTCTGAGAGGGCCAATTCGGTGTGCTTTTTGGATATTAAGTTGTACTGAGGCCGGGAGGGTAATAACTCAAGGTAAGAACATATGTAGAAAGGCCGTGGGATTGTCTTTTTACAATTCCTTCAGGAAGACCTATAACGCAAAGATTATTTCTTCTATTACGATTTTCAGGATTTTCAGTCTGTTGTTGTAGAGTTAAAACTGTGGCTTCCAGTGAGGTGACTTTGTTGGAAATATCCTCTGCATTTCTGACCCACCTTTCAACCTCATTCATCCTGGCCTCAAAGACAGACCATTTACTATCAAGTTGCAGTAACTTAGCATTAATGTGCTCCATAAAAGGTTTAAGAGCTCGGATTTCTAACAATATCATTTCGTCAGTTGAGTACTCTATAGGTGGAGGAGATTTGCTTTTCTGCACGGCAGATGATGAAGGTGGCCCATCTTTGGGTTGCAGTTTCTTTGTTGCCATAGTGAAAATTAATAGAGTATTCTTATTTTCTTTCTTTTTCACTTCTTTCTTCATCTTCTTTTAACGCTTTACGCAACTTTCCTTTTTCTCCTTCCTGGTTTTATTTTCTTAACCTTCTCACTTGTCGTTTTTCGCTTTTCTAAATTATTCTCTTTTCCCTCTCTTCTTTTTCTTCTCTTCTCCTCCCTTTTATCTTTCTTTTCTCTTCTCTTTCTCTCCTTTCCTTTCTCTTTTTTCTCCTTTTTCTCCTCCTCTTTCTTTCATTTCATTCCTTTTTCTCTTTTCATCTCCTTCCCGCTCTCCTCTTTCTCCTTTTCTTTATTTTTCTTTCCTTTTTCTAATTATTTAATTAAAGGTCAGCAGGTGTTGAGTACCAATTTTAAAATGTTAAGGCAAATTGTCAAGGCAAAATAAAACAAAAACCTTTTTCCTCCTTCCCTTCCTTTCTCTTTACAGTGTTGTGCAAGCAGAAGGCTCCTGTAGCAAGAAACGGGTGGCGCCTTTCACCGCTGCCGCACAGCTGACAGGAAGAGTCAGCCATGCAGCACACGGGATGACGTGGCTTGAAAGGCCCAGCCTCCCGGAAGAAGACCTTGACAGAGAGACGGCCGCCAGGACTCCACGAAGCTCTTCTGATGTCTGGAACCAAAGCAGAGGGCAAGCGGCATCCAAGAGTATTAAAGACAAGGCAAGTTGATGTATTTAATAATGTATAAACATCCCACCGGAACGGAGCCTGAGAGCTAGGCTGCCATCTTCCACAGCGCCAAGCCACGCCCCCTCCTCTTAGTACAGTTCTAAAAACACTATTAAGTCTATAATGCTTGTCTACTGCACCGCCCCACTCTCAGCCTTCCTTTTCAAAATCCTCCTAGCCTGGTGAAGCTCATGAGTAAGATCTTCCTGACTGCAACCATACTGTTCACCCAAGCCAAATATCTGATTGTCTTGAAGGAACGTACCACTTTTAGGGTTTAGGGCCTGTATACCTTTCCTTATTAAATAGGTTTTGAGAACGTTCTTTCTTTTAATCTCCAATTATGGAGACAAGGATAGGGTAGATTAATCTCTGTACGAATGTATCTTTGTCATCATTACCCTAGTGTCAGCCTATTGTACATGTCACATAAGACCCACCAAGTTTGGAGCTAACATTTTGTGATCTCTTCTTCTCACCATTCTGAACAGCTATATTCTCAACAGCTATATTGCACTGTTTGGTTGTACAATGTCGTTCCAGAGTTTATCACTAAATGTCTCGGTCCTGAACTCCTGAAATGTATCGTGAAGTGACTCCACCATATCTAATGTCATGGATAAGTGACTGTAGCAGATCAGAAAGCACCTCTGTGTTACCAGTTTTCAGATGGTTGCAAGGAGGCCTATGAATGTGAGGTCAATCTGTGCAAGCAAACCCCGAGCATCAATGGATCTGTCTCTATGATTTTCTGTGCTTATATTTTGAATAACACATAGCAGAGCTGGAATACCTTTCCGCCAAGTTCCTGCAAGCCAACGCTCGACATGCCCATCTTGTGTCACTACACTTTTGTAACTCCCTGGCAGGCCACCATACATCTTCGTGCACATAAAGCTTCTCAAGCAGTGAGACGAAGCAATGAGCATCTGGAACTGACTTCACAGTGTCATCTAAGAACAAGTTCAGACAGTGGACATAAAACACATTGGGCCTCTTTGCAAGTCCGGCGGTAACCATGCCGGAAAAACCGGCAGGTTGCCGACGGACCTGGAATGAATTACCGGCCCCAGACTAGCCAGAATTACTGGGGCATTACAGCCCCAGTGATCCGGTAATTCTGCAGCCGGCATTCTAGAATTCCCCATTCCCGTGGAGTCCCATAGGACGCCACGCGAATGGGGAAGTGGATACACCGGCACCATGCTGTAATGGTGCCGGTGTTTCCGCATCCGTCTGCAGGCGGGTGATGTTACCCGCCTGCAGAACTCGTAGTCTTCCGGTCCGAAAACAACGGTGGCTGCGGTTTACCACCACTGTTGTTTCTGGACCGGCAGACTCTGAATGAGGCCCATTCTTAGCCTCTGTCTTAAATCTGGCTGCCACACCTGAGTGTTTCCCACTCATCTCTGCGGCCCCATCATAACCTTGTCTAAGAAGATTTGATTTGTAGTGAAGGTCATAGCTTTCTGAACACCTGATGACCATTTCTCTCAGCCCCTTAACATCTAGATGTTGGGCATGTTGGAAATCAAGAAAGCTTTCATGCAGCGCCGCTGTGGTAATATCTAACTACTAATGACAGCTCCACCTTCTTTTGCAGATCTTTTCTTTCATCAGCGATGACAGGGAATATCTCACTCTCCTTACATCCTTTCTGAATGGAATCATGCACTAGACTTGCTGAGCACAGCAGAATTGCATTCTGTATTGTATTGCTTGTGCATTTTGCATTGCCTTGTGCCTTAATTTTTTGGTCGCCATAATATTGTGTTTAGCAATCCTTTCTGTAATTTCTAAGAAATTCCTTTGTTTTCAGATTTGTCATGTTCATGGTACCTCTTTGTGCTATATTCCGTGGTGCTGTCAAAAGCAGTACATCTGCAACTGTTTTAATGTAACTGCAATTGCCTTCAACTTTTTTTCTGTACTCTTGTTAATCATGTCTACTATAGAAGAATCTGCCGCCGAAATCGCGTCCGGGTCTGGGTTCCCAGAATGAGGAATTAGCGGGCCATTCCGAGTTCGGAGGGCCCAGTAATTCCTCTGTCTAGGAACCCGGAACTTCCCCATTCCCATTTTAGCCCCCATAGGGCTCAATGGGAATGGGCGAGGGAGCAAACAACGGGCCGATTACGAGCGGCCCGCTGTTTGCTCCCTCCTCCCCTCGCGGGACCCGCTCTGCACGTCTGGTGAAACCAGATGTGCAGACCGGGTCCCGCGAGGCGACCTCATAATCAGGCGGGCTGGGTTGACGGCGCCAGCACCTTTACCGGCGCTGATAACCCCGTCCCGCCTGGGTTATAATGAGGCCCATCGTCTTTGACCATTGCTTTTTTTTACAATGTGAACAGTCTGATTCTGGGGGGAAAACCGATTTTCAGGCATTAGTCAGGGTGAAGTGTCTGCATGAGTTAACAGTAGGCTGAATCTTTCCTTTGAGAGCATTCAAGCCATGAAGGCAGGTTGTACCACAACGGATTGAACAACCTTCCCTTCTCACCTTAGATGGTTTTTGGAAAGATCTTTATGCGAGATTGAGTGGAACCTGCTGCTCTTGACTGTGAAATATCTGGAAGTGGCAAAAGCATGAGAATCAGATCTTGCATTAATGCCATGCAAGTCACAGATGTGACTTACTGGGAATACAGATAAAAGAATGGTATGAAGTACAATATATTAATTAAGTAGAATATATAGTATATGATAAATGAAATATTAAGGCATACAATGAGGTCCATGCTGGGCAACAAGGGCTGCCACATCACTATCCCCACGTGCCACTTTATGGCCTGCTGGTACTGCTGGGTGGTTCCCAATGTCAGTATCATTTTCTGACTCTGAGAGTGGCTGGCTTGACACACCTGAAGCAATACAGGGGTTTTAAAAGTTGTATCAATGTATTTGTGTGTCAAATTAGTTATATTTAGCTCATTTAAACTTGTATTGATAAAAACTGGACTTTGCCATGAGTGACTGTACAAGCCAATGTATATAAGCATAGCAGAAGTGACACATCCCGTTCCCAAGTCAGAGCAGATCAAGTTTTAAAGAAGGTAAATGCATACATACCCTGAGTTGCAAGTGGAGCTGAAGGGCCTTCATCGCCACTATCCTTGTCTGAGTCTACAAAAACACATACGTTGTCATCAGAATGATAATAAAATCAGCCTATTTCTAAGTAGGCTTAGTGGTTTGTTACCCAACCCATATCACTAAAATGAAATAGTGTGTATTGCACTTTTACTCATATAATTGACTTGTTTGAACTTGAGTTTCAATGTCTGGCAATTAAGCACAACGTCACTGATATTACCAATGATACAGTACTTCATAAGGAGAAATCTAGAGCTATCAGGATTTCACATAGCCCTGTGTATGGCTAAAGCTGGAGGATCCTGCTGTTCCTCCCTTCCAGTGTCAAGCTGCCTCTCACCCTCTGACTGGCTAGCACTGCTGGCTGCTCTGTCCTGCTCTGCTGTTTTGGATGTCTTTCTTTTAAAGAATTCCTGAATATTCTGATTTCGTTTCATACTGTAATTGCAATAGTCACACGACGCATCTCACTTTATATCTTGCAAAATACATTTAATTATGCATGCACGAATGGAGGTGACATGCAAAACTAACGCTTGATATACACTATTGCGCTTTATGCATAGGTGGTTCGGACTGGGTGGGTGTGTAAGCAATCATGCTAGTTATTCATTGTGTCAAATTACATAGCTAGCGTTAGCATTGTTGACAATAACCAGATAGCGACGACAGGTTTTCTAGCAAGTATCATGGAAAACAGAACAACACACAGGAAAATGTTTAGCTTACGAAAGACACTTTTGTAACCTTTGCCACAGTATGTGCATCATTTGTACTCACATCTTTCATGAGCAACAAGTAGTCACCAGGTAGATAAGACCGGGTGTAAAAAATGTAGCCCAGAATTACTAGAGACTTCTTGACGTGTGGTTGACCGACCCACTCTTCAGCTGTTAATTTATTGGCAGCTGGTACTCAACAATAACCGCCCGCTAAAAATCAAAGCCTTTCTCTGGGTTTTTGGCAGGCTAGACACTACTCTGGTGTATTACTGCCACTCAGGTTTAAGACTGAATTGCACCTATAAACACAAGTTTTGGTTGGTCATACAGTTCAAATTAAAGTCCTTCCAGATAAAGATCATACATTTAGGATAATGGCGTGGCTCCTGGGGTGGGCAATCAGATTCCAGGGGTAGCACATACCACCCTTGGCCACTCCCTAGATACGCCTATGTTTGCTCGAGGTTGAATGGGGGAACACACCTTTGAGAGAAATGTCTGTCCAGGATGGGCTAGGAAACAAAACACTAGAAACACTAGACATAGATGTATTATTCTAACTGCTGCTGTAGTTAAAAACGTTATTATGCCTCCTTCAACGGAAGTCTATAAACAGATAGTTATGTTGAATGTTTAATTTAAAAATAAAATGTGCCCCAACTGGCAGCAATAGCCATCCCTTTTCTCAAACAGATGAAGGCTCACGATGCTTTTTAAGATGAATATTAAAGAAAATGCACATCTTAGACTGGAGTGCGAATGGTGACTCTGTGAAGTTATACACCTTCTGTAGGAGCTTTACTGCGCTGCTTCAACTCCGCTCAGAAGTAGGATGTGGGTATGCACTAGCCTGACTCCAGTATTTTTCATCTGACTGGGCCAGGTTTGCAATTGGGGGGGAGAGGCAGGATTTCCATTGGGTGTGAGAATAGGAGTAGCCCAAATACAGAAATGGAACTGGGCATAATTTATCCAGATCCATGATCCAGCAAAAAATGTCTTCCCGGATCCAGAAAAAATCCATTTGCACCATTTAATTGGTTTAGTCTGTTGGATGAGTTACAGGTTTCTCAAACCTGAATTCAAATCAAGGTTATTAAGACCCTGAGTGAGAAACCTCACTGCAAGACTACTCAACATCTGATCAGGATGCTTGTGAAATTGCCCGTTAGGATTGTAACCTTCTACAGATAATTAAATACAGAGTTTTAGGTTTAAAACATTAATGGAAACGCTTTTCTCTTGGGTTACTTACAAGGTGTTTATGATAGATAAACGTATTGTGTACGATAGATGTGTATTGGGGGAGTGGGAACCATCCCTTCACCCCCACAGTAAATAATTAAAATGTCTAGCACTGCCAAAACACCCAGGATTTTTCATCATAGATTCCAAACGACGCACAATACAAAAGATATATTCTGTTTATATATAGACGTTCTTAATAGTTACTCATAGAATGAGGTCATCAAGAAAGTGCATATCAGTTTGAATCAGGGAAAGTTCTTGTAGAGCAGGCTAAGCTTCCACACAAAGATACCGTCTATTTGCCATTCTAGCCTTGACATTTTCAAGTAGGACCTTGCTGGACCCACTCAGTGAAATGCAGCGTGTTTCTCTAGGTATTGCCAGCAAGGCACACACATCTGGACGTATACACTGTCACTTAGGGAGACAAACTGAAACCAACACACATTGGCAGGCCCAGCCGGCCCTCAGTAAAGCCCTGAAGTCAAGGCCTATGGTAGCTGTCTCTGCCGGTCCTGTTCACCAAAAAGAGACCGGCATATGAAGGATGCAGAAAAACAAAAAATTGCAACAGCCTATTTATTCATTTGGAGCCACAGCATCTTGTAAATGGCAGCTGCCGCGATTCAAGGCCCACTAGGCTCCCAGCCGGCCTAGCCGACCGAAGATGCTGATTGGAGGAGGCCAGTTACATCTGGGGCCTCACCTCAAAGCCTGGAGTTGCAGCCAGCCCTCATGAAGGCATGAAGTCAAGGCCTCTGGTATCTGTCTCTGCCCATCACTGCCAATAAAGCAACCATGCTATGGACCACCACAGTCTTTTCCTTACATCACACCACCTCCCTGTACCAGCTACATTCACAGGTAAGCCTACTGCACCCTCCCAGATATGCGCTCAGGCATGTACACTGTTGTATGCTACTATCCGTATCTCTGATTCATTAGCCGTCCTACCTCGACCCACACCTTCCCTCTCCGCTCTCCTACCAGGATGAGCCTATTGCCACTGTAACCTAGTGTGCCTCACCTGCACAACCCACCACATTGCTGGCCAATTTGCTGCATGTAAATCAGCCTGCTGCCACCCTCTGTTTTCAAACAAGCACTGCCACTTGCCTGCAAAAATGATGACATTTCTCTGCTGGCAACTCTCTCTCTCTCTCCCGTCGCTACTTGAGCTTTGCACACGGAGAGCGCCAACATCTCCTGCAGCCCCTCCAGCTGCTGGCATGTTGCCACCAACCTTATATATATTATACAAAAAGACGATATACTAACAGGTGTCTAAACCCAAAGTGTGAAATGACACAGGGTATATCTAATACCCAGAAATGCACGCATGAACATTGACACTTTTTTTATTAAACCTATAGATACTGATACTCATAAAATGATCACATTACATAAAACTCCATAAAAACATATGAAACATATATCTCACAGAACACAAGAAGTACAAACAATGTGGGTTAATTCTTCTAATAACTGGGTCAACACTGTGTGATACTTCACACTGGAGTTGTTCTCCTTTCTTTTGAGAATGCTATTATTGTTTTCTAAACCCACCAACCTTATTCCACGGGCACTGCACCCAAATGCCCATCATTACTCACTACGACCCAGGCAAATCTGCATGATGCTCTGGGCACTTGACACTGCCTAACCCCCCCCCGCCCACCTATCCGCTCCCCTTGCCAGGACTCACTGTAAGGCATGGACCAAAACACCTGCTGTACATGTACACTCCTTGCTATCCTCAAATAACATGCCCAGACCAGGGAGCTCTCCACTTCTAGCATCACTCAGTTGTGGCATTCCACAACTTGCCTCCCAGACATACGAGCATCAGCCTGGACTATGCAGGCCCACTACGTTGATAATACCTCACAGTGCCACCTTGGCCCCACACCCCATGCCAGACAAGTAATTCAGTGTTGGCTTTAAACCCGCCCCCAGTCACCGGGAGAACGTACTAACCACATGGGCTCACAACCCACTAGACCAACCTTTGCTGACTGATTAATCATGTCTAATTTTTACTGATTTTCACAACCCCACCTCCAACTCCACACCTCCCCCTTCCATGTACCACCATCAGATCCTTCTCCCCCTGTGGGGCAATGCCATGCAACCCTATGCAATATGCTTATGCCCTAACAGCCAAAATGCTGTCCTTAAAAACACCTCTCTGGTGCGCCCTCTTCAACACCATATCTGTAACTACCCATGCTCATGAAATTATTGACCATATTACCCTAGGCAACTTGGCTATCCTAGCATTGGCAGAAACATGGCTGACCCCCACTGCTGGGCCAGCTCTATCCATTGATTTCCCTACAGGATATGCCATGCTTTGCAGTGACAGGTCACCCAAAAAAGGCAGCGGTGTGGCCTTCTCTATAAGGACTCCCTCGCTCTGTATGCCTTCAACTCCACCTCCCTCCCCAATTGCAAATCCCTCTCAGCAAAACTAAAATGTTTGCAAAATGCCACCCTCAGCATCTACCTCATTCATCAGCCATCTGGCCTCATCTCTACCTTTGAAGATTACCTCATTCATCTTATTTCATCTAACCTCCAACCCACTAAGCAACTCTTAGTTTTAGGTGACCTCAATCTTTGGTTCAACGACCCTTCTGACACAGATGCCACTGCCTCATCCAATTCATTGGCAGCCTTAGGCTGCATCCAACATGTCACAGAGCCTACTCACTACCATGGCCACAATCTGGACTGGCTTGTGGACTAGAAAATAACTATTTCAATCTTCTTCAACCAACCACTCACATGGTCAGACCACCATACCATTTCCTTCACCATACCCATCGCCATTAAATGTGTCACGCCAATGATGGGCCCTTCCACCACCCCCACAGCACACGCACCTTCACCAGCAACAAAATAAATCAATCATCCATCTTCTCAACCAGTCCCTCCCCTCTGCCCAGGACACCAATTCCCTCATTCAACACTATAACGCCCTGCTATGCAAAACTGTAGATATCCTCGCCCCCTCAAAACCCAGAAAACCAACAATTCTACATACATCAACTCCTAGTTTACCCCTGATCTGCACGCCACTTGCGCCTCCAAAAGAGCAGCAGAAGCTGCCTTTCACAAAGCCCCTACCATGGCCAACAAAACCCATCTTGCTAAGATCGTTCTCCACAACAATTGATTGTTAGCTCTAAAGCAGCCACCTACAATGAGAGAATCACCAAAGCGACCTCTAGCTCTCGTGAACCTTTCTCCATTCTCCGTAATCTAGAAACCCCCATCTCTCCACCTTCCTCTATCACAAAAGACAACACCTGGTGCAATAAATCCAAGACAACTTCACAAGCAAAACTACACAACTAAAAGCTAAAATAAAAGCTAAACAAAGATCCAAACCATCCGCTTCAACGCCAGACCTTTCACCCACAGCCCAAAGTGACATCTCCCCCCTTCCAGTTCCAACCCCTCAGTACGTCTGCCCTCCCGAACACCATCATTGATATGATATGATATGGCATTCATAATGCGCCTATACACAAGTGTGTCAAGGCGCGACGAGGAAAGGGTGGGGGGCAGAGGGAGGACAGAGACAACGATCTTGCTAGGCCAAGTGAAATTGATCTTGGGCAGGGGAGAGTGGAGGGGAAAAGTGTGAGGGGAAAGTGAGGGGGCAGTGCTGTACATGGGATCAAACAATAACAAGAAGTGTGGCCAATGGGTGGCTGGTGCAAGGGTAAATGCAGACAGCAGGAGTCCAAAGTGCAGGGAGGCGGGCTATAGAGGAACAGATACAGACCCAAGTGTAAGGGTTGCCGGGAGGTAGTGCAGGTGTGCAACTGGGCGGGCAGGGCCTGGGCCTGAGATCAGTGGGTAGCCAGGTGACCAGTGCAGTTTCAGACAGGAAATCAGCAAGGGAGAGGAAGAGAGAAGGCAAAAGCAAAGACGAAGGTTGTGAGGTGCTTCCAAAACCGAGGTGGTTCTGCTCAAGTTTCAGAGAGACAGGGAAGCTGTTCCAGAGTGAGGCCCCAGCTGAAGAAAGAGATGTACCACCAACTCGTTGCTTGGAGAAGCGACTGACCCTGAGGGAGTTGGAGGTGTAGGAGTGAAGAGCTCGAGTAGGAAGGTATTTACGAAGAGAGAGTTGGAGGTGTTTAGGCACCAGGCCACTGAAGGCCTTATGCACAATGCAGAGGGTCTTGAACTTAATCCTCACAGCCTTTCAGAGCCAATGCAGACATTTCAGTGCTGGAGAGATACGATCCCTGGGCTTGAGGTGAAGGACAAATCTCACAATCCTCTTCTGGATGAGTTGCAGAGGGCGGAGAGTAGAAGCAGGCAGATTTAGAAAGAGGCTGTTGCATTAGCCCAGCCTAGAGAGAACCAGAGCTCTGGAGACATGAGCTTCTGAGAGAAGGAGAGGAAAGGAAGAACACCTCTGAGGAGGTGCAGTTAGTAGTTTGACTAGTTTCTTATTAGAGACATCAGAGATGTGAGGAGAAAGTGGACTCGAAGATGACCCCGAGGTGCTTAGCCTCACAGGTGGGAGCAGGAACAGGGCCAAGGGAGGCTGGCTAGAGAGTGACAGGAAAGGAGGGTGCAGGTGTGCCGATGAGGAGAATCTCTGTCTTAATGGTATTAAGGTAGAGATAGATTGTTGGCAGCACACCACTCCTAGATATCAGACAGACAGTCAGAGATGAGAGAAGGAGAATAGGTGGCAGAGGGGAGCCTGAAAACAAGCTGAGTGCCATCACCATAACACTGAAAGTTGGAGCAGAGAGCGGCAATGCGGTGGGCAAGAGGTGCCAGGAATTGGTTGAACAGCCAGGGAGGGAGGTTAGACCCCTGGTGAACACCACAGGTGGAGAGTGAGATAGAGGAAAGGAAGGACACAAGTTGGACCAGGGAGGGTTGAGAGGAGTAGAAAGAGATAAGCAAGACGAGGGCCTGATCGGTGATACCCAGGTTATCATGGAGACGATTGAGCAGGATGGCATGGTTGACCATGTGAAAGGCAGAAGAGAGATCGAGTGAGATGAGAACAGAGAGGAGATTAGAATCGAGGTTAAAGAGCAGGTCTTCGCGGATGTTCAGGAGAGTAGTTTCCTAGCTTCTGGCTGCTCTGAAGCAAGACTGATGGTCATGGAGACAACCAACAGATTCACTATGGAGATTAAGCCGGGAGATGGCCAGCTTTTCCAGGCATTTGCCCAGGAAAGGAGTGATAGAGATCAGGCGATAGTTAGTCGGGCAGGAGGGGTCGGCAGAGGGTTTCTTAAGAAGAGGGTGCACAAGAGAGTGCTTCAGGGGGGAAGGGAAGGCTCCAGTGGCAAAAGAGTGGTTGCAGAAGTCAGCCAGGGCAGGAGTGAGGGTGTCAATGTGGTCCTTGATTGTTTTGGAAGAACAGGGAAGAACCTGTTTTGGTGAGACTTCCATAGTTCAGATTTGTCTAGAAACATTGTCAGAGGAGAACAGAGGAAAGGCAGAGAACGAGGGAAGGGAGGTGGCCACATGGGAGCCAAAGGTAGAGAAGAGAGTGCAGGGAGGTAGAGAAGAGAGTGCAGGGAGGAGGAGAAGAGGATGAGAGAGTGGACAGGATGTCCTGAGTTTTAGAGATGAAGATTGGGGTGGGGTCCAGATTCCCCCATCCAGGCACCCGCACTCTGGAATGAGCTCCCACCAAATCTACAAGACAAACCATCCTACAATGCCTTCAGAAAGCATCTAAAAAAGTAAATTTTCAACTGACATTGCCCCTCTCCCTGTCTTTCTCGCTTTTTTCTTCCCTTTTATATTTTTTCACCCCTTTGTAACTAGCACCTAGATGCCCATTAGCTTTGCATGCTGTGTATACATGTACAAATAAATAAAATCAATAAAACAGATTTGAGTAGGCATGAGATAGGCATTTGCCTGGCAATGCCATTAAATGGGAACAGCTAGAAAATGGTGCGGGTACCTGGCATTTGATGTCATTGCCTGGCAAATGTCTTTGTAATGCCTAGATTTTAGCTAAAACTGTGGGCGTTCCATATGCTTGTTTTTAGAAGGAACTTCATTGCAAGGAAAAGATGCAAGGACACGCATACGGCCTATAAATCTGCTGGCTAAAGACAAACATTTTATACAGATTTTTATTACACTTGCAATTAAGTTAATGTTAATGTTAATGTTAATGTTTAAGATCATTTATACAACGCACTATCCCCACCAGAGTGGTCCTCTGGCGCTCTGGCGGATATGAACGGAAAGAGTGTGGGAAGAGTCAGTAGGGCACAGTGGGAGGAGGTAGAGCGGCAGTTGTGATGTCCTGTCGACAGCTTCAGTTCAGTTTGCACAATTCGCTTGGGTGCAATTTACGGGTTGGTAGACTACCATGTGCTGTTGTGTGGGACTATGTGTGGTTTGTTTTTTTGTTGCAGTGTAGTGAAGTGCGTGCGGATTGCAGTGCAGAGACAAGGTTGTGTTTGTTTAGTGTTTAAGAGGTGTATGTGGAACTTGAGCTTTTAGGGTTGGGTTAGTAGTGCTTTTCACCAGGTTCTGTGAATGGTGGTGGCTTTCCTCTCTAACTGTCTAGGGGTCTGTGGGCATGAGGTGGTGAAGGCCTCCCACCACTCTGAGCGGAGATGGATATTGTTAAAGGGTCTGCTCTTTGGGTGTGCCTACTATTGCCTCCCTGAGCACCTTGGGCAGGATCTCCACACACCCGGGGACCAGGTGCTCTAAGGCCTCCATAGGTGCCAATTATTGGGTAATGCTCCCCCATCTGTAGCTATATTGCCTGTCCTTAGGGTGATGTCTAAAGTGGAGGTATTGTTTGGAGTGGGTCTTTTCTTGGCTCCCTCCCTGTCTTCTTCTTTCCATGTATGCATGCTGAAGTGTGTTCTGTTTCCAGTGGTGCCTTTGTCTTTCCTAGTCATTTCAGTCTAATTCTGACGTAAATAGCCAGGTTTTAAGTAGTTTTCTGGATTTTAGGTGATCCTTCGTATTACGTATTTCTTTCATGAGGGTGGTCTAAGTTTTAGCTTCCAGGCAGGAGAATGATGACCCCCCAAGTATTTTTCTCTCTTATGGTTTTGGTTCTAAGTGAATGTTATTGCTTGATCTGAGTGGTCTTGTTGGTAGGTAAATTGTTAATTTCTTTTGTAGGAATTCTGCTCCTTGGGCATAGATTGCTCTGTACATTATGCACATTGTTTTGAATGTAATTTGTTGTTTGATAGGCAGCCAATGTAGCATTTTTAGCACTTGGGTGTTGTGGTCCCTTCTTGGAAGTCTGAGGAGAAGTATGGCAGCTGCATTTTGGATACGTTGAAGTTACTTTAGCAGGCGTTCTGACATTCTGAGGTACAGGCAATTGTCCTAGTCTATTCTGGACATGATGAGGGAGATGATGGTAAGTGTTTTATGGCTGAAGGAGAGGAATTGTAGGATCCTTTTTACCATGTGCAGGAGGAAGAAGCATTTCTTGATTTTTGTGTTTACTTGTGGTTCTAGTGTTAGTTTTTTGTCCATTAGGACTCCAAGGTATTTGATGATGGTGCCGGTGCTGTTCCTAATATTGTGGGTCATAGGATGTAGAGGGTGTGTTCCTGTTTTTTGGTTATACTCATTATTTCTGTTTTGTCTGGGTTGGGTTTGAGGCTGTTTGTGTTCATCTGTTCATATAGTTCTTGTAGACAGTCTTCCAGTGTTGTGTTTTCTTCTAGTCCGTCTTTGATTTTGTAAATGATTTGCGTGTCATCTGTGTAGTTGTAGTACGTAAATCTGTGTCTTTTTATGACCTTCATTATTGGGGTCAGGTAGATATTTAAGAGCAGTGGGGATAGGGTTGATCCTTATGGTACTCCACAGTTTGTGATCCCTTGGATTGGATTAAAAAGTTTGAATCCGTTCTATCGGTTAAGAATGATTTAATCCAGAATTGGGCTGAATCTGTGATTCCTATTTCTTCTAGTCCTTTGATATGGATATCGTGGCTGACTGTGTCAAATGCTGCAGAGAGGTCCAGTAGTATCAGAGCCTAGTTTGTGTTGGAGTCTGCGTTTGTCTTTAGATCATCCCAGATTGAGAGGCGTGCCGTCTCTGTCTGTCATGATTCCTGCCCCTCATGTCCCCAGCCCTCCAAGATGTCAGGCTGGAGCCAGGCCACAATCACCTATATGGCCCTCAAGGGCCTGTCCATCCCTCCAAAGACCCACTTGGAGTCAGACTTGGCGCTTGTGGCACCACACTCACTCACTCCCATAGGATAAGATTGGGGATTGGACTTGTAGTGCATTGAAGGGGACAAGATGGATGACCCCACATATTTCGGTTCCCAGAACTGCATGTGCGGTCTAGTCTTTTGGGTGTGGTTCAGCCCAGAGGCACCTGGGATACCCAGAGACTATTTAAGCCACACCCAGGCTGAGAAACATGTTTTGTGTTTTCTGCACCTGCAGCGTGACACTTACCGTGTTCGGATCGGTCTCCAGTAGCCCTGCATCTTTCTTCTGCGCTCAGCTCCTGCAAGAACAAGAACACTGTTAGGAACAGCCTTACCTTGCGGTGCTTCTGCCCATCAGTCATCGCTCCGTCTGTTCTGCGGGCATCTTCGGCGGTGTCATTCCCATCCCAGCACGCAGCTTCGTAAGGAAAAGGGAAAAGAACAGAAAAAAGGCATTAGTAAGCATTCTGCAAATCTTCGCTTATTTTTAAATACTGTACGAGCTTCTAACGCTTACCTGAATCCCAGCCGCTCTGGGGGAACTCTGTCTCCGGAACTTCTCATCCATCTGTAAGAGGGAAAAGACACTCCAGGTTAGCGTGGAAACATCTAGAGGCGCGCATACCGCGCTTACCCATCGCATTTGTTCTTCATAATCGGCATCCACGCTGAAAACGTCGCAGCACCTAAAAGACACAGAAAAAGAACTCAGCTCAATGCAAATACGAAAGGGGTGCATCGCGCATCGCGCATCGCGCTCTTACTCACCTTCAGCGCTACTCATCTCAGCAGCACGCCGCCATCCCCGGATGCCGGCCATCATCTAAGGAACGAAAGGAACAAAGTTAGAGAACTGTTCAAAAGACTCATATACTTACCTGTCGGACACTTGCCAGTGAAGTAACTAGGCAGCAACAAGCCCGCATCATTCAACGCGCCCCTGCACTGAAGGCAGTATGGAGAGCACACTATCCAAGAAAACAAGGTGAGCTGTGGATAAAAGGGAAGGGTTGGACCGCGGGGAAGAAGGGGTTCAAGCACACAGAGACAATAGGGAGTTAAACTCTACCAATGCTGTGTTTCAGGCCCAGTCTCCAGCGAATATCCTCCAGGGAAGGGTTTGAGTTCGTAAGAGGTCAGAACAGGCTGAGTGACGTCCCCGTGGGTACCAGGTGAGCGTTACAGAATGCAAAGCCTCACATCAAAATCCACCTCGGCGTCATGGAAACGTCAGAAACCGACTATGTTCGCTACGTTCCGAAGTACATGCAGCCTGGCAGGAGACCAACACCCTGAGGAGAGAGCTGATAGTAGCCAAAGAACGCACTGATGATTTAAGCCAGCAACTTATCCAGTCACAAACAGAGCATGCACCATTGCCGGGAAGCGTGCCTTCGATGCCAGCGCCATCAGCCAATCCCATTCCGATAACCCTTCCTGGGGCAGTTCCCTTGGCCTCACCCGAACGATTTACGGGGGATCCCAAGAGGTTTGCAACGTTCATGAACCAGTGCCGCCTGCACTTCCTTTGTAGTCTTGGGGCCTTTCCGAATGACCAATCACGGGTCGTTTTTCTGCTATCCTACCTGAGTGGTAGCACCGCGGACTGGTCTGTACCCTTTGTGGCCCAAGAGAAACCTTGCTGCATGACTTCAGGGGCTTTCAGCAGGAGATGGAAAAGCTGTTCGCCCGTCGTACTCATGGGCAGGCATTAGATATCAAACTTCTGTGCCTACACAAAGGGAATCAAGACCTATTAACATACATTACCACGTTCAATAGACTCGTAGTTGAAGCAGAATGGCAAGTGGAGAAGAGAACCATGTTATTTCATCAGGGGTTGCGGGGGGAGCTCAAGGATGTTCTCGCACAAGTAGTGAACCCCCCGAAAGACTGCTCAGAATTCATTGACCTTGTTGTTCGACTCTCGCCCAATGTATGTGCGTTCAAAGAACAATACTGCACGAACAACGGAAGGTTCAGGAGAACCAATGCAAATCGGGGGGGTCAGATCCTCCTTGACTAAAGCAGAAAGGGATAAAAGGAGACAGCAGCAGTTATGTCTGTCCTGTGGAAGGTCAGGTCATTTCCTTAAAGAGTGCCCTGTGAAGCCACTGAGGAGGACGGTAGGGGCCACGGACAAGGACGATACCATCAAGGAATCGGATAACCCCCCAGCCCGGCAAGTGTAGGGGTCCACTTGTTGAGCGAAGAAAGTGAACTACAGACCTCCCATTTTGCACTATCTGTGGTCTTGATCAATCACCAACAACCATCTCGGAGGCACGCAGTAAGAGCGTACATAGACAGTGGAGCCGTTGGGAATTACATCGACCAGGATCTTGCAGCAAAGATGGGGCTTCCGTTATGCCCTAAATCAACCACCGACACTGTTACCACAGTAGATGGCACGGAAATAGCTTCTGGTCCAGTATCCCAATGCACTGCAGCTTTAACCCTTCTGTGCCAGAATGGACACCAACAATCTATCGTTTTCGACCTCATTAAGGTATCACAGTTCCAGTTGATTTTGGGAATGCCATGGTTGGTAGCTCACATTCCTCGAATCGATTGGCGAGCAAAAGAATTGGCCTTTCCCGAGACTTGCGTCCACACATGTTATCGCCAAGAGAAACAACCAATAGACACCAGAACCTCCACACTTGCGACTGTGGCAATCGGCACCCTACCAAGTGAATACCAGTACTTTCCCTTGTGGGTGAATTTACGGACTCACGGAACCAGAAAACTAGCACCTGAAGACCTATCTTGACCAATACCTGGCCAACGGGTTCTTCCGTCCCTCAAAGTCTCCAGCAGCCAGTCCTCTATTCTTCATACCGAAAAAGGAGGAGGACTTGAGAATGTGCATCGACTATCGCGCACTGAATCAGATTACTGTAAAAAATCACTACCCCCTGCCCTGAATTGCTTGATCAAGTCAAAGATGCCCAAATCTACACAAAACTAGACCTGAGGGGGGCATATCACCTTGTTCGCGTAAAACAGGGGGACAAATGGAAAACCGCTTTTCGCACCAAATACGGCTTGTACGAATATCAAGTAATGCCCTATGGCCTTTGCAACGCGCCTGCTGCATTTCAATACTGCATGAACGATGTCCTACGGGAATTGATTGATGTCTGTGCTCTAGTGTACATCGACGATATCCTAGTATATTCTGCATCAAAGCAAGACCACGTTAAACACGTCTGATCCGTATTGGAGAAACTCTGCCAGCACCAGCTCTACACCAAGCTCAAAAAGTGCTCATTCCACGTCTCCGAGATGGAATTCCTGGGCTTTATTCTCAGCCCGAATGGAATCCGAATGGATGTACACAAGTTAGATGCTATCCCGAACTGGCCATCCCCAAATTCATTCAAGGGGGTTCAAAGTATGCAGGGTTTTGCAAACTTCTACTGCCGGTTCATCCCAGGATTTTCGCAAATCGTTCATCCCATCACGTCATTTCTAAGGAAAAGCAACAAAAAGTTCTAGTGGACAACAGAAGTCTAGGAGGCTTTTCAGGAATTCAAAGCAAGATTCACATCTGCCCCAATCTTACACCACCCTCACCCTGATCTCCCATACCTGGTGGAAACGGACGCCTCAAGCATGGCTATGGGAGCCGTCCTCTCACAAAAGGACCCGGAAACGGGCCAGTTACACCCTGTTGCCTTCTGGTCGCATAAATTCACAGCCCATGAACTCAATTACGCTATCACAGACAAAGAACTCCTGGTCATTAAGTCAGCCTTTAAGGCATAGCGGCACTACCTCTTGGACGCCAGACACACAATCACCGTAATAACTGACCACCGGAACCACCAGTACCTAAAAACGGCAAAGGCCCAATCCTCACGACAACTACGTTGGGCTCTTTTTTTTGCTTTTGCTGAATATGACTACGTGATTACATTTCGACCAGGGGTGAAAAACGGGAAGGCCGATGCCCTTTCCCATATGGGGGTGGAAGAGCAAGGGTATCAGACCCCTGACCCAATAGCAATCATCCCGAGTGACAAGCTCCTAGGAATCACAGGAACCATAACTCAAAAAGAATTACATGAAGAAATTCAAAATCTGATGAGTCCCGAGCAATTACAAGCGTGGAGTG